>NC_056731.1:1137159220-1137473744 GCF_019279795.1 Protopterus annectens
TTCATTGCAGTTGTGGAACAGTCCATGTCTTCAAAAGAAGGTATAAGATTATTGTTTCAAGAAAAAAAGTTTTTTTGCTTCATCTATGGTGTTAATGATTGTTGGACCAGAAGATTTAAAAAAAACATAAAATCAGCTTTGTAGAAAACAGCAAAAGTAATTTTGTTTAAATTTTTAAAATCATCTTTTTTTCGAAAGTAGCTGAAGCACAGCCATTGCCAAATTTTATATTACGGTGACCCTTCAGGAGTTATTTTGCTCAAGCAGCTTTTGTTACAAATTCTTTGCCCAAAAATTAAAAAGAAAAAGAGTGCCAAAAGTTTTTAGGAATACTTTTTTAATGGCCCTGTATGTACATTATATTCCAAAAGACAGACCTTCTTGTAGGTTTATGAACTGAACGATCTATGAAGTCAAGAAGGCAATCACGTCTTCTCCTTCTGTTTTCTTAAATAAACCAAATATTTTCAAGTTAGAAATTTACTTTCTATTTTCTAGTGCTTCCAACTTGTCAAGAAGTACACTGCTTTAAGTAAAAATTCAGTATGCCTTTCTTCTTCTTTTAACTGCCAATCTATGTTGTTTAGGAAAATTTCAATGTTTGGGATCCAAGAATTCTACATTTTTCTATTACTATTCTTAAAATGTCTGCTTGCTTTAAACAGATGTCCTTCAAGGATGCATCTGCAGTCCTTACAAATGGGTTGTCCTGCCGTCAGGCAGCCCTTCGGTCGGCCAGATTCCAAAGTCTGGGTCTGGTCTCGGCTGGTGTCGCACTTCACCCGACGTCATAGCTGCAGTTATTCGGGTATAAAGGCATCAGCCGACGCCATTTTCCCCAGTCTTTCTTGCCGCGTGGTGCCCGAAGCAGAAGCTGTTCGCAAGTGCCGGTCGGTCAGATCCAGAGATTACTACTACCGAATACTACTTCGAAGACTTCTAAAAAGCTAAGTACCCCGTTGGGGACTCTTTCTTGCCTCAGCCGATGTCAGAGAAAGTGAATAACTGTTTATCTTGTGGGAAACAAATACCACATAAAGATTTCCACTCCTACTGTATACATTGCTTAGGCCCAGACCACGACGTAGCAGCTTGTCTAGCCTGCGCTTCTTTTAACCGACGGACGCTTAGACGTCGGTCGGAGTTTGCTGAACAAATTTTCGGCTCTGATTTTGCCTACATTATGCCGTCGGATCCTCCGACTACGCAAATTTCCAAAAAACGAAAAGAAAAGGACCGACACTCGCGGTCCGCGGTCTCGGCCGAAACCGCGATTAAGCAAACCGCGAGTGTCTCGGTTTCGGCCGAAACCGAGCAAGCGGTTCTTTCTCCAGCCGAAACCATACCTTCTACCGAGGCCTCCTCTAACCTGGCAGAATCTGTTTCTGAAATCCAGCCTTCTGTTGCGGTTTCTCAGGAATTATCAGACATAATTCCCCTGGATGTTTCAACCCCTGCACGTGGAGCTGCTAGGCCTCCTGCAGCCATGTCTATTAAGGCCTTTGCCAGGGCTAAAGCAGCCAAAGCTTCAAAATCTGTGCCTGCCAAACCCCCCTCACACAGGCCCAGCACTAGCTCTCGTATGCTATCTTTGGCTGAGGATTTAATTTCTTTAATTCGTGGATCCCAGCCTCATCCAGACAGGTCCTCTCTCCCTCCTCCAGAAAAGAGGCCTAGAGCAGAGCCCCCTGAACCAGTATCCACTGATGGTTCCTCTGATGAATCAGAACATACAGACCTTCCTGAGGCTTCTTATTCTCCTTACGAAGACTCTGATGCAGAAGAGTCCATTCCTTCAGCCTCTCCTCCTGAGGAATTTTCCTTTGGGGAAACCTTGCATGCTATGAGGGAACAATTTCAGTGGCAGGGCCAAGATTTCTCAGACTCCAGAAAAAGGCTTAGAACCTTTCTACATTTGCCACAACATAGGCCTTTAGCTATACCTCCAGTTCTTTCTGTTGTAGATGATGCTTTTAATGATGCTTGCACTGCTCCTGATTCATTATCTCCGGCTCCTGCTAAGCCCGATAGGTTCTACAGGGTCCCGGACACTCATTACCATTTATACAAGGCTCCTTTTGCAGATCCAGAGACCATCGCCCAGGGCCCTAAAGCTGTAGCTGCTACTTCTACTAAAAACCCTCTCCCCTCTGAAAGGGAATCCAGGTCCTTAGAGAGATGGGGTAAAAAAGTTTACACTTCTGCTACCTTGTCAGCTAGGGCTTTGAACTGCCAATTTCATATGATTCAATATCAAGAGTTTATGCTTGACCAGTTAACTAAAAAGCTTTCCTCTGAAGAATCTTTAGATAAAAAATATGTTCAGGAAATGGTACATAACATACAGCAGGTTAGTAACCATTCTTTAAAATGTGGCTATGATGCACTGGAGGCTTCCTTTAGATCAGCCATGACTGGCACAGTCATCAGGAGACATGCATGGTTGAAAGAACAGGCATTACCAGACCATGTCAAATCAAAGCTTTTGGATGCACCCATGGACAAGGTCAATTTATTTGGTTCCCCTGCTCAGCAGGTGCTAAAAAAGATGGAAGAGAAAGCGAAATCTGTACAAACGGTGAAAGACTTCTTACAGGTTCAACCTCCAAGGTTTAGCAGGAACTGGCCATCCAAGAATTGGTCCTTTCCGGACTCCTCTAAGGCTCAGAGAGGCAGGAATAGGCGTTCAAGAGGCAGAAACCAATCCAGGGGTGCCTACAGGGGACGCCAATGGCAAGGTAACAACCAGCGAGGCACAGACGCAGCCACCACCATACAACAACTCAATCACAGTGACTTGACAGTGGCACCGCCTACCAGGGAACAACTAGAAGCACCCTTAGGCGGAAAACTAACCTTATTCTCAAAAACTGGCATTGCATCACAAGGGAAAAATGGATTTTGCAAACTATAGACCAAGGTTACAGGTTCCATTTCCATACTCTACCAGGGAAGAGAGGAATGCCAAACCTACCACCTACTCAAAGGACAGAAGCTCTAAAACAAATATCTCAGCTATTAAGAATGAGAGCTGTGGAAAGGGTACCATCTATGGAGCAAGGAAAGGGATTTTACTCCAGACTCTTCCTGGTACCAAGAAAAGAAAACAAATGGAGACCCATTCTAGACCTGTCCGCTTTAAACACATTCCTTATTGTTCCAAAATTCAAAATGCTGACCCTACAGCAGCTTCTTCCCATGCTGGGCAAGGAGTCTTGGCTGGTAACTCTAGATCTCAAGGAGGCATACCTGCACGTCCCCATAAGACCAATTTGCAGAAGATACCTCAGATTTCTTGCAGGATCAGAGCATTATCAATTTTCAGCATTGCCCTTTGGCTTATCTACTGCCCAGAGTGTTCACGAAATGCCTGGCATCAGTAATTGCTCATTGCAGACTTCAGGAATCCAAATTTATCCCTACCTGGACGACTGCCTGATACAAGCGGACAACAAAAGCAAGCTAGCAGAAGACTTACAAAGAGTCATTTACCTGCTGCAAGCCTTGGGATATACAGTCAATATAAAAAAGTCAAGGCTGATTCCATCCCAAAGAATAACCTTTCTGGGTGCAGAGCTGGACATATCAAAACAAATGGCATTCCTAACTGCAGAAAAGAAAGAGCAACTACCTCTCTACTTCTTGGCATTAACAAAGCAGAACCACCTAACTGCAAGAAAAATACTGCAAGCTCTAGGCTTCATGGCATCCTGCATAATTCTGGTCCCTCATGCCAGACTGCATATGAGAAAGCTACAGTGGTACCTAAGGAATTTGTGGTCCCAACACAAGCACAGCCTAGAAACCTAGATCCCAATAATTCCATGCCTGAAACAAGAGTTCCTATGGTGGGCTCAGGCCTGTCAATCAAACACAGGATTGCCCTTCTGCAACAGCCAACCAAGCCAAACCATCACGACAGATGCCTCAGACCTCGGTTGGGGAGCACACATGCAGGGCAAGTGCATACAAGGCTTATGGACTCAAGACCAGCTGCGCCTACACATAAATCTAAAGGAAATGCTGGCAGTAAAATTGGCAATCCAGGCATTCAGACCATTTCTCCAAGAAGGTCAGTTGATGATAAGGACAGACAACACCACAGTTATGTGGTACATCAACAAACAGGGGGGCACCCATTCATATCCTCTATGCCGGCTGACACTGGACCTATGGGATGTGGCCCTGAGCTACAACATTCAGTTACAAGCAATTTTTGTACCGGGAAAAGAAAACATTCTAGCAGACATATTAAGCAGAACAACCACAGATGCCCACGAATGGATGCTTCATCCGACATCTTCAAAGCCATCACAAGGGAATGGGGATTACCACAAATAGACTTGTTTGCATCCCCATTCAATCACCAGCTAAAGAAATTCTGCACAAGGACGTACCACCCACTTGCTTGGAAGGTGGACTCCCTATCTTTCAGTTGGAAAAACCTGACAGCATACGCATTTCCACCACTTCCTTTGATGCACAAGGTGCTTCTGAAGATCAAATAGGACCGTCCAAGGATCATTCTGATAGCTCCAGACTGGCCAAGACAACATTGGTACCCATTGCTGAGGAGCATGTCTCGAGAACAAATATGGACACTACCCCTGATCCCATTACTGTTAACACAGAAAAACTACAACATCCTGCATCCAAACCTGAAAACTCTGCAGCTAACTGCCTGGAACATTACATAACAGCAATTAACCCAAACTTATCCCAAAGGGTTAAAGACATAATCCTGGAGGCGCGCAGACCTTCAACAAGAAAGAATTATGCAGCAAAATGGAAAAGAAACATGGCCAACATCCTGGAGTACTTGGCAGAGCTCTTCCACACAGGCCTGTCCTATTCTTCCATCAAGATACATGCATCGGCTATTTCAGCACAATATAGCTTGAATCCTCCTGTCTTCTCTCATCCCCTGCTCAGACAGTTTCTGAGAGGAATTAAAAATGTAAAACCTCCCAGGAAACCACCATTGCCAGCATGGGACTTGAACTTTGTGCTAGAAAAATTGACACTTCCTCCTTTCGAACCAGCAGCAACAGCAGAATTACAATACTTATCCTGGAAGACTGCTTTCCTGCTGGCAATAACTTCAGCAAGAAGGGTCTCTGAACTACAGGCATTAATGGCAGTACAACCCTTCCTGATCTTCCATCAAGATAGAGTGTCCATGAGAACAAATCCTACATTTATGCCTAAGGTGGTATCCAGAGTGTCATTAAATCAGGCTATCCATCTACCTACATTCTTCCCAAACCCACAGAACAGGGGAGAAAGACTTTTGCATACCTTGGATGTACACAGGTAGTTACGCTACTACCTGGACAGGACTAAGTCCAATAGAAAAACTGACCAGCTTCTGGTAGCATATGCCACAGGAAAGGAAGGAAAACCAATTTCAAAACAGACAATCTCCAAATGGATAGGAAATTGCATTAGATTTTGTTACTCCTACCATGGAAAGAAAACTCCAGAGAACATCAGGCCTCACTCCACAAGGGCTACAGCCACTACCACAGCTTTCTTACGAGGAGTGGCTACCAAGGACATTATAGAGGCTGCTACTTGGACCTCCGTGCATACATTTGCCAAGCATTACAATTTACCTTTATACTCTAGATCCCGAGCAGGTTTTGCCACTGCTGTTTTGCAAGGGATCCTAGCTACACCATAACCTCTACTCTTTCCTCCTCCCCTTGTTTAGCTATGGTATTCTACCCATTTGTAAGGACTGCAGATGCATCCTTGAAGGACATAGTACAGTTTTGTACCTACCATAAATGTAGATGTCCGATAGGAATGCATCTGCAGTCAGGATTACCCACCCACCTTCCCCTCTGAGGTACTCCTAGGGTATTTGCCAGCCTTCAGCTAGCTTGGGGAGTTCTACTATGGTGTATTTGTTTGTATATATGTACATACATGCTTATTTTTGTGTTTGCTCTCTACTATTTGGAATCATTGGCATTTATCCAAATTTAGCCTTCCAAGAGGGCACCTGGCATCTGGGGCAAGAAACACTGAGGAAAATGGCGTCGGCTGATGCCTTTATACCCGAATAACTGCAGCTATGATGTCGGGTGAAGTGCGACACCAGCCGAGGCCAGACCCAGACTTTGGAATCCGGCCGACCGAAGGGCTGCCTGACGACAGGACAACCCATTTGTAAGGACTGCAGATGCATTCCTATCGGACATCTACATTTATGGTAGGTACAAAACTGTACTTTTCCTGTATAATGTTTAGTTTCGTTTGGAACCTGGAAAACCTATAAAGGATATAAAACCTACTGGAAGTCCTTCCTTAGTGACAAATCACTATAAGAGGACTTTCAAGTAGCTTATATGTTTTTGATAGGAAAATTTTAAAGTTTACCTATAATTTTTAGATAAATCTTCTTATCTTCTGTTCCTGAAGAAAATATGATCACTTGAATGAAAACATCCTGTCACCTTTCTATGAAAACCAAATGCTGTTGCAGCGCACTGTTCCAGTGCTGCTACTCTTCAGCCATATTCAACTCAGCACTGGTTTAGACCCTACCATAGTACAACTACTGCTCTACCTAATTTTATCCATCCTGTCAAGCAATACAGGAATAATGGTAAACTAATATTAACAATTGTCTTAGATTTAGCTAAAGTATTTGAGATGATATCTCATCAATGTCTTCTAATGGATTTGTCCAATGGAAATCTCTCACACACTCCTCCCTTTCTTGCTTCCATACTTACCTAACTTATAGGCAGTAAGCAGTTAAATGGCAGGAGAACCTCTTGTCCTTTCAACCAGTTACCACTGGTGTCCTAAAAGGTTCTATTTTAGGACCCTTTCTTTTTAACATTTTTACAAATAAGCTACATAATGCTAGTATAGTTCAATACGCTAATTATTCCACCATTATATGGATAGCCCCATCCACAGCCATCCAGATCATCACCAAAAACTCTTTCCTTGCAGTTGAATCTTGTCTAAAAAGTCTAACTTGCTTCTTAAGCCCAACAAACACAACTGATGCTCAATCTCAAATCTGACAATAATGCATTACAAACAACAAATCAGAAACTCCGATTCCTCTATAGGACCAAGCAATACCTTATTAACTCCACAAGGAAAGCATTAGCCTCAATCTACTTACTTCCATCACACATATATGCTTCCCCTATACTTAAAAACGTAAAAACCATAAAGAAAACCAAACTATCCTCCTGATACAACATAGTTAAATTTGTTGCCAACCTTACATAGAGACTAAATCAGTGTGATTCCCTAAAACAACTAAGCTGGCTTGAACTACCATACTGTCTAACTTACATGCAACTACTTATTGCATATAATCTTATTCATTCTCAAAAAAAATGGCTATCACTAAAAGATACTCTAAAGTTCTACTCTCCTACTAGAGTCCTATGTTCAAGTGAAAAATTCTTTCTTATACCTTAGTTGGGGACACAGTGTCCTCTCAATATGTCTAAATTCTGGGAAGCCACACCAGCAGAACTAAAAAGAATTGAAATACTCTCAAGTTTTAAGCCTTTTAAGGAACATCTTGACCAGTCCTGGCTATGCCCTTGTTCCTCACCTGTGCAAGATTTTCTCCCTCTTCAGCTTTTACTGCTCTCCGCATCTGTCCTTTGAGTTCTCTTCCTAAACTGAAATACCTCTGCCATTTTCCACATTAACTCTTCAGTCTAAACATACACTCATTCACCATATCTAATTATTCCCTCATATTCCACCTACTTCACCATCACTAACTAGCCCTTACATCTAGAATTCATCCTCTATAATGACAATTCATATGCACACTGTTATCTTTCTCTCCACACCATTAAACCCTTCCCCTCTTTTGCTTACATTAAATAGTACATTTGTTTAAGATCTTACAATAACAGTAAATGTCCTTCTCACTGCTGCAGTATTCTTTACTCTTGGGATATTCTGCACAGGATAGCTGAATGTCCAGCTAGTATAACAAAGCCTTTACATCTTCCAGGAGTTGCACGTCAGATGTATGCCCTATGTACAAGGCGTAATGTACATATGTGGCGTACAGATGTCTAATCCTTAAAACTGAAGTGAACCAGAAGAACAGGAGCAACCCCAGAGAAGGCAATAACATACATCCAAGAAGGGAAGGAGGAGGTGAAGAAGAAAATGTAGAAAAAAAGACACCTCCATTCAGAAGGAGGGCAACAAAAAGTAACAAGGGGCAGGAGGGTTGGACACAATAATGTAACAATGAGAAGTAGGACATCTACTGTTAAGGTGAGATCTTATACAACTGTACTACTTTCTTCCTTATCACTGTTGTAGTATCCCTTACTCTTGGGAGAGCACAAATGATACTGGAGCATTTGGAAGGAGGAAGGCATAGAAAAGCCTTCCACAAACCAATGAAGGCTAGCCCTGAAAAAACCCACCCGGGTCCTGGAAATGACATCCAATTTGCAATATTTAGTGAAGTGTGAACAGAAGACCAAGCAGCAGCTTCCAAGATGGATCTAGTATTCAGATCCTTGAAAAAAGCACCAGAACAGGCCACTGCCCTGGTAGAATGAACATGAACAGAAGAGGAAAGCTGCTTGCCATAAAAAGAACAGCAAAAAGAAATGGCCTTAGAAATTCAAGACAATATAGTTTGCTTAGACACTGCCAAACCCAATTTCTTGGCATGAAAGGAAACAAAATGTTGCTCAGATTTCCTGAGATGTTTTGTCTTGTCCAAATAATATCTGAGCTGCCTATGTAAATCCAAGATATGAAGAACCCTCTCTCTAGAATTCTGTGGAGAAGGAAGATGAATGGACTGGTTTATAAATAAATCATGAACCACCTTGGGCATAAAAGAAGGACTGGTACAAATAGAAACCCTGTCCTTGTGAAAAAAAAAACAGGAGGAACAGAGTGCTTGAAGTTCAGAGACTCTCTTGGCAGAAGTAAGAGCCACCAAAAATACAGTCTTCCATCTACAATGCTGTAAGGAAGAAGAAACTACAGGCTCAAAAGGGGACCAAATCAATTTCTCAAGAACAAAATTAAGGTCCCAAGTAAGAGGAATAGGCTTTCTTGGGAGCTGAATATGAAGGATGCATTTTAAAAATTGTTTAACTTCAAAACTAGAAGTCAAAGATAGATTCAGGGGCAGACAAGTTCAAATGGCTGTCAAATTTTAACAGATGAATATGCCACACCAGAAGGTTATTTTTAAACTAGAAACATATTTATTAAATTATCACTTATATAAATATATGATTACCTATGTCATAAATGAAAAGAAACCATAATGACATAATCTTAATTGCAAGTATTTTATATCACAAACCATACTGACAATTTTAGTTGCAAACATTACAAATAACTTATAATCTATCCAGTCACTGAAAGTCAAACATCACATAGCTCATTCAAATCCTGCCTTCTTTTAAACCTTATTCCTCTCATGTATGTATTGTTTCCACAATTCCCATTTTTTCCTATGTAATTTGCTCCTACCCTTTTTGAAAGGTCTCAATTCCAGTTGTTTTATCTCCGTTACTATATTCACTACTTCTAGTACAGTTGGTTTAGACTCTGATTTCCATTTTCTAGTAATTGCTTTTTTGGCAGCCACCATAATTAGACTCAGCATGGCCTTACTACATCTAGGCAATTCCAATTCTACATCATAGCTAAGAAAAATAATTTCCCTAGATATACCAATTTGCTCACCCAGTATCTCGGAGAAAGTTGTCTGGTGGGAATCTTTAAAGTCTGCCAACTCATTACACTTCCAGAAAATATGTTGTCAATTACCTCTTTCTTCCCCATAACACATCCAACATTTGCTGTCTACCTGAGGAAAAATTCTCTGGAGTTTACTTGGGGTATACAAATATCTGTGTAAACATTAATATGCCAAACCAGAGTTGAGCAATTCACACGAATAGAAAGGCCTGTTGAAACCCACACAGAAAAAGAGCCCAGGTCATGCTTGAGACACCAAATAGAACATTTCTGCCATTTAGTCACACATGATTTTCTAGTAGTGGGTTTTTTGGCCTCTTGCAAAACTAGAAGAATGTCCTCAGAAATTTGGTGCCTGGAAGGAAACAAAGAGAAGATGCATCTTGTGAGGTAACTTGTGATGACTGCCCCTGACCAGGTGAAATAGAAGGGGGAACCAGTGCTGTCTGAGCCAAAAGGGAGTCACTAATAAGATTTTGGGTGTGTCACACATGATCTTGTGCAGGGCCTGTGGTAGTAAAGGAAGAGGACAGTAGGCATATAGAAACATCCACTTCCAAGAAAAATACATTGCATCCACTTTCCAAGCCACAAGATTTGGCACTCTGGAACAGAACTGGGGGAGTTTTCCTTTCAGAGATGAGTCAAAAAGATCTACCTGAGGAGTACCCCATTGATGTGTAATGTGCAGAAACACCTCCCTGTGACACACCCATTCATGAGGATTTGTCCTGGACACACCTCAAAGAGTCTGACACCAACCTTGTGCTCTGAAGGAATGTAAACTTTCTGAAGAACCAACTTACAGTGGACTGCAAAATCCCATGCCAGAACAGCCAGCCTAGAAGAAGGTAAGATTTTTGTGCCGCTTTACTCGTCGATGTACCATATGACTATGATATTGTCTGTAAAAACCTTTAGAGGACCTAGAACCCAAAGGGAATGAAAAGCATGGAGAGCTAGAAGTACAGCCCTCATCTATCTGTTGATGGTACCAAAGATCCCAGACTTTTAGGTTGTTGGAGAAAGCTCCCCAACTGAGATCTAAGCATTTTTGTACAGCTCCTGAGTAGGGAGAGCAACCTGTAAAGGCAGACCTGGATTCAGGGAAATCTGAGGAATCCATCAGCGGAGCTTAAGACAAGGAAAGAGAGTGACCACATACTCCAGAGGGTAGTAGAGCTGCATCAAGACAGTCTTGAGATACCACTGAAATTTCCTCATGTAGAGCTTGTGAAAAGGAACCATGGGAATGGTGGATGCCATGTATCGCAGAGTACACAGAAATTCCCTTACATGAACACTGAAAGAGAAGAAGAGAATGGAAATAAACAGTTAGGGGAGTACCTTGGGAGGCAGGAAAGAAGCCAACATTGAAAAGGTCTAGATCCTGCAACCCAAAAATACCTGGTCCTGGCAGGGGAGTCAGTACAGGCTTTTTGGGATTAAGGGCGAACTCCACACTGTGCATAAGAAGCATGATAATGTGTAGATTCTGAAGCAGATATTGCTGGGAGGGGCCTGAACAAAAAGGTCATCCATATAAAGGAATATTTCAATCCTTGAAGTCTGCAGAAGGCTACCACAGGAGCCAAAAATTTGGTAAAGACCCTTGGAGCTGTAGAAAGACCAGAAGGCAAAGTATAGAACTGAAAATGAGAGGAAGAAACAGAGAAACATATAAACTTCCTGAAAAGAGGGTGAATACAAATATAGAGATAAGTGTTCTTCAAATGCAGGCATACCAGAAAGGCTTGAGGAAGCAACAGAGGGAAAAGTGTCTGAAGAGACAGCATCCTGAAAGAAGGAACTTTGAGAAAGGTGTTGAGAAACAACAGGACTAGAATGTGTCTCCAAAACACCTTCTGGGAACCAAAAATATTCTCTGCTGAGACAATGGGACAGGTTGGATGGTTCCCTGCTCCACCAGATCTCGCAGAACCAAAGGAAAATGAGGAAGCTGGCAAGGAGGAGGCTGAGGAAAGCCACAGAATAAAGGAAGGCACTTCCAAGTCAAAATATACCTATTTTGGACAATTGAGATTATCCAGACGTCTGTGGTTATCAACTGATACACAGGAATAGAAAGAGTCAGCCTGAGGGACAGAGGAATTTAGCCAAAGGGGAAGGGAGGCTGGATGTCGGATAGATGTAGATTTGTCAGAAAATGAAGATTTTTGGCCTCTCAAACTGATTTGTCTGGGAAAATTTAGTTAGGCACCCTCTTACTCTTGGCAGGCAACCTAGGTTGTGTTTGGACAAAGAAGTCTTAGATAATTCCTCTGGAACTTAAGCACAATAGAAACAAATATATGCCTTACACCCTGCATAACCTTACTGTTATCCTGAACAGTTTTAAACAATTCTGCAGCAACAGTACCAAAGAGATTCTGGTTGTCTAAGGGAGAATCTAAAAGTTTGGCTTTGATTTCTTCAGGTAAGGCTTGAAGGTGGAACCAAGAATATCTCCTAATGACAGAACCAGATGCAGCTGCCATAGAAGAGGCATCAAGAGCACCATAACAGCATTTAATGGAATGGTGAACCATCTGTGAGTCAGACCTCAAAACAGAACGGACAGAAGTCTTAATGTCTGAATTGGGCATATAAGTCACAAAAACATACATCTGGAGTGTTTCTTCCTGGGCCTCCACTGAAAATTGGCTTTGTTCTAAGTCAGACTTTCCTGGTAAACAAATGTTAAATAAATAAATAAATAAATAAATAAATAAATAAATAAAGTCAAAATCCCAGCAGTTCGGAAAGAAGAGCCAGGGCATACCTAGTCATGTGGTGCTGGTAATTAATAGCCTTAACAGTCAAAGTAACAGAATTATACACTTTTTCCCATACCTCTCCATAGCAAGAATGTCTTTTTCAGATGGTAAAAGCTTGGAAGAGGATAGCAGTTTGGATGGCTTCTATGTAGGCATGGAAACAGTAGAATCAGATGAAGGACTTTTATACAAAACTTATAAGTCGCAGTGACTTTATAAAAATCTGTCTGGCTTCTTAGGAACTGGAGGAGCCTGAGAAGCTGCTCAAAACATTTCCAAGATGGCAGTTAAATCAGGAGGGACTGCAGAAGGTGTGGGTGTGTCCATTTGTAAGAATGCATAACATCTCTTTTGGACCTAAGAAGTCTGGGAAGAGTCCCACTTAAAGTCTTCCATCATGCAAACCACTGTATCCCCAAAGGATAATTTTTCAAAAGGAGCATCAAGTACAGTGAATCTTCCTCATCAGACCCAAAGGCGACAGGAGAGTGTATCTGGGAGGAATATGCAAAGGACTCTCCACAAGAATCCATCATCAGAAGAATCAGAATGTCTACGCTTTTTTTTTTTTAGAAAGGATGGAATACCAGGGAGCAGAAGCAGGGACAGACAACCCTTTTAGGTTCATATGTGTTTACTACACTAATGACCGCAAAAGCCTTTTTAAGCCTAGCCATGCATCCCAAACCTCTGACAAGTTCTCGAACCCTTGATAAATGTAAGCAGGGTCATCAGAGATGAAACATTTGCAAACAGGGGCCTAGGATATAAGCCATTTATAGGCTGCTTGTGTGCCCATTAGAGACACAGGTTCATAGCAGGTTACTAGGCTAATAGCCCTAGGACCTTTACATGAGTAGCCACTTTATACCCATGTTCCCTAACTGACCATGGTTAGATGGTCTTTATTTGCAGGCCAATGTCCATGAGAGACACAGGTGCCACCCCTGGGGTGAATTTACAATCTCCCATACAATTGTCTAGGTTGCACTTAAATAGGATCATTAAGGAGCTCTGCTTCATGTGAAGTGGGAATTTATTCCAGAGTAGCGGCAATCTTTGGGAGATCTGTCTCTCCAGCATGTTCTGTTGATGTCACAGGCTAGGTTGAGATCCCTGGAGCTGCTGACCCTTGTTCCATTCGATTTGTGGACATGCAGCATTTCCATAAGGGCGGGGTCAGATGCTGCTCTGTAGGCCAGGTACAAGTCGCCTCTGAGCAGCCTGTAGGATACAGAGTATAGAGACAGGGCTTTCAGTCTTTCCATGTAGGCCATGTTTTGGAGGCCCTGAATTTTCTTGGTGAGAAACAAGGCACATGAAAGGGAGCTTTATACTCTATTAGTGGTCTGATGAGGGTAGTGAGGAGTTCTAACATCCTTAGTCTTGGATGTGATGCCCTTACTTATGAGATGCACAATGTAGAAGGCTTTCCTTACCACTGTGGATACATGATGATCAAAGTTTAGGTTGCTATCAACCTGTGTTCCCAAATATTGCACCACCAGGTTTGAGCTTATGGGGGTACTGTCAATACTGTAATTTGCAGGGATTTCCTCTTTGCCAAAGGAAATAATAATGCACTTTTTTGTATTTAGTTTTAGTCCACAACTCTGGCACCAATACCAATATCCTGGGTATTGACTAGAGTATCTATAGTATTACTCTGAGATGAAATGGCTAGGCATGAAATTACCTCTGTTTCAATAGCCTAGTAACCTCCTATAATTCTATGATTTGTCTGTGTTAACCCCTTTTGTAATAAGTTAACATCGTTCGGGGATTCAATGATTGCGCCCAGTTTGCAATCATCAGCAAACATGGTAAGCCACACAATGTCTACTTTCACCTGGACTTCTGAGAAATAAATTCCAAACAGTAGAGTGCCTAGTACAGATCCTTGTGATACACCAGTGGTAAGTGGTAGAGATGGACTCCCCAACTATGATAATATGCATTCTGTTAGGGAGCCAGTTGGATACCTATCTATGACAAGTGGGTTAATCCCAACTTTTTTTTCCCTCCAAGTCTTTTAGGTTTCCTAATAACATGACAGGAAAGGACCCCATTCCTAAATCAAAGTATGATTCAAGTTCATAAAATTAGTATTGTTTCAATCTTTGATGTTGGCCCGAAGTGCTCTTCACAGCACCCAAATGTGCCCAGTAATTACTCCTTCTGCAATTCATACGAAGTTAAATGTATTGGTAACATATCTAAGTACGATTGTAAATTCTTTTCTATGAAACCTGTTGCTCCTACTATTACTGCAACTGTCTGGGTATCCTTCTTCCAAACTGCCCTCACTTCTGCCTGCAATTCCTGGTATTTTATGACCTTGTGTCTCTCTCTACGTAAGACACTGTAGTCACTGGGTGTAGCAATTTCAGTGATCAATGCTACTTTTGTCTTCTTTTCATGGACTATTATATCAGTTTTTCTCGCATCTATTTTTTGAATTGTTGGTAATAGGTGATTCCATGTAATATAAATCTCACCATTTTCTATAATGCTTTGTGGCTCATCTTTCCAATGTTTTTCAGCAACTTCAATATTATAACATCTGCACAATCCCCAATGCAACAAACACTCTTTGCCACATTAATATGCCTTTCAGTAAACAGTCCTAGTGTCATTAGTAATCACAACAAGCAACAAGATGTGCAACTGTTTCCAATTCTGTTTCACAGAAACTACTTTTGTCCATTTCTCCCACATGTTCAATGGACTTTGTAAACCGCTAAGTACATAGTCCACTATCTTGGGACGCAGATATTAATCGTTCATCTTTTGGTTTAAATTCACCCCTCCTTAACCATTTCTATCTTCAATCCTGATGAGGTTGCTCCAAGAGTATTCTATACTTACAACTATATTTATGCATGTTCAATATTTCTTGCCTTCTCATTTGATCCTTCACTTTATATTCTTTCTTTCGTTTTTTGGCACATTCAGTTTCTGCTTGATTTTTATCTAATTCTGGTTTAATTTCCATTCTCACTTCACACAGATATGCTTCTGCTAAACTAAACAGGGATGTCATCTTAGACTTATTATCCTCATCTTCCAAAACTTTCACTACGTTTGGGTCTTGTGAGGTCAGCAGATATGTATGCAGTCCCACGATTGCAGATCTGTACAAGTAATCAATTTTGAGGAGGCCCATACCTCCTTCAGAATGGGGAACATATAGTCCTGGTATACACTGATTTTTAGTAAATCATTTGATGAGCAAGAAGCATCTTTCTTGTTTTACTGTCCAACTGATTCAACACCTTTTAGAGCCAGTCAGTCATTCCAAAACTGTAAGTTAGGACAGGAAGAGCAAATTGGTTTATAACTTGAACTTTGTTCTTAGATGTCAATGCTGTTTTCAGTATTAATTTTAGTCTTCTAAAATATTCCTTACTTTTATTCGCATTTGTTCATGTTTTATTGTTGATCCTTCATCAATTTCCAAATATTTATACACTCCCTCTTGCTCAAGTTCTTTTATATCACATTCCTGTCCCAAACTGACATCTTTTTGGTGCTGTACCTTTCTTTCCTGCTTTAAAGGCTGTAACATTTTCTTCGTGCTGCAGCTTTTCTGCTTTAAAGGCTGCTTTTGCACATTTATCAAAACCAGATGAGCGTCTCATATCATCTGAAAAAAGTTTTGACCACTTGCAGTTGTGCATTCAGTTCCTCATCTGATGACCTATACAGTTTTAAATTATCTACAAAAAGAAGATGATAAGTCTTTACACTTTGTGGTTTTCTTGGAGCCAAATCATAGCCATGACCCACTCTGTTAAGTAGACAGCTTAATGGGTTAAGGGCAAGACAACAGAGCAGTGGTAACAGAGAATCACCCTGGAATATCCTCCACTGAATTTTTATCCCTGGAATAATAATCCATTCATAATCATGGCTTAACTGAAAAGTAGTTTGCCACTGTTTCATGGTCACTGTAATGTAATTGATCAGTGTAGGGTGTATCTTATACATTTTAAGCACTCTTTTATCCATGAATGTGGGATACTGTCAAATGCTTTTTTGTAGTATATCCATGCCATACTCAGATTCTTTCCCTTTTCAAAGTTCACCATTATGACTTTAACAACAAATGATCCTTTGTTCCATGTGACTTTCTTTTGTTACCCTTTAGTTCTATTACTGTGATTGAGTTTTCTTCTAAATGACTATAAACTTTGTTGGCATCAATTCCAGTGTATAGTTTATATGTCATCGAAAGGCAAGTTATTGGTCTAAAGCTTTTAGGATAGCTTGCAGGTTCACTCTTAAGTAGGAGTATTGTTTTTCCTGTTGTTAGCTGGGCTGGTGCAGGTTCACTCTTAAGTAGGAGTATTGTTTTTCCTGTTTTTAACCAGGCTGGTGTCTGTTCTCGGTGCGCGTACAAATGGTTCTTACTCATGGCTAAATCTTCATGTAAAGATATTAATACTGTTAGCCAGAAGTTAGGTATTGCATCTGGGCCTGGGGTTTTCCATTTAGGAGCTTTTCTTAACTTTGTTTCAATCTCTCTGTACATTTGAACTTCTTATTCTTTCTTTTACTTTTTCTATCCATTTAGCATCTTTGTTATGTTTCACAGGATCTCCACAGATATTTCTCCAAAATGTTATCTATTCTTGCTTTTTTTGGTGGTGTTTCATTTCCTTTTGCCTTGTTTCTCAATTCTCTATAAAAATTTTTTGGTCATCAATAAATTGTTTATTTTTGTACTTTTCCTTTATATTTATCTGCATATCGTCTATGTTTTTCTACCTGTGCTGATATTTTTAGATTATTATTTGTGATAGCGCACAATGGATCCTGATCTGTACATTGCTTTTATCATATTCGTCTTTGAGTATTTTTGTTGATCTGTTCCCTCTTCCATACTCTTCTAACAGTGACACTTGTCTTAACTGCTTTACAGTTTTCTCTATTTGATACTCCCATGATGGCATTTGATTTCTCCCCTTCCTATCTCTTAATACCCTGTGTTTTTTGTGGTAATACTATCTGTTATTAATTTAGCTGCACAGTAACATATCCTATGTACTTCTATTATATTGCATGAATCTCTATGAACAGTCCTATTTTCTCTGTTCATTTGTTTTATCAAGCTTCTAACTTCTTGGGTTTTACTGACTTTCTGTAGTCTATTTCTTTCATTAATCTTAATATGTCTGCATATCTCTATTAAAACACGCAACTCTTCTCTTAGATCATTTTCTTCTAAACTGAGGGCACATTACTTATTCTCCATTTCCTGTGGGCATTCTATAGAAACTTCCAGAGCATCTTCCTGTGCCACATTCTCTTCTGTTTCATCCTGTGTCATCCTTTCTTCTTTCATATGGGAATTCACTGGCCTATCACTCAACACCACTGACTGCGTCAGAGTTGCCACAGTTTCCTGTTCCTTCCCTTGTTTTGCAATGCCAAGTGAACGTCTGCACTGGTTTCTTATGGAAAGCTCCAAAGTATATTCATATGGCAGCCGATCAGATGTTTCCGGCTCCACTGGTTTCTCCCTAATTTGAAGATCCATTGCTCTATCCTGCTGTGATGTTATAAGAGTTAGATTGTCTACACTAAATCTTTCACTTTGCAGGTAATCCATAACCTCAGTTTCCATTTCTTTAACGTCTCCATTACTATTCCATTTTTTTATTTTTCCTCTGTTTTATTTTTTGCATTGCAAAATTTTCCATGTCTGGATGCCTTTTTGCCTGTATTTGTCTTTAATATCAATATAACATCAATATCTTTGGTGCTGCTCTTTTTGTATTGATTAGTTTTGCTTTCTCCTTTGCATAAATATTGCATCATATTAAATCTCTTTTTGTTTCCTATGTCCATATTTCTTCTTCAGATGTCTTCTGCTCCTCCTGGTTCTCCTTACTTGGGGAACTCGTTCCATCATGCTGTGCTATAACCTATGTTAGACTTTCTACACTAAATCTTTCACTTCTGAGGTATTCCATAACTTCAACTTCTATTTTTTTAACTTCCACTTTACTAATCTTCTGTTCTATGTTCCCTCTTTGTGATCTTATTTTTTCTGTTGTGAAATTTTCCATATCTTGATGCTTTTGCCTGTATTTCTCTTCGAATATCTCTGGGGCTGCCTTTTTTGTATCAATTAATTTGCCTTTCTCCTTTGCAAAAACATTGCACCATATCAGACCTCTCTTTCTTTCCCATGTCCATATTTCTTTTTATACCTTTCAAAAGTGTCTAGATTATGTTCTTTATATTTTTGAACTTCCTCTGTGGCTTCTTTTTCCAAACAGCCCAAGGTTTCTTGGTCTAAAGAATGTTTTTCATAAAACTTTTGCATTAATGAGCACATTTTTTTTATTTGAAGCTTCTGACAGATTTTCTTCTGGAAGTGTTTTTTCTTTCCTCTAATTTCTTTCTTAATCTTTTTATATATCTTCTGTCTGAAAATTCTGGGCTGCTTGCATAATACTAACTGTGATGTCCCCTCCCTGGATCGGTAATCAAGGAGCCTGAATCCTTACCATTGACACTAGAGATGGATGTTTACTTGGACTAAAAATATATACACACAGTATTTCCAGATGCAGCTCTCTGCACCAAGCACAATTTCCCTTAAAGGCACACAGGGAACACTCACAGTCCTGGATATGGATTTCTCTCTCTCTCTCTCCAGAGCCCCAATAAGTTGAGTCCTCAGTTGAGTGTCAAAGCTGTGCAATCAGTGCTTCGTGTCCCTGCTCAAACAGCTGACACACAAACACACTCTCTGACATTTGATTTTTACACACACACACACACACACACACACACACACACACACACACACACACACTTACACACACACCTGGGAAAGGCTGGCACAGATTTACTAACTATGCCCCCCTTCTGCCCAGACTATAAGGTAGTTACACTGCCACCAGACACGCCAAAGCCAGCTATCCTAAGGCTCTTACAAGGGTACGCAATTATACAGGGTGAAATTAATATTAATAAAAATGATAATGTTTGACCAATGCAGTAAGGCTTTCAGGAGTGTCCACAGGTTCACCAAATAGCTATAAGTACTCTCAAACATTAAAATATTCTCTAAAGGACTAGCCACAATAAAAAGTTTAAATATATTTAATAATAAAAGAACATGGAAATACTAAATATTCACTTACAATAAACACCAGAGTTTCAGAAACACAGGAAATATAACAGAGATGAATATTTTCACACAGATACAGAAAAAACAGCACTTAACTAATCTCACTATATTCTCCTGACGGATCCAAAGAATTACTATTCCCCAGTCACTTACTACAGCAAGGCAAAATGAAGTAGGTGAGGGGTCCTTCTTTGTCAGGTTCCAAAAATAGACTGCTCTGAGACTTCAGTCTCATCTAGTATTAAAACATCATTTTTGCCCTGGAATACAGAATGACATCACATACATCTGGTCATCTGACTTCTGGTTCCCATAGCACACAATACATCACAGTGTCAAAGTAATAATACTTAATTTCTTTCTTACCCTCAGTAGCCCACTCTATCTTCTTTATGGCTCTTTTTGTGATTTTTGTAATTTTTGTAGCCCCTTGTCTACCAAGTGACCCAGAATCTCACACATATGTGTCAATAATACACACACATAGAGCTTTGCTAAGATCTGTTGTAACTTCTGAAAGTCATAAAACAATAAAACACTTCCACACTTCCTACAGCAGCTACTATGTCATTCTCTGGCATAGACATTTCATCTCTGGCTGCAATAAGAACTGTAAGATACAATCTTTATGGTCTGAATTAAGTAATTTAATTTCATACTATTTTTCAAAGTTAGCTGGAGCTGAGCATAACCTCTACTCTTACAGTATCCTCTGTTAAAATATTAATTTCAATAGTTTGACATACAAGTGTATTTCTTTTTCTGTCAAGCAGGACACACTGCTGGTACATTTTTAACACAAGCAGCTTTACAAATACATTTTCAACACAAGCATCTGTACAAATCAGTTTAATAAACAAATAACACAATTCTTTACAAAATTCCAGCTATACTGGCATATGTTATACATACACTGCCCAACTTCTCCTGGCATAGCAGACAATACCTCACAGTGTCAAAGTAATAATACTTAATTTCTTTCTTACCCTTAGTAGCCCACTCTATCTTCTTTATGGCTATTTTTTGTGATTTTTGTAGACTAGTACCTCCTTCTGTAATAGGGGTTTCTCCCCAACTGGGAAAGTTTCTCAATGATACCTGAGTGGGGGATTGTTTTAAAGCCTTGGGCAAGATAAGATAGGTGGTATGTACTGTTTTACCTTCATCCAGGGTTTTGGTGACATTCTTGAAGAAGTTCATCAGGTATAATAAGCATGATCTACCTTTAACAAAGCCAAACTGGGTTGGGTCAAGAGTAAGAAGGTTTCCTATGTCCTTGCTGATAAGGTCCATGATGATTCTTTCCATGGTCTTGCAGAAGCCAAACTGGATTGGGTCAAGAGTATGAAGTTCTCCTATGTCCTTGCTGATAAGGTCCATGAGGACTCTTTCCATGGTCTTGCAGATAAGGCTGAATAGGCTTATGGGTCTAGAATTCCCAGGGTCGGTTGATGGACCCCCCCCCCCTTTTGTGCAATGGGATTACTTTTGCTGTTCTTCACACTGCTGGAACAAAGCCAGAGCTCAGGCTGTGGTTAAAGATAATGCCAAGTAGTTCCGCTACATCTTGCTTTAGATTGTTTAGTAAGCAGCCTGGAGTGTTATCTGGTCCCACATAGGTTCCCCTATGTCTTGTTTTAGATTGCTTAGTAAGCAGCCCGAGATGTTATCTGGTCCCATACAGGTTGTGTTTTTGGCCTTGGAGAGCATGGCTATGACCTGCTCTTTGGAGATACTAGGTAGAGGACAGGTGTCAGGTATGCTTTGGGGTATGGCTGGTGGGAATGGGGTGGAAAAGTTCATGCCAAATCTGCCAGCTAGCAGGTTGGCAATTTTCCTTGGGTACAGTATGAGTGGTATAGTCTACTGTAAGTTCAGCACATAGCTGGGAATTCCCTTTTAGATTTTGGACATAGCTAAAGAATGGCTTGTGGCTATCCTTAGCTAGGGATGCTAATTTAGCCTTGTAACTAGCTATAGAGTACTTTACAAGACATCTGATTTGGTTGTTCAAGCTGTGGAGGGTTTCTTCCTCTGATGAGTAAGTTCCCTCTTGTTCTTAGAAAACAGTTTCTTCCTTTTGTTACATAGCCTATTTATACTTGAGGTCCACCAGGGTGGCTTTTTTTTCGTGAGGACCTAGTTTTGATCTGGTCAGGTACCACCAAGTCTATACAGTTGTTTAAGTGGTTGCACAGAGCATTTGTGAACTCCTCTGCATAGGAGTCATTGTTGGCTGCATTAGCAGGGTGGTTTAAACTTTTTATACCATAGCTTAATAGGCTATAGTTTGCTTTGGAGAAAATTTTCATTTTTTTGGCCCCTTGGGGGTGTCAGTTCTGACTCTTACTTTGAATGAGACAGATTTATGGTCTGACCTTACCGGGAAGGACAACACACGGGGATACTGCAGTGACCCCCCCCATGTTGGTGAGTACCAAGTCCAGAATACTTGAGCCCCTTGTGGGGGTGCAGAACAACTGTTCCAGGACATTTGTATTGACAAAGTCCTGGGACCTCAGGGTGAGCATGTTTGTGCTCATGTATGTCACTCAATCAATAGAAGGATAGTTAAAATCTCCCATGACCAAAGTGTTTGGCTGTATGGTGATGGACTCTAGCAAGTCCAGGTAGGCAATGTGCTTCTCTTGGTTCATGGTGGGGGACCTGTAGCGAGCTCTGATGTGGTAGGGTGTTTTACCTATAGTTAGTTGGATCTGGAGTAATCTCGAGGTGTATTTGGTTTTAATGAAATATATTCTATTTAAAAAAAGTCTTTTAGACCTTTTACTTGTTTTACCTTGTTATAAGTTTTTTACAAAGCTCACAGTAATAAGAATTGCAAAATGCCCTTAATCATTTATTGTTACTCTTTTATGGTGAGTGCCTCAAGGAAGTGTACTAGCTTTCTTTGGGGATGACTCTTATTCGGAGTGGTGCACAACCAAGACAGCATCACCTGCAATATTACCCTACCAATGTCCGCTTACATTTGGTAAATATATGAAAAAATGACTGTGCTGGAGATTCATGAATCAGGACCATATGCAACTGTGCTAGCTATCATTCTTTGGGAAGGACTCACAGCAGAACAGTGATGGGAGTAATATATTACAATATGTAATATATTACTGTAATATATTACAATTTCTAGTAACTAGCAAAGATAACTACTTTTTCAAAATAGTAACTAGTAATAGCAATATATTACTTTTTTAGTAACTAGTAACTTAAAAGTCAGTTACTTTTGAGTTACTTTTGTTTAAACCAGTGGTTCTCAACGTGGGCAATATAATCCCCTAAAGAATGACGGAAAACTTCTGGAGTCCCTATATAGTATGCATAGTAATCAGATGTTAGAAGGTAACAGACTTTGAAATGGCAATTTGGATAAACAATTACAACATAATGTTGGCACAACTCATAGCATGTAGCATTCATAATAGATCATTAGAATTAGTCTGGAGCAAAATTTACTTCATTTATTTAGCATTGCAAGGAAGTGAAAGCTAATGATGACCAGACTCCGGCCCTGCCCTGGTACTGTGGGACTCTCGCCCACTAAAACATCCCCTAACATTGGGATAATTCTAGTCTGCTAGAAATCATATCCTTACCTTGCAGTACAACAAATGGCACTGGTTCTCTATACCACTGTCAATCATAATAAAATTCATCACTCATCAGTTGAACACCTGACGCCCTAACCCACTGCACCAATCAGGACTCTTGGGTGGACCTTTGCTCAACCAACTTTTGTCTTGAAAATTTTTTGTTAAGTTCTATTTAAAATTATTTTAGTTGCTGAAAATAGACAAAATGTGATAGGTTTTTATAGGTCTTGTGGTGCTGGCTGGTTTGGTTTAATTATTATTTGGGACTCTCTAGCTATAAAGACTAGTCTTCTTCTTTCTCCTTTCAGCTGTGCTCGTTAGGGATCACCAAGGTGAATAATCAGTCTGCAGAACAAGTGCCAGTGGAGTTTTACATTCTCAAGTTGCCAGCCTAGGGCCCAATCTTTTTCAGAAGGCACACGCATGAACACACTAGGCCAATTTAGAATGTCTAATCCACCTCCAGCATGTCTTGGGAATTTGGGAGGAAACCGGAGCAACCTTAGGAAACCCACTCGAACACTGGGAGTGTAGATCATATGTGTGTTTTGTACCTTTAAAGCCACTGCAGTTCATGGGCAAGTGCATAAAAAGTACTGAGCACATGCAAGCAGAGTGACATTTTGTGTAAGCAGCTGGAGTGAAAGCATCTACATGTGTAGCAGTCAGTCACTTAGCTAGTTTAAGTTTTATGTTCCAGTCATCCGTCCTGATGTGTTTGTGTGTAATAAATAGCTTAAAAGAACACCCAAGCCTCATCGTCTTATTTGAATACACAAGACAAGTGACATGGTGTCAAAATGGGATCTAAAGTCAAAACTTCTTAAAACCATGAGGCGTACAGTCAGAAATGGAGGAATATACAAGAGTGCCTCAAACAACTCGTAAACAGGTAGGAAAATATTTCCAGGTACTTAAACTCATTTAAATGTTTTTTCACCTCCATGAATATAAAGTGAAGCATTCAAAACCAATTGCTGAATAAAGAAGACATTCAAAATTGCAACATATTGAAAAAAGTACTTGAAATAATTACGATAACATTTGAAACAATATCCGAATTGCATAAAATGTTCGAAAAAAAGAAAATGACTATATTTTTTGCAATGTACTACTTTTTCACATTAATTAAAGCTATTCAAAGTATCTAAAGTATGCAAACTGTTGGCAATTTGTGCAGTATTACAGTACAGTCTTTTCAAAGAGTCTGTTGTGCAGATGAATATAATTACAAGTATCTGGTGTGTGTTTGACACTTATCTGTCATGGCAGAGGGACTTCACAGATCTGGTCTGCTTGTGTTTGATAATAATATTGCTGAAAATTGGAGAGTGTTTGAGCAAGAAAATTATATTTTCATACAGGATGCTTTTTCTAATGACACACATACAAAAGCATTTATTCTGCTCACGTTAGCTGGTTCAGAAGCCACTGAGAGAGAGCATTCATTCGTCTATGCACCTGTTGTTTATGTAGAGGAGGGGGAAGACTGCCATATTGTGGTACAGGCTGAAATGCGGGAAGACTCTGAGTGTTTAAAATGTAAATTTAGAGAAATGTGCAACCCTCAAATGAATATTACAATGGAATTTTACACAAGAGATCAAAAGCCTGCTGAAACTTTTGCAGCATATATAACTGACTTGAGAAACAAGGCAAAAACGTGCAGATTTGGTAATCTGAGAGATGAGTTGATAAAAGACCAGCTTTTTTTTAATTTCTCCAAATCTTTTGGGTTTCTAATACCTTGACGGGAACTGACCCCATTCTGAAGTCAAAATACAATTAAAGTTCATAAAATTAGTATTGTTTCAATCTTTGATGTGTGTCAAAAGTGCTCTTCGCAGCACCCGCAATGTGCCCAGTAATGACTTCTTCTGCAAGTCGTACAAGGTTACATGGATTGGTAAAATATCTAAATATGATTGTAGATTCTTTTTTATAAGACTCGTTACTCCTACTACTATTGGAACTGTCTGGGTATCTTTCTTCTACATTGCTCTTGTTTCTGCCTGCAGATCCTTCTATTTTATGACTTTGTCTCTCTCTGTACACAGGACACTGTAGTCACTGGGTGTGGCCATTTCAATGATCAATGCTACTCTTGTCTTATTTTCTTGGACTACTATATCCAGTTTTCTAGCATCTATCTTTTGAACTGTTGGTAATGGGAGATCCCATGTGATATAAACTTCACCATTGTTGATGCTTTGTAGCTCGTGTTTCCAGTGTTTTTCAGCCACTGCAATACCATAATGTTTGCACAATCCCCAGTGCAACAATCTTGCCACATTATTATGCTTTTAAGTATACAGTCCTTCTGCCATTAGTATGTCGCAACCAGCAACAAGGTGTGTGACTGTTTCCAATTCGGTTTTACAAAACCTACACTTGTCTGTTTCTCCCACATGTTCAATGGGCTTTGTACAGCGTGTACGTAGCCCATTATCTTGGGCTGCCAAGATTCACCTTTCATCTCTTGGTTTGAATTTGTCTCTCCTTAACCATTTCTGTGTTTGTTCCTGATCAGCATGAGGTTCTTCTAGCAGTTTTCTATACTTACAACTATATTTATGCTTTTTCCACATTTCTTGCCTTCTCATCTCGTCCTTCACCTTATATTCTTTCTTTTGACTTTTGGCACATTCAGTTCCTGCCTGTTTTATCTACTTCTGGTTTGATTTCCATTCCTGCTTGATGCCGATATGCTTCTGCTAAATTAAGCAGAGAAGTCATCTTAGATTTATTCTTCTCATGTTTGAAAACTTTAATTGCATTTGGGTCTTGTGAGGTCAGTAGATATGTGTGGAGTCCCACAATTGGTAGATCTATACATGTAATCAATTTCAAGGAGACCCATCCCTCCTTCGGAATGGGGAATATATAATCTTGGTATACACTGATTTTTATACATCATTTGGTGAACATGAAGCATCCTTTGTTTTCCTGTCTAATCTATCCAGCATGTTTTTGGGGTCAGTCATTCGCTCTAAAACTGTAAGTTAGAACATGAAGAGCAAATCGGTTTATAGCTTGGATTTCATTCCTCAATGACAACACTGTTTTCAGAATTAATTTACGTTTTCTAAAGTATGCCTTACTAAGTTTTATTCACATTTGTTCATGTTTTATTGTTGATCTTTCATCAATTCCCAAATACTTATACACTCCCTCTTACTCAAGTTCGTTTATATCGCACTCTTGACCCAAACTGATGTTTTCCTGGGGCTGCAGTTTTCCTGCTTTAAAGGTTACTTTTGCACACTTATCAAAACCAAATGACATTCTTATATCATCTGAAAAAGTTCTGACAACCTGTGCTTTCAGTTCCTCACCTGATGAGCTATATGGTTTAAATCATCGACAAAGAGAAGATGAGAAGTCGTTATACTTTATTGTTTTAGGAGCCAAACTGTAGCCCTGGCCTAAACGCTAAGTAAACAATAGCACGGCAGAATAGCAATGGTGAGAGACAATCACCCTGGAATATCCTTTGAAATGTTATCCCTGAGATAATAATCTGTCTTTTATCATGGCTTAACTGCAAAGTGGTCTGCCACTGTTTCATGGTCACTGTAATGTAGTCAGTCAGTGTAGGGTGTACCTTATACATTTTAAGCACTCTTTTATCCATAAATGTGGGATACTATCAAATGCTTTTTTAAAGTCAATCCATGCCATACTTAAATTCTTCCCCTTTTTACAGTTCTCCAATATGACTTTATTAAACAAATGATCCTTTGTTCCATATGACTTTCTTTTATTGCCCTTTTGTTCTACTGCCATAATTAAGTTTTCTTCTAAATGACTATAAACCCTGTCTGCATGAATTCCCACGTATAGTTTATGTTGTCGGAAGGCAATTTATTGGTCTATAATTTTTTGGGTAGCTTGCAGGTTCACTCTTAAGTAGGAGCATTGTTTTGCCTGTTGTTAGCCAGCTTGGTATCTGTTTGGGGTGTGCATACAAATAATTCTTACTCATGGCTAAATCCTCGTGCAATGATGTTAATACTTTTAACCAAAAGTTAGGTACTGCATCTGGGCCTGGGATTTTCCAATTAGAGGCTTCTCTTAACTTTGTTTCAATCTCTCTCGCTGTTACTTCACCCCATTTCATATCCTGCACCTTTAAACTTCTTATTCTTTCTTTTACTTCTTTTATCGATTTAGCATCTTTGTTATATTCCACAGGATCTTCATAGATACTTCTCCAAAATGTATCTAGTTCCTCTTTTTTTTGGCGGTTTTTCAGTTCCTTTTACCTTATTTCCCAATTCTCTATAAAACTTTTTTGAGTCATTAATATATATTGCTTATTTTGTACTTTTCCCTTATATTTATCTCTGTATCTTCTAAGTTTTTTGTGCTGAAATTTTTAGTTTATTTGCGATAGTGCATGATAGATCCTGGTCTGTTCTAATACTGTGCATTGCTTTAATCACTTCTATCTTTCTTAGTATTTTTGTTGATCTATTCCCTCTTCTATAGTCTTCTAAGAGTGACACTTCTTGTCTTAATTGCTTTATAGTTTTCTCTATTCGATACTTCCATGATGGTACTTGATTTTGCCCCTTCCTTTCCCTCACCCCCTATGTTCTTGTGGTAGAACTTTATCAGTTATTAATTTAGGAGCACAGTAATATATCCTGTTTACTTCTGCTATATCACATGGATCTCTATGGAC
This sequence comes from Protopterus annectens, assembly GCF_019279795.1. Lineage (NCBI taxonomy): Eukaryota > Metazoa > Chordata > Ceratodontiformes > Protopteridae > Protopterus > Protopterus annectens. The sequence continues at coordinate 1,137,187,181 of NC_056731.1, forward strand.
AGCCCTAATTACTGCATTCATTTGTTTTATCAGACTTCTGAATGTCGGGGTTTTATTAACCCTCTGCAGTCTATTTCTTTCATTGATCTTAATATATCTATCCATGTCTATTAAATCAAGCAACTCTTCTCTTAGCTCATTTTCTTGCAAACTGAGGGCATGTCCCTTGTTTTCTGTTTCGTGTGGGCATTCTATAGAAAGTTCTATAGCATCTTCCTGTGGCACCTTCTCTTCAATTCCATTCTGTGCCATCTGTTGCTCTGTCATATGGGAACTCACTGGCCTATCACTCCTCAACATTGACTGCATCAGAGTTTCCACAATTTCCTGTTTCTTTCCTTGCTGTCTAGCTTCAAGTGAATGTTTATACTGGTTTCCTGTGGAAAGCTCCAGAATATCTTGATATGGCACCTGACCAATTGCTTCCTTTTCCACTGGTTTCCCCTTAATTTGGATATAAACTGCTCTATCCTGTTGTGGTGCTTTCTGCATTCGATTTTCTACACTGAATCCTTCACTTTGCAGGTATTCCATAACCTCAGTTTCTATTTCTTTAACTTCTCCATTACTAATCTTGTGTGTGGTGTTAATGATGCAGTGAGAGAGATTTTGCTTCAAGATAGTGACTTAACTTTAGGCAAAACCATAGAGATTTGTCAGATATATCAGCTTACAGAAAAGCACACAAATAGGTTTATGAATGAGAAGAGCATGCTTACAGTTTCTTCCAGCACAAATGTTGATAGTATGCAGCACAAGGTTAAGAGGTATAGGGCAAAGGGTGCGGCTCCCACAATGAAACCCAGGGCAGCTTTAGTAAAACCCAGGGCACATGCAGCAAAACTGAGGGGTGACTTAGCAAAATCCATGGTAAACCTCAAAGTCAACTGTCGTAACTGTGGAGGAAGTCACAAACTTAAATGAGAAAAGTACTTAGCTTTTGGTCAGCAATGCCACAGATGTAAAAAGTGGAATAATTTCAGAAAGTTTTGTAAATCTAAAGAGGCACATTCTTTTATTACAAGAGAGCATTCCAAGAAGCAAGTTGATCAAGTAGAAAGCTATGACCCTACTTTTTATGTTGATGGTGTCTCTGTGCTTGAGGAAAAAGTTAATGCAGTACATTTATTGGCAAAGAGTGAAGGATTTTGTACTGCACTGTTTAATTGGAGACATGTAGAGCTCAAAGTTAATACTGGTTCAAAGTGCAATGTTATGTCATCAGAAATGTTTGTTAATGTAATAGCTGGTGAAAAACCTTGATTTGGCAAAGTGTGTGAAGTTTGTTGCTTATGGTGGAGAACAGATTCAAACTGAAGGTTCAGTAATGCTTTCATGGTATTCTGCTGGGAATAGCCATGACTTGCAGTTTTACATAATAAAAAGACATGTGCAGTCACTGTTAGGCCTCAAAGATGGTTTGAAAATTGGACTGATTTAATTTAATAAGGAAGTCCACCATGTAATCATCAACAACAATGAAGGTTTCACACAGAATATTGTTTTCTGAATATGTTGATATTTTCAAAGATGGGCTTGGCAAACTCCCAGTTGTATACTCCATGAAGTTAGGCCACTAGGTAAGCCCAATTGTCAGACCAGCATGGAAGGTCCCAGTAGCAATGCAGGGCGAAGTAAAAGCAAAGCTCGACAGAATGACACATTTAGGAGCCATTTTTCCAGTAGAGGAACCAACTGAATGGGTATCCTCCATGGTAGTAGCTCATAAGAAAAGCTCAGATGACATTTGAATATGAACTGATCCAAGAGATTTGAACAAAGCACGGAAATGACCTCATCAACCAATGTATACAGTTGAAGAAGTTGCTACTCTCATGCCAAATACCACTGTTTTTCTGTCTTAGATGTGGAACGTTCATTTTGGCAGACTTTATTTGATCGAAAATCTTCCTTGCTAACTTTCAGTACACCATTTGGAAGGTACAGATTTTTGGGAATGCCATTTGGGATAAATTCTGCCAGCGAAGTCTTCCAACGTCCAATGGAGCAAATTTTTTCTGGTTATCCATGTGCTGTTATAGTAGATGATATTCTTGTAGGAGGCAATGGTGAAGTTGAACATGATAGAAACCTCAGAAAAGTTCTAGATCATGCTTGTGAATCAAACTGAATCCTCAGAAATGTAAATTTAGGCTAAAAAAAAGTTAGTTATGTGGGTCATTTGTTTAGCAGTTCAGGCTTACAACCAGATCCATCCAAGCAAGCAGTAATTCTGGAGATGCCAGCTTCAAACAATGTCACATCTTTACAATGTTTTCTTAGTATAGTCAACTATTTAGGCAAGTTCATTCCTGAGTTTTCAGCCATGCTACAAGAGCTGACATGCAAAAATGTAACTTGGTCCTTGTTGGAAGAACACCAAACAGTATTTCATGTCCTGAAACAGAAAAATGCCAGTTCACCCACTTTGAGATATTTTGATGTTGACAAACCTGTAAATATTTCCTGTGATGCTTCCAAATATGGTTTTGGTGCAGTAATCCTTCAAGAGGGCAGACAAGTAGCCAGTGCGTCTAGAACTCTAACTCAAACTGAGATGCAATATGCACAAATTGAAAATAGAGATTTTGGCAATAGTGTTCACATGTTCAAAGTTCAATCATCAATCTCTAGTTACTATTTTGAGAAGCCAAAGCACACAGCTCCAGCTAGACTGCAACGCATGATGTTACAATTTCAATATGATTTACGCAAAAGGCAAACTTCTTTATCTTGCTGATACTTTATTCAGATCATCCAGACAAACCAATGACCAATATGACAATGAAAAAGCTGATTTTGAAGTTATGGAAGTGAGAATTTTTTCTTCCATACATCTAGATGAGATTAGAAATCATACAGCTTCTGATCCAGTTCTCCAGAACCTGAACCATTTTTATCAGTCATGGATGGCCAGCAAAACAATCTTGTTTGCCACTACATGTGCAGCAGTATTTTCTTTATTGAGACAAGATTTTGATGGAAGATGGTATCATCATGAAGGGTCCAAAAGTAATTCCACAATCCTTGCAACAAGAGTATATTAAAATCTTGCATCTAGGTCACCCGGGAACTGAATCTACCAAAAGAAGGGCAAGAGGACTAGTAAGGAAATCTCAGCTTGTTCAATTCCTATAGTACTAAACCACACCAACAAAAAGAACCAATTCAGCTGAACCAGATTCCTGAACTACCTTGGTCAACAGTGGCCACAGATATTTTCAAATGGAATGGTCAACATTATTTGATATAAATAGACTCTTGTTCAAATTGGTTCAAGATTGACCTAGTTCCTAACCTAACTTCCAGTACTGTCATTATGAAATTGAAGAGGCATTTTTCTGTCCATACAAAGTCATTTCTGACAATAGTGCACAGTCAGCAGTTCAAATGATATGCTGAGACATGGGACTTTGTTCATGTTACTAGTAGTCCTGAGTATCCACAGTATAATGGCTTGGCTGAATGCGCAGTTCAAACTAAAACAGTTGTTGGAGAAATCCAAAACCAATATTTTTCTCAGTTTGCTTAATTGCAAAAACTTTCCTCGAGACAATTTACTTGGTTCACCTGCTCAAAGACTGATGTCAAGACAAACCAGAACTACACTACCAGTCACTAAGAATTTCATGATTCCAAGTGCTAAAAACAACAAAGCAGTAAAATCTCAAATCATGAAAAAGCTTTTGTCACAGAAATTCCATTATGACCAGCAAACTTCTCATACCATTAAAAGGAGAATTAGTGAGGATGCAGAGAGCAAAAGGTTTTGATCGAGTAGGACTTGTGAAACACCTGTGTGTGGAACCGAGATCGTACATCATTGAGTCACAAGGAATGGAATTTAGGTGGAATTTAAGTACTGAGCACATGCAAGCAGAGTGCCATTTTGTGTAAACAGCCAGAGTGAAAGCATGTATGTGTGTAACTGTCAGTCAGTTAGCTAGTTCTTTTAAGTTTTATGTTCCATATTCCATGCTAATGTATTTGTGTGTAATAAACATATTAAACACCCAAGTCTCATCATTATCTTATTTGAATACACAAGACAAGTGACAGGGAAGACATGCAGACTCCGCACAGAAGGCACCCCAGCCGAAAATCAAACCAGAGACCTTCTTGCTCTAAGTCGACAACACTAACCACTGCACCACTGTGCCACCCAGCTAAACTGTTAAATACTATTCATCATTGTAACATTGTGTATACAACTGTAATAATACACTTATATGCATGTACTTACTTGTATGAGTAAATCTCAATATTATAATTGATAAAGTACACTTATGTAAAAGTAATGCGTTACTTTAGTTAGTAACAAGTAATAGTAATATATTACTTTTTTAGAAAAGTAATAAGTAATAATATATTATTTTCACTGAAAAGTAACTAGCAATAGTAACCTATTACTTTTATAAGTAACTAGCCAACACTGTAGCAATATAACAAGCAAAACATAAGAATATCTGAAGATGATGGACAGCCACATCACCAAATACAGTACTACTATCCCAAAATGTGTCCTTTTATTCTAGGATAGGCATCAAGTTTGCAGTGCTCAGTAAATATGTGGATGGATGACCAGGCTGAAGTTTCACACCTGTCCTGGGTAGAGACATTCTGAAAATAAGTAACAGCCCTAGCATTGTGTGCCTTGATTATGCCTGAAATTTGTTGCATCTGTAATAACAAGTTAATATAGGGGGAAGCCAGTTTGACATCAGTTGACATACAAGCAGTCCATATTTGCCCTGTATGAAGGAAACTAATAGCAAAGCTCTTCTGATGCTAATTGCTCCTTTAGCATAATAGGTTGTTCATGCACATCCAAGGTACACATTATAATTTCCTTTGTTTTCTGGCTCTGGAAAGAAAACTGGCAACTATAATAATATATATAAACAGCTGCAAATACTTTAAGCAAAAAAAGGCTGAGTTGTTCCCAGACATATATCATTATATTAAGCTGTACAGGGTCTCCTGCACACCATGATCTCTCTTTCATGTATCTTGAAATGAAATGAATGCCACTAAAAAGATAATTTTACAGATGATGCATTTTAAGCCCACAGAAGAAGCTAGTTCTGGGAGGGGGAGGGTTCAAATGAGGGTCAGTAGAATTTTACTCGAGGAATTAACAACGAAATTTGAACTAATTAAAATAAATGCCAAAGCACCTTTTGTTTGTCCATGTTTGCTCTAGTGATTCGCTTGTATGTCTTACTGAAAAGTAATCTATTTCCTTGCATGCAACGCTGTATAAAAATAATGGACACGTTAATATGGCTTCTGTTTATGTAATACAATGAGCTAGCTAAGCCCAGTGAATTTTAATTTGGGTCTGGGTCTATTTCCTATGCGGCTGTATGCAATCATTTTTCTGCTCTACATACAAACTTTAATACAGATTTGAGAACTTTAGTGGAGATTAACAGTGGCCTTAAAAATGGCATTGCAACTTTACAAATATCAGTACATCAGACTTTGCATAAATAAAAACATCTACTCCATCTAAAAACAACCTCAAGGTTATGCTGCTAAATGCCAGGAGTTTTAACATGAAACTGCACTCACTGGAAGTAGTCCTCACCTTGGAAGTCGCAGACATTTGTGCAGTCACAGAGACTTGGTTCAAGGCTATGGAGAGCACCCCAGCCATAGCAGGTTACACCTCCTTCCACACGGTCAGACCACAAACTGAAAGCATGAAAACTAAATGAGGCAGTATATCAATATTCATTAAAGATAAATACACCTCCAGATTGGTTAGACAGCATTATTCCCTGGAGATGCTTCAGGTGCAATTAACTGTTGGTAGGACAGCAATTCAAGTCACTGCCAGCTATAGGATCCCCTCCATGAATCAGGACACTCACTCTGCCTATTTGGATCTACACAGACCTATCAAAATACATCTGAACATCATGGTTTTGAGTGACTTTAACTACCCATCCATTGACTGGGTAAATTATTCATGTTCAAACTCACTTGCCCAAGGGTTCCTTGACTTCGTTAACTCCAATACCCTGGACCAGCTGGTTGACACCCCCACAAGGGGTGCCAACATCCTGGATCTGGAGCTTACCAATATGAGGGACCACTGTAGCACCCCCACTGTCAGATCTTCCCTGGTGATATCTGACCATAAATCAGTCTCATTCAAAGTATCACACCTAGCCCCCCCCCCAGCAGCAACTAAACTAAAAAACTTCTCCAAAGCAGATTATAACCTCTTATGGGATGGTATAAATAGCTTCACTGCACCCCCCCCCCAAGATGGAATTGGCAACTATGTTGACTACTACAACAATGCTTTAAACCAACACCTGTATAACTGCATTAACTCGACCATACCTGATAGGACCAAAACAAGATCCTCAAGGAGCCTGGTAAACAACTACCATTAACAAGCTTTACAATAAGAGGAAGAAATTGCTAAGAGTAAGAGGGGAGTGGGTCCTAAACTGGAAACAGACTTAGACTTAGCCAAGGCTTTTGACACTATCCTCCACTCAGGCATCATTGACAAACTCACCCAGCTAGGTAGCAACCCTTATATCATTAGATAGGTCTGTAACTGGCTCACTAACAGAACACATAGTCAAAATAGGGGAATCCACCTCCAACAGCAGAGCTGTAACCAGTGATGTTCCACAGGGATCAGTCCTGGGACCTATAATATCTCTGAAGTACAAGCAAAAACGAAAGGTCTGTGGCTGACAAAGTATGCTGATGAATGCCAAACTGGAAGTGGTCATATAATCTCCAAATTATGTCAACATCCTACAAAAGAGTCTTACAAAAACAAATGATTGGTGCCAAAGTCATGGTCTTAAACTCAATGCAGAAAATGTATTATCATCCATTTCGGTTAGAGCGATGTTCCTGCTAACTGCCACATCAATAGCAACACCTTAAGTACAGATTCAATGGTGAGAAACCTGGGCACACAGGCTGACAGCAATATTTCTTTTGATCACCACATATCCACAGTGGTAAGAAGGGCATTCTATATTGCTCATCTCATACATAAGGGCACTGCCTCCAGAAAAAATGTTATAACCTTCCTGTACTCTTCCCATATCACGCTAATAACTGAATACAACATCCCTTTTGGTATGTACCTTTCCAAGCACCTGCAGCAATTGGAGAAACCACAAAGGTTCCTCACAAGGAAATTTTAAGGTCTTCAGCATCTGTTCTTTGTGGATCATCTGAAATCACTGTCACTTAATTTTGTTTCATACAGACTACTCAGAGGCGATCTCTGCCTTGCATAGAAGGCAATCTCTGACCCTGCTTTATTGGAAATGCTGGATATCCGCAAGTCAAATGGTACACAGTTTACCTCACTCTTAACCTGGTATGTGACATTAATAGAACCTGCTGGAGGGACAGATTTGTCTTCTAGAAGTTACCACACCTTTAGCACAGACTCCCACTTCATATCAAACAGAGCACCTCATTGGCCCTCTTCAAACGCAATCTGGATGATTGGATGGGTAACCATAAATTCACCGCGGGGATCCACCCGAGTCCCTCCTCGACACAGGCATTGGATGCTGATCGTGGAAACAAGGGTGGAACTTGGCTAGGTTTGTAAGTGCCCTAGGGATATTAGCATAGTAACTTCCTATGATCTTACTGATGAGTCATGATCACAGTTAATGGTCTTGCAAGTGGCCACTACAAGTTTAAGGAGTGGCTACGGAAAAATCACTCACTTAACAAGTTGGACTGATGAGCAGCAGCTATCCTATGAATACCGGCCTACCAGAAAACAAAAATGAGAGAGACCTAGTATGCTTCAGTTTATTCTGTTACTTCTGACAGACTTACTAGGATGTGCTGTGTTTGCTAATACAGTGACACAGTAAGCCTGCAAGGTGTCCTGAATGACGCACAAAGAAGCAGGAGTTGATCAGAGACCTGCTGTAATAAGGCTTAAACATCAGAGACAGAGAGAGAAAAATAAGCCATACCGAATGCAGTGTTACTGAAAGGTCATTTGAAGTGTCATGGATCTTTATCACATTTGGCAATGATTATTGAACTGGCCAAGTAAAGGCAAAGGTATAGGCTTAAAATGAAAGCACTTCATCATAGTATCTTTCTCTATCATGCTAAACTAAGGTTCACCCACAACAAAGAAGACCTAGGCTGCATAGATCCAGTGGGAGTGGCAAACCTCTTCTCACACTAGTGGAAAAGTGTTGGATGGAACAGGAAAGCAGGATAAAGACTTCTTTTCTGAAATGAATTATGCTGAACTGGTAATAGGGCAGATGTTTTACAGGTTAAAAATTCTATCTCAATGACATGAACAACATTGTCATTTGAAAGTACTTTGGTTAACATTTGTTCACCAGTAATATGCAAGTTTGGCCTCAAGAGGTAATAAGCTTAAGTCTGTTATTTAACACAGAACAGAGCTAAAAGGCTTTAATGCTCTATTACACTGTGAACTTTAACTGCATGACAGCTGTATAATGCAGCTCAACAATAACACGTGGTACACTCAAAGTAATATAAAAGAATGGTTCTGGTTGAATGTTTCATAAAACCAAAAAAACAGTACTTTATTTTAGACAAACTGATGAGCTAATTTTTAGCAAAAACAATTGTTTCTGCTCTTTGCTGTCTTACTATGTTTTTATAGTTCATAGGTATTTATTAGACATGGGGTCAAAATGAACACTGTACAGCCTATCCAAAGCAACTCAAAAGACTTGTATTAGTAACCCAATAAAGTATTTGTTAGCTTGATCAAGGGGATCCATGCTACACATCCCTGGGGTGGATTTGGGATTACTCATCCAATCATCAAGACTAGGTTTTTAAAGGTGGCTAACGTGATGCACTGTTTGACATGCAAGAGAAGTTTATGTCACAGACAAGGGTTATTCTGTGTTAGTTATCTATAGTCCCAGCAGGTCCTACTTATGTAGTGGCAAACATTGTGATCCTAAGAGATCCTAAGTGACAGTAATCACAGCACTACCAATTTTGTGGAGGTTAAAGAAATCTAGAATGGCAGGGTCTTTCATGCCATGTAAGCCTAAGCAAAGGTCACAACACAGAAACCTGTATGAGATTAAATATAGTGAGAAGTCATTTAATATACTGGCCTTGCTTAAGGAGCTTAATCCTCTCATTTTCCTCGTGAAAAATCTTTGGGGACTTTCAAGTTGGATGAGGTACTTTGAGAAATGACACAGGTTAAGTACTCTTGTCTTTCTACTTCAAGAACTTCTTCACAAAAAACACACACATTCAAATACTGCATGGTAATTCAATCACAGATAAAACGTGTTTCTAACTCACCAATCAAATATCATAATATTGGTCTTATTCATACACACAAAAAAATATATATCTGCTTACACAACATATGTATTTTATAAAACATTTAGAAAAATAATCATTTAATGAAAGCCAACCCTACAACTGCTGCTAAATCCATGCAAAAATTTACCAGTAAACATACTACATAATGACCTCATAAAATATTACCATTTAGTATCAAACAACAAAACATACCTATAAAACTGTATAAAATTTAGAGATGATACTCTCATTAATCAGACTGAATCAAACCAAATAAACGAAAACAAGAAAAGCCTCAGTACTTATGATCCCAACAATCTCCATAAGACTATGCAGCGGAGGTTTGCAGTATTGTCCAGAAGGTAGCAACAAAAATATTCCGAGCAGAAAGAAGATAAAGAAGGCAAAATGGTTGTCTGTAAAAACGTTGTAAGTGGCTGAAAAATGGAGAGCAAAATGCCAATTGAGCTATGGTAAAATATCGAAAACCACCGCTAATTCAAAAGCCAAGAACTCGACTCAGGCCAGTCCAAAACGTAAAAACATGAACAACAACAAATTTTATTAAGCCACTGTAAAAGCTTTTCGTTAGTACCTTGCACTAACTTCTTCAGACAAGCAAAACATTCCCACCATTACAAGTGAGTTTAAATACCAGCATTGAAACACTTAACCACGCCCCTTGCTCTCCCTTTAGCTCCTTAAAGGTACAGATCTCAGCTAACTAAGGTGCATTTGCAATTCTCTATTAACGTAATAAAAAATAAAAAATTCATACACCGAGACTGTAATAATAGCAGGCTTTGAAACTGAAAGAAAAAAGCCCAATATTTTGATTATAAAACTGTATAAAGTAGATAAATATGTAAAATATATAATAACCTAAAAATAACAATGTTCAACCTACAGCATACATACTAATAATGGAAGCGCGACGCTTCCTAATCAAAAATTACTTATGCATACACTGCATCTTGCCTGCTTTCAAGTAAAATAACTAATGTAATGATTATAATAGATATAATGAAAATAATGCATACTGTCCTAAGTATCTAAATAACTAGAACAGCTACCCAAGAAAAATAATATAATATTAATCATATCTCACTAAATAATAAAAATAATAATATAGAAATATAAAATATGACATGTAACATATAATATAACATAAATTTAGGCTAGTCAGTATAGGTTTAATACTGTCATTAAATAAAACAGGTCTAAAAGTTAGCGTACCTAGACCTAAAATTACTAAATAATAAAATATGAATCAATAATATATATTGTAAAATAATGATAATGATGTATAATCATAACAATAACTGATAACTATTAACCCTCCACCACTGTTGACTAACAAAAAGCTATAAAACCATTAATTTGTCGACTCTCATTTTTCATTTTTTGACACTCATAAAAAAAAAAAAAAAAAAACTGTGAGAATAAACAGCTCGTCACGTCTTCAAACTTTTAAGTTTTAAAAAACAAGTAATGGATAACGAGCTGTTAAGACCAGGGGGGTGATATGCTTCCAATCTTAATTGCCAAAGAAGCTCTTTACATTCTAATCTATATGTCTCAGGTCCATAAGAATTGGTATTATACAGTTGATCTATAACCATAAATGTAAACTCATGGTTTGGGTTGTTCTGAATGTGCATAGCCAAAGCATTGTCCATTTTCATTCTACTTATGGCATACAAATGCTCGTACATTCTTTTCTGGAGTTTCCTCTCAGTCTTGCCAATGTAAAAACTGGGGCATGATGAACATTGAGCAAGGTACACCACTTAGGTACTGGAACAAGTGAAACGTCCCCTGATGAGGAATTTCCTGTTCTTAACTGTAAAGGCTGTACCTGCCTGGACAAATCTGCAATACTTGCACATATTACATTTATACATCCTATAAAGACAGAAGTCTAGGTCAGTTTGGAGCCAGAATCCATCGGAAATCAACTTTCTCTTATTCTTATCTACATTATGATAGTGACCATCCGCTTCACCAGAAAAAGGCTATAGTCAAAGGACAACTTGTAAGAGCAGCTAGGATGGTGTCACGGGATAGTGAATTTTTGGAAGAGTGTGATTTCATAGCCAATTTATTTCTGGATCGAGGTTATCCAGAAACCTTGACTGATGAGTTGTGTTTTGAAGTTAAGACCAAGAGAACTAATGGCTATTTTTCTTCTATCTTGAGTCATGTTGTTCCTGAATTGAGTCATTCACCATCACCTGTATGCCCTAATTCTCAGGGAAACATGTCCATGTCCAATTTTATTTTAACTTTTAATACAGATGCCAACGACATAGTTACTATAATTAAGAGGAAGTGGCAATTACTATCCCCTGAGTTACTTGTAGGTCCAATTTTTGATAAAGCCCCATTGATAACATACAGAAGGGGCCCTAACATCAAAAATATTCTGGAATCTACGCGGAATTTAGTAACACCAAGATCAGGGATGTATAAATGTAATATGTGCAGTATTGCAGATTTGTCCAGACAGGTACAGCCTTTACAGTTAAGAACAGGAAATTCCTCATCAGGGGACATTTCACTTGTTCCAATACCCAAGTGGTATACCTTGCTCAATGTTCATCATGCCCCAGTTTTTACATTGGCAAGACTGAGAGGAAACTCCAGGAAAGAATGTACGAGCATTTGTATGCCATAAGAAGAATGAAAATGGAAAATGCTTTGGCTATGCACATTCAGAACAACCCAAACCATGAGTTTACATTTATGGTTATAGATCAACTGTATAATACCAATTCTTATGGACCTGAGACATATAGATTAGAATGTAAAGAGCTTCTTTGGCAATTAAGATTGGAAGCATATCACCCCCCTGGTCTTAACAGCTCGTTATCCATTAGCTGTTTTTTAAAACTTAAAAGTTTGAAGAGGTGACAAGCTGTTTATTCTCTCAGTTTTTTTTTTTTTTTTTTTTTAAATGAGAGTCAAAAAATGGAAAATGAGAGTCGACAAATTAATGGTTTTATAACTCTTAGTCAACAGTGGTGGAGGGTTAATAGTTATCAGTTATTGTTATGATTATACATTATGATCATTATTTTACAATATATATTATTGATTCATATTTTATTATTTAGTAATTTTAGGTCTAGATACGCTAACTTTTAGACCTGTTTTATTTAATGACAGTATTAAACCTATACTGAGTAGCCTAAATTTATGTTATATTATATGTTACATGTCATATTTTATATTTCTATATTATTATTTAGTGAGATATGATTAATATTATATTATTTTTCTTGGGTAGCTGTTCTAGTTATTTAGATACTCAGGACAGTATGCATTAATTTTATTATATCTATTATAATCATTACATTAGTTATTTTACTTGAAAGCAGGCAAGATACAATGTATGCATAGGTAATTTTTGATTAGAAGGCTATGCCCATTACTAGTATTTATGCTGTAGGTTGAACATTGTTATTTTTATGTTATTATATATTTTACATATTTATCTACTTTATACAGTTTTATAATCAAAATATTGAGCTTTTTTTCTTTCAGTTTCAAAGCCTGCTATTATTACAGTCTCGGTGTATGAATTTTTTATTATTTTTTATTATGTTAATAGAGAATTGCAAATGCACCTTAGCTGTGATCTGTACCTTTAAGGAGCTAAAGGGAGAGCAAGGGGTGTGGTTAAGTGTTTCAATGCTGGCATTTAAACTCACTTGTAATGGTGGGAATGTTTGGCTTGTCTGAAGAAGTTAGTGCAAAGTACTAACGAAAAGCTTTTACAGTGGTGGCTTAATAAAATGGGTTGTTTTTCATGTTTTTTTACGTTTTGGACTGGCCTGAGTCGAGTTCTTGGCTTTTGAATTAGCGGTGGTTTTCGCTAGTTTGTTTTTCCGGTCTTGAAAGTTTATTTCTATGGTAAAATATGTCATACTGAAAGCTGAGTTTCAGAAAAAGAGAAAGAAAAGATGGCAGGGGAGTATTTAAATGAGCAGTGCAAAGAACTGAAAGAAGTTAATACAAGGGAAAAATATGTCTTCAAAATGATGGGCCATATAAAAGGGAAATTTCTAGAAAAAAATGGCCATGATAAAAGACGAAGATGGGAGGGACCAAGCAGATATTAAGAAAAGATGGCAAGAACATACAAGAGGACTATATAAGAAGAAAGTACAGTTGTATACACTTACCATAAATGTAGATGTTTGAGTGTATTCACTGTTGCGGTCATCACATTTGGGTTATCTGCCTTGCAGGTAGCCCTCAGCCGGCCTGCATACCAGAGTCTTGGATTCCTGCATCTGATGCTGTCTCTTCTTCCATGATGTCAGGTTGTCAGGGGTATAAAACATGCAGCCAACGCCATTACATCAATTTTTCTTGCCCCAGATGTCAGATGCCCCCACAATGGGAAGCAATTATATGTTATGTTACACCTCCATCAAAAAGCAAATACACCAGAAAACTTAAATACACCAAACAAGAAGGAAAGGTAGAGCCAAGAGAAGTCAGGGGGCTGGAGGGAGGGTAACCAGGACTGCAACAGTGAATACACTCAAACATCTACATTTATGGTAAGTGTACACAACTGTACTATGTTCTTCATGTTTCACTGTTGCAGTCATCACATTTGGGTTGATTCCCAAAGCTAATGAAGGGAGGAGGAAGTTAGAGAGCATTAGGAACAGCTATTAAGCTCTGCAAGACTGCAGTGGCAAAACTAGCTCTGAAATTAGAAAAAAATAGGCATGTGGTAATGCTTGGTGAAGGTATGTACAGAGTTCCAGGTAGCGGCTTCTAGGATGTCCCTGGTAGGGACTCCTCTGAGAAAGGCTGTAGAGGTAGCTACAGCCCTGGTGGAATGTGATCTTATCCGCTGTGGGGTAGGTTTTCCATGGTGCTTGTAGCAGAAATGAATGCAGTGGGCTATCCATTTAGAAATGGTTTGCTTTGAAATGGCCTTCCCCTCCGCCCCTGCAGCAAAGCCAACTAGCAGCTGTTCAGATTTTCTGAGAGGCTTAGTCCTGTTCAAATAAAATCTAAGTTGTCTGTGCACAGAGAGAGTGCAGTATTCATTCTCCTTTGTTTTGTGGATTAAGGGAAAACGTAGGCAAATGAATGGACTGATTTAGGGCCACACTAGACACCACCTTGGGCATAAAGGAAGGATTGGTCCTGAGGGAAACCCTGTCTGCATGGAAGATAATGAAGGGCTCCACTGTCATGAGGGCCTGTAATTCAGACACTCTTCTTACTGAAGTGATGGCTAGAAGGAAGGCTGTTTTCCAAGAAAGGAATTTCAACTCAGCAGTTGCAGCTGGCTCAAAGGGAGGGAGAGTGAGCTTTTCCAATACAAAGTTAAGGTCCCAGGCTGGAGTAGGGGCTCTCCAGGAGGGTCTTAAATTGTTTGCCCCTAGCAGGGGTTGAGAGAAGAGGAGTGGCTTAGTATTATAATGTGCTGAAATGGCAGAGGCATGAATTTTAATTGACGAGAAAGATAGGCCCTTGTGGAGCATTTCTGTTAAGTACTGAAGAATATGAGGAAAGCTGGGCACCGTTGTGCCCATCCCCTGAGTCTGGCTCCAGGAACAGTATCTTTTCCACTTTTCAGCATAGGATTTTCTAGTACTAGGCCTCCTTGCCTCCAAAATGACATCTAGCACCTGCTTACTGAGGGATGACATTGGAGAGCTCAAGGAATTAGTCAGGCTGCAAGGTTCAGTATTTGAAGCTGAGGGTGCAGAATCTGGCCCACCTGCTGGGACAGCAGAGAAGGGGTCTGAGGCAGGTACCATGGTTCCAGCAGTGTCATACAGGGCAAGAGGGGGGACCAGTGCTGGCGTGGCCAGTCTGGTGCAATCAGTATTGTTCTTGACTTGTCCTGTTTGATCTTTTGCAAAACCTTCGAGAGGAGAGGCAGAGGTGGAAAGGCATATACCGAGAGGCTTTCCCAGGTAAAGGACAGGGTATCCACTTTCCAAGCTTGACTGTGGGATGTCCTTGTGCAGAATTTGTCCAATAGGTAGTTCTGAGGGGAGGCAAACAGGTCTACCCCTGGAGTCCCTTATTTGTTCAACAGGTTGAATATTTTTGGTTCCAGTTTCCATTCGTGTGGGTCCATGAGATTTCTGCTTAGATTGTCTGCCAGTGAATTTAGCTTGCCTGGCAGGAATTGAGCTTGTAGATGCACTTGGTAGCTCAAGGCTGTGTTCCACAGAGCCAAGGCTAGTCTGTAGAGAAGGTATGAGTGGGTTCGCCCTGCTTGTTTATGTACCACATAACTGTGGTGTTGTCTGTCTTTAGCAATAGTTGCCCTGGAAGAATGCGGTCTTTGAAGGATGTCAGGGAATTCTGTACAGCTAACATTTCTTTTTGGTTGACATGCAGGTGCATCTGTCTCGGGTTCCAGTTGCCCTGAATGCAATGCCCTGCCAAGTGAGCCCCCCATGCATAGTCTGATGCATCTGTTGTTAGGGTTTGGGCGGCAGGGGGTAGAGTGAAAGGGAGCCCCTTGTTGTGGTAGCAGGCCTCTGCCCACCAAGGAACTCTGTCTTTATACAAGGAATGATAGGAATCATTGATTCCAGGTCCTGCGAATGTTGATACTATAGGCTTTTTAGATACCATTGTAGTTTCCTCATATGCAGTCTTGCATATGGAATTAGCAGAATGCAAGAGACCATGAACCCCAGGGCTTGCAGAATTTTCCTTGCAGATAGCTGGGTTTTTGTGGCCAATAGTTTGAAGTAGTTTGTCAAATAAACCTGTTTCTCTGTAGTGAGGAAAGCGATCTGGGAAGTTGTGTTCAAGCTTGCACCCAGGAATACAACCTGTTGGCAGGGTACTGGGTGAGATTTCTTTTCATTTATGGTGTACCCCAGTGAGGTTAGAAGTTTCTTTACGAATGACAGATGTTTTAATAGCAAGTCCTGGCTTTCTGCCTGAATCAGACAATCGTCCAAGTATGGGTATATTTGAATATTTCTCTGCCTGCAAAATGCAATGGCTGGAGCTAGACACTTTGTGAATACCCGGGGCGCAGTAGATAAGCCAAAGGGAAGTGCAGAGAACTGATAGTGCATGGAGCCTGCCCTGAAGCGTAGGTATTTCCTGCAAGATTCCCTTATTAAAATGTGCAGGTAAGCTTCCTTTAAGTCCAAAGTTGCCAACCAGGCATCTTTGCCTAGCATAGGAAGCAGCTGTTGAAGTGTTAGCATTTTGAATTTTGGGATTACCAGAAAGGTGTTTAGAATAGAGAGGTCCAGGATAGGATGCCAGAAGCTGTCTTTTCTGGGTACCAGGAAAAGTCTTGAATAAAAACATTGCCCCCTTTGTACTGCTGGGACAGGTTGAATAGCCCTGATACTTAGAAGAGAGAGAAAGTACAGTTTTGTACCTACCATAAATGTAGATGTCCGAACTGGATAGCATCTGCAGTCATAACAAATGGGTTGTCCTGTCGTCAGGCAGCCCTTCGGTCGGCCGGATTCCAAAGTCTGGGTCCGGCTTCGGCTGATGTCGCACTTCACCCAACGTCATCTCTGCTGGTCTTGGGGTATAAAGGCATCAGCCGACGCCATTTTCCTCAGTGTTTCTTGCCCCAGATGCCAGTTGCCCTCTTGGAAGGCTAAATTTTGGATAAATGTCAATGTTTCCAAAAAAGTAGAAGGCAAACACAAAAAATAAGCATGTATGTACATATATACAAACAAATACACCATAAGAGACTCCCCCCCCAGCTAGCTATTAGGAGGGTAAATACCCTAGGAGTACCACAGAGGGGAAGGAGGGTGGGTAATCCTGACTGCAGATGCTATCCAGTTCGGACATCTACATTTATGGTAGGTACAAAACTGTACTATGTCCTTCATGGATGCATCTGCAGTCATAACAAATGGGTAGAATACCATAGCCAAACTAGGGGTGGAGGTAGAGAAATTATGGTGTAATTAGGATCCCTTGTAATACAGCAGTGGCAAACCCTGCTCGGGATCTAGAGTATAGAGGTAAATTATAATGCTTGGCAAATGTATGCACGGAGGTCCAAGTAGCCGCCTCAATAATGTCCTTGGTTGCCACTCCTCGTAAGAAAGCTGTGGTAGTGGCTGTAGCCCTTGTAGAATGAGGTCTTATGTTCTGTGGAATTGGTTTTCCATGGTAGGAGTAACAGATTCTTATGCAATTTCCTATCCATTTGGAGATTGTCTGTTTGGAAATTGCTTTTCCTTCCCTTCCTGTTGCATAGGCTACTAAAAGCTGGTCAGTTTTTCTGTTACTTTTGGTTCTGTCCAGGTAGTAGCGTAACTGCCTATGTACATCCAAGGTATGCAGCAGTCTTTCCCCCCTGTTCTGTGGATTGGGAAAGAAGGTAGGAAGGTGGATTGCCTGGTTTAAAGACACTCTGGATACCACCTTAGGCATAAATGTAGGATTAGTTCTCATGGACACCCTATCTTGATGGAAGATTAGGAAGGGTTGCACTGCCATTAAGGCCTGTAGTTCCGAAACCCTCCTTGCTGAAGTAATTGCCAGTAGGAAAGCAGTTTTCCACGACAGGTGTTGTAGATCTGCTGTTGCTGCTGGTTCAAACGGAGGGAGTGTCAACTTTTCTAGCACAAAGTTCAAGTCCCATGCTGGTAATGGTGGTTTCCTAGGAGGTTTTACATTCTTGATCCCTCTGAGGAACTGCCTGAGTAGAGGATGCGAAAAGACAGGTGGATCGAAGCTGTATTCTGCTGAAATAGCTGATGCATGTATCTTGATGGAGGAATAGGACAGGCCTGTATGCAGAAGCTCTGCCAAGTACTCCAGAATGTTAGCAATATCTATGTTCGACACATCTTTTCCTCTTTCAGTACTCCAAATGACAAACCTTTTCCATTTTCCTGCATATTCCTTCTTGTTGAAGGTCTGCGGGCTTCAAGGATAATGTCTTTAACCCTTTGGGAAAGGTCTGGGTTAGTTGCTGCTATGTGATGTTCCAGGCAGTCAGTTTCAAGGTTTTTAGGTTTGGATGCATGATGTTGTAGTTGTTCTGAGTTAACATCAAAGGCATCAGGGGTATTGACCACATTCTCTCCCGAGACATGCTCCTCAGCAATGGGTACCAGTGTTGTCTTGGCCAATTCAGAGCTATCAGGATTATCCTTGGACGTTCCTCTTTGATTTTCAGTAGTACCTTGTGCATCAAGGGAAGAGGTGGAAATGCATATGCTGTCAGGCCTTTCCAGCTGAAGGATAGAGAGTCCACCTTCCATGCAAGTGGGTGGAATGTCCTTGTGCAGAATTTTTGAGCTGGTGATTGAGTGGGAAGCGAATAGATCTATTTGTGGCATTCCCCATTTCTCTGTGCTGGCCTCGAAGATGTCTCGGTGTAGCATCCATTCGTGAGCATCCGAGGTGGTTCTGCTTAACATGTCTGCTAGGGTGTTCTCTTTTCCGCACAAATATTGCCTGTAACTGGATGTTGTAGCTCAGAGCCAGATTCCAAAGGTCCAAAGTCATTCTGCATAGGGGGTATGAATGAGTGCCTCCCTGTTTGTTGATGTACCACATGACTGTGGTGTTGTCTGTCCTTATCATCAAGTGGCCTTCTTTGAGGAATGGTCTGAATTTTTGGATTGCCAGTTTTACTGCCAGCATTTCTTTTTGGTTTATGTGCAGGTGCAGCTGGTCTTGAGTCCACAATCCTTGTATGCATTTGTCCAGCATGTGCGCCCCCCATCCTAGGTCTGAGCCGTCCGTTGTGATGGTTTGGCTTGCTTGGAAGTTGTGGAAGGGTAAGCCTGGGTTTGACTGGCATGCTTGAGCCCACCATAGAAACTCCTGTTTTAGGCATGGGATTAGTGGGATTTCTGTTTCTAAGCTGTGCCTGTGTTGAGACCATAAATTCTTTAGGTACCACTGTAGCTTTCTCATATGCAGTCTGGCATGTGGGACCAAGATTATGCATGATGCCATGAAGCCCAAGGCTTGCAGAACTTTTCTTGCTGTTAGTTTGTTCTGCTTTGTTAATGCCAAGAAGTAAAGAGGGAGTTCTTTTTGTTTTTCTGCAGTTAGGAATGCCATTTGTTTTACTGTGTCCAATTCCGCGCCCAAGAATGTTCTTGTTTGGGATGGTATCAGCCTTGATTTTTGTAAATTGACTGTGTATCCCAGGGCTTGTAGCAAGTAAATGACCCTTTGTAAATCTGTTGTCAGCTTGCTTTTGTTGTCCGCTTGTAACAGGCAGTCGTCCAGGTATGGATAAATTTGGATTCCCTGTAGTCTGCAGTGAGCGATTACTGATGCCAGGCATTTTGTGAATACTCTGGGCAGTAGATAAGCCAAAGGGCAATGCTGAGAATTGATAATGCTCTGATCCTGCAAGAAATCTGAGGTATCTTCTGCAATTTGGTCGAATGGGGACGTGCAGGTATGCCTCCTTGAGATCTAGAGTTACCAGCCAACACTCCTTGCCCAGCATGGGAAGAAGTTGCTGTAGGGTCAGCATTTTGAATTTTGGGACAATGATGTATGTGTTTAAGACGGACAGGTCGAGAATAGGTCTCCAACTTTTCTCTTTTCTTGGTACTAGGAAGAGTCTGGAGTAGAATCCTTTGCCCTGTTCTGTTATTGGTACTCTTTCCACAGCTCTCATCTTTGCTAATTTCGCTATCTGCTGTAGAGCTTCTGTTTTTTGATTTGGAGGTAGGTTTGGCATTCCTCTTTTTACTGGTAAGGTGTGGAAGTGGAACCGTAGCCTTGGTCTATGGTTTGCAAAATCCACTTGTCTTTTGTGATATAGTGCCAATTTTTGAAAATAAGGCTAACTTTCCGCCTAAAGGTGCTGCTATTTGCCCCTGGTAGGCGTGTCAGAGCCAAGTCACTGTGATTGTCCTGTTGCAGTGGCAGTGGTTGTGTCTGTGCCTCGGTTATTGCCTTGCCACTGTCGCCTCTGTAGGCACCTCCTCTGCATTGATTTCTGCCTCTAGGGCGCCTATTCCTGCCCCTTTGGGATTTTGTGGAGTCTGGAAAGGACCAATTTTTGGCAGGCCAGTTCCTGCTAAACCTTGGGGGCTGAACCTGTAAGAAATCCTTAACTGTTTGTACAGATTTTGCCTTTTCTTCCATTTTCTTCATTACTTGCTGGGCAGGTGTACCAAATAGACTGGCCTTATCCATAGGAGCATCTAACAGCTTTGCTTTAACATGATCCGGTAAGACCTGTTCTTTCAACCATGCATGCCTTCTTATCACTGTACCAGTCATGGCTGATCTAAATGAAGCCTCCAGTGCATCATAGCCACATTTTAAGGAATGGTTACTAACCTGTTGGATGTTATTCACCATTTCTAATACATATTTCTTATCTAAGGATTCATCAGATGACAGTTTTTTAGTTAACTGATCAAGCATAAACTCTTGGTATTTGGATCATATGAAACTGACAGTTTAAAGCTCTAGCTGAGAGAGTAGCAGAGGTGTAAACTTTTTCCCCCATCTCTCTAAGGACCTGGATTCCCTTTCAGAAGGGATAGGGTTTTTTGCTGAGGTCGAGGCTACTGCCTTAGGCCCCAGGAATATAGTTTCGGGATCTGCAAGTGGGGCCTTGTATAGGTGGTGATGAGTGTCTGGCACCCTGTAAAATCTATCTGGTTTGGCAGGGGCTGGAGGTAAAGAATCAGGAGCTGTGCAAACATCATTAAATGCATCATCCACAACAGGCAGTATAGGAGGTATAGCTAAGGGCCTATGTTGTGGTAAGTGCAGAAAAGTCCTAAGCCTTTTTCTTGAATCTGAGAAATCTTGTCCCTGCCATTGGAATTGTTCTCTCATGGCATGTAAGGTTTCCCCTAAGGAAAATTCCTCTGGTGGAGAGGCAGCTGGAATGGATTCTTCAGCATCGGAATCTTCATAAGTAGAAAAAGGAGCCTCTGGCTGGTCTGTAATGTCTGAGTCATCCGCAGAATCATCAGAGGACACTGGCTCGGGGGGCTCTGCTCTAGGTCTCTTTTCTGGGGGCTGAGAGGCCCTGTCTGGGTGAGATTGGGATCCCCTAATTAAGGATATTAAATCCTCTGCCAGAGTAAGCATTTGTGAACTTGAAGTGGGCCTGTGTGAGGAGGGCTTAACAGGCACTGATTTAACAGATTTGGCTGCTTTAGCCCTGGCAAAGGCCTTAATAGACATGGCTGCAGGAGGCCTAGCAGCACCACGTGCTGGGGTAGAGACATCCAAAGGGATGGTGTCTGATAAATCACTAGAAACCACAATTGTAGGCAAAAATTCTGAGGCCGATTCAACTAAGGTAGCAGGAGCCTCAGTAGTAGTCATGGGTTCGGCTGAAGATTGACCGGTTTTCTCGGTTTCGGCCGAAACCGAGACACTCGCTGCTTGCTTAACCATGGTTTCGGCCGAAACCGCGGACCGCGAGTGTCGGTCTTTTTCTTTGCGTTTTTTGACAATTTGGGTAGTCGGAGGATCCGACGGCATAATGTACGCAAAATCTGAGCCGAAAAACTGTTCAGCAAACTCCGACCGACGCCTAAGCGTTCGTCGGTTGAAGGAAGCACAGGCCGAACAGGCTGCTACGTCGTGGTCTGGGTCTAAGCAAGGCAGACAGTAAGAGTGGAAATCTTTATGAGGTATTTGTTTCCCACAAGTTAAACAGTTATTGACTTTTTCTGACATCGGCTGAGGCAAGAAAGAGTCCCCAACGGGGTACTTGGCTTTTTAGAAGTCTTCAAAGTAGTATTCGGTAGTAGTAATCTCTGGATCTGACCGACCGGCACTTGCGAACAGCTTCTGCTTCGGGCGCCACGCGGCAAGAAAGACTGAGGAAAATGGCGTCGGCTGATGCCTTTATACCCCAAGACCAGCAGAGATGACGTCGGGTGAAGTGCGACATCAGCCGAAGCCGGACCCAGACTTTGGAATCCGGCCGACCGAAGGGCTGCCTGACGACAGGACAACCCATTTGTTATGACTGCAGATGCATCCATGAAGGGCATCCTGCTGTTGGGCCTCCGCCCACTGATTTGGGGGTAGGTCTGGCCAACCGTTTGGGGTTGGTAGGGTGTGGAAGTGGAATCTGTATCCTTGGGAAACTATATTCAAAACCCATTTGTCCTGGGTAATGAGTTCCCAGTTTTTTGCATGCAGGGCGAGCTTTCCTCCTAAGGAAGCAGGCAGTTGAGCAGGGCTTGGAAGGGTTAAGGTTAAGTCGTCGTGCCATTTTTCGGTAGGGGGGGCTTACTACTCTCTGCTTTGGAAGTGGGAGCCCCCCACTGCTTAGGCCTGTGTGTAGCCTGAGACTAACCTAGGTG
This sequence comes from Protopterus annectens, assembly GCF_019279795.1. Lineage (NCBI taxonomy): Eukaryota > Metazoa > Chordata > Ceratodontiformes > Protopteridae > Protopterus > Protopterus annectens. Next base: position 1,137,209,812 of record NC_056731.1, read on the forward strand.
GTCTGCTGTTCCTGGGTTTGGACTGAGAAGGTCTGGAAGCGACTGGAAAGGACCAGTTCTTTGAAAGCCAATGCCTACTAAATCTGGGAGGCTGTACTTGTAGGAAATCTTTAACAGTTTACATAGATTTAGCTTTTTCCTACATCCTTTTGAGGACTTCTTCTGCTTTGTTGTGAAACAGGCTGTCTTGGTTTAAGGGAGCATCCAGTAATTTAGCTTTAACATGATCTGGCAAGTTTTGTTCCTTAAGCCAAGCATGCCTTCTAAGTACAGACCCAGTGACAGCAGCCCTGCAAGATGCTTCTAAAGAGTCAAAACCACATTGCAAGGTATGTTTAACAACTTGTTCTGCAGAATGCATTAAATCCTGTAATTCTTTGTGTTCAGCACAGTCAGGAATCAACATAATTTTCTGATTAAGCAGTCCTATAATATGCTGCTGGTACTTTAACATATGAAACTGGCAACTTAAAGCCCTAATGGCCAAAGTAGCAAAGTGTATACCTTCTTACCCCATCTGTCCAAGTCCCTAGAATCTCTATCAGAAGGGGTAGGATTTTTGGTAGCAGTAGCCTTAATGCCTTTTGGTCCTTGGGAAATGGTCTCTGGATCCGCAGTAGGATTCTTGAAGAGGAACTTGTGAGAGTCAGGTACTCTGTAATACCTGTCAGGTTTTCTGGGAGCTGGAGGTAAGGTGTCTGTTGAAAGGCTAGATTCCAAGAAAGCATCATCTACAATGCCCAGAACAGGAGGGATAGCTAAAGGCCTATGTTGAGGAAGGAGTAAGAATTCCCTAAGCCTCTTTTTGGAGTCAGAGTAATCCTGGCTTTCCCAGCTGAAATGCTCCCTACGAGTGTGCAAGGTTTCACCAAAAGAAAAATCTTCTGGAGGGGAAGCAGAGGGAATTGAATTCTCTGCATCAGAATCCTCATAGGTAGATAAGGGCAAATTCTGGTAATCAGAAGGAACAGAAATATCAGATTCCTGATCAGAAGAATCAGAAGGAAAATCAGTTTTAGGTCTCTTAGAGGGAGAAGGCTGGCTTCCCCTAATTAAGGTCTTCAACCATTCTAAACATTTGTTTTTTAGGCATATGGGCCTGAGCATGCAGTTTGGACGTTGGTTTAAAATGCAAGTCTGTAGGCCTGAATACACCCTTAGAAGCCGGTGCCTGCACAGAGGCTACAGACCCATCCAAGGTAGAGATATCCACAGGTTCCATAGTCGAAGAAGCATCTCGTGGCATACTGGACTCCAAATGGGTCTCAGTAGAGGCCTGCGAATCTGAAGTAGAGGGTATCGGGGCTGAGAAAGCACCTCACTGAGTACCAGCAGACTGGCGACTAGCTTAACGGAAGTGTCGTCGGCAGTTTTGGACCTATGTGGTCTGTCTCTGTCTTTATCCTTATATTTTTTCAGAAAATCGGTAATCGGATGGCTTAACGAAGCCATTTCAGAGTACAGATACAGAGTACCAAAATAATTTGCTGCAAAGATAGCCCAACAACGAATAGTTTAGGGGTTGAACAAGGCACAAAACCGACAGCGAGGGGCGTTGTGGTCTGGGCTTAAGCAGGGAATGCAGTACGAATTAAAATCTTTATGAGGTATTTGCTTTCCACAATTAAGACAATTGTTACATTTTACTGACATCGGTTGGAGCAAGAAAAAAGATCTCCAACAGGGACTTTGGTTCTGAAACTCAAAAACAAAAATTTCAGGAGTCGGCCCACCGGCACTTGCGAATTGCTTCTGCTTCGGGCACCACACAGCAAGAAAGACTGATGTAATGATGTCGGCTGCATGTTTTATACCCCTGACGACCTGAAGTCATGGAAGAAGAGACAGCATCCGAAGTAGGAATCTAAGACTCTGGTATTCAGGCCGGCTGAGGGCTACCTGCAGGCAGATAACCTAAATGTGATGACTGCAACAGTGAAACACGAAGAACATCCCTGCCATCACTGATACCTGTGATGACATTCTCTGATCTAGAGCCCAACATCCTGAAGAGGGAAGTTAAGCAGTCATAGAAAGACTAACAAAGCTTTTAATAGTAGCAATGAACTCTAAATCTGTATGCATCTTATGAGGAAAACTATGGCAAATTTGAAAAAGATATTAAACAGGAAAGAAACCACATTATCAACAAAGGTCCAAATAGTCAAAGCTATGTTTTTTAAGTAAAAACACTGCTGTGACAGCTGGATTACAGGGGAAAATGTGCAGTAGAAACTGAATGCTTTTGAACTGTGTGTTAGGGAAAACTTTTTAGAATCTTATGGACTAGAAGAAGAGAAAATCAGTTAATACTTAAGGAAATAAACTCAAGAGGGTTCACTTGGAAAGTCTGATAGTAAAATTAATACTCAAATAAATACACTGACCACAAATGCAGAGACAAAATTCACTAGAGAAGACACTGATACTGGGAAAGATCTATGGCAAAATGGTGGGAAACAGAGGTTAAGATAGACAGCATTGCAAAAGTAATGAATACAAATTTGCAAGAGTTTAAAGAAACAGTTGTTGACAGACAGACCTGGTACATTAAAGCACTTGAGGTCATGAAGAGTTGGACTCACCAAAAACAGCAGCAATAAAAATATATTTGGGAAAGTCATTTGTAACAAATTACATTAAAAATTGTAAAGTAAATTGAAATAGTTTTCAGTGTGCAGCTGCGTTGGCTGAGAAAGTGTAGATGAAACTGCAAATGTTAACAAGAGTTTATTTGTGTTTGTGTCTTTCGGCTTTTCCCGGTTAGGGGTCGCCACAGCGGAACTCCGGTCCGCTAATGATTGGCAGTTAATTTTTACATACCAGCTTGCCAGGCCTGACGCACAACCTTCAACGAAGGTCCGCCCATTCACGCATGTCTCCACGCAGAAGACGCTCTAGCTGAGAATCGAACCGGACAGTGTTTTACTGTGAGGCGACAACATAAATAAATAAATTATTGCATTATTTGATTACCTCAGACAAAGCATCAGCTTTGATTTTTGTTTCTGTCCTTTACTGATTATTTATTTTAATGCTCTGGGCTTAAGGCACATTTCAAACTAAGTAATTAAGACCAAGACACTGACTTGGAACAAATATTGACTGCCCATAATGTTCTTTGTATTCTAGTCTATAATCAAAGTCTGCCTCCTGCAATTTACCTTCTCCTCTTCTACAACACAAAACTCACATTTCTTGAATGAAAAATGTATCTGACTGTGTTTAAACAGCGCATTATTCAGTTTAGCAGGCCTAATTACACAGATATGTTCAAATGTATGCCGAGACAACTTATGTTTGGCTTTACCCATATAGAAGCTGTCACATATGGTAATTGGCAGAACTTCTCCCTAGTTGCAATTAAAATTCCTTTTAGGATCATACGTCTTCCCTGGATATGAAGATACAGCTGTGCAAGTACAATGTACTATAACAGTTGATGCTGTAATACCTCATGGCTGCAGTAACTTAATCTGTTACGGTTATATCCGGCCAAGGACATGACCAACTGGCCATTTTATCAGAGCTCTGGGGCACCTTCCATATGCTCCAACTGCCACAGCCATATTAAAATGCAATTAGAGTGCCACAACCTCAGAGCTTTCCTGCCCCATGAAGGGAGGCAATATTCTTGAAAAAAAAAAAAAAAAATAAGAAAGCAAATGTAAATATATAAACAAGGAGGTGGGTGGAGTGTATGGCTACTGCAACAGTGATCTAGTAGAATATCGACTGTTATGGTAATTTTTACTTACAACTACACTAACGTTCATCATTAAAACACTTCTGCAGTAGCTTAAGCTATTAGGGTAGATTACTATAGCTAAATAAAAAGTAATGAGGAGACAACTGAGAGTACAGGAGCCCCTGGAATATGGTCCTAGCAACCATCTCACAACTGCCTGCTTTGACACTGGTTGCCCTTTTCTCTTAGTGTCATAGGAGACAAACAGCTGATCAGCTTTCCTGAAAGATTTAATTCTCTCCAAGTAGTATATGAGCTGCCTGCAAAAATACACATTAATAAGAATTCTTCCTCCTTTGTTTTTAAGTTCTTGGGAGAAGACGGAGATTGATTGAGTGGCTCAATGAAAACTCTAAAAACGCACAAAAAGAAGAATTTGTTCTTAAAGAACTGCCATCGTCTATATAACATTTATGTGCTTCTGTCTGTCCTGTTTGGTCACTCCCACTCCTATTGCCATTGCTGCCCCCCCCCCCCACACACAAACACACAAAGTCTGAAGCATCTGTTGTGACACACTAAAGAGGAGGTAATAGGGAAGACCTGAACAGATAGAGAAAATTGGTCTACCCACTACAGTTCCTCCCTTTTTTACAAACCCCAAGACTAAAAAAAATCTGAGAATAGAAGTCTTTTTTTTTGTTTTGTTTTTAAAGAGAAAAGAAAGTAAAAAGGGGGGATACCAAATATGGGAATGCACCAAGTGTAAAGGGAAGAAATACTAACGATAGTATCCAGAGGTACATTCATACGAAAAGAAAAGGGAAAGTTCAGCAAGAAATTAGTCACTAGGTAAGGGATATAAGCTAAAGCTAGAAAGATAAACAGAGAAAACACAAAAAACTAGAAGAGAAGGGAAGTTTTAAATTCAATTAAATACACTTATCTGCTCAAGAGCAACTAACTGGTCACCACATCTAACGCGAACAGTGGTAAACAAGATATGGAATACTAAGGAAGAGTGCATTATGGGTAAGGGAGTTTTTGGTTACGTTGAGCTCTTGTAACGGCAAAGTCGGATCCCAAGGATCGGATCTGAACCTATAGGGTGAGGATAAAATGAAAACTGACATCAGATGTGAAGTTTCGCAACAGGATTAAAAACCGCTGGTGTGGCATTAGATGAGGGGAAAGTAGAAAGTTATTTGGGGAACATTTTATTACAGCACATGACAAAAATTCTATTTTTTTACTACACTTGTTTTGTTGTAGGTTACTAGGAGATCAGTGGAAGAACATTTAATAGAACAGAAATAGTTATACAGAAAATATATATTTTGAAATAGATGTCACTTAATAGGGAAGCAACTGGAAATATTCTGTTCTGTTACAAGTTACTGGGAGACCAGTGGAACAACATTTAATGGAACAAAAATAGTTATACAAATAAACTCTAGGTTGAAATGCAAGACACTTAATAGAGAAATTAATCTGGCAGTATTTAATTTAACAGTTTTTAATTAATTGGCTTGTCTTGACAGCAGTTCCAGCCAAAGCGCTAAAAGTACTTTTTTGTCCACCCCCCCCCCCATCCCCTGCTTCATACTTTCCTGTCTCTACCCCAGTACCTCTGTCCACTGCCAAGTCTACAAGCCCCTCTTTTCATTTCCCAAACTAACACTGACCTTTCAAGGCTGCATGTGTCTTCCTTCATACGAGATGTTACACGCAGGTTCCATCTGCTTGAGCTGGTAGTAGCTCAGGTGGTTGTGAAAGATCCCACAGCACCTATCATAACGAGTAGGAGACATTCCCTTATGCACTGCCAAATTTCCTCTAAAACTAGAAATGACATCTTGTGTCTCCCTTGAAAAGAGGGCACTTACCCAGTCAAAAAAAGAATAAATATTAAAAAATACTTCAGTAAAACAATGTGCAAGACCTATCATTCCAGCAACAAAACAGATCATCCAGTTATCAGCTTTTTCTTGAAACTCAGCAAATTAGCAGTACAGGATTTGTTTTTCATACATTTACAGAAGTATTGCAACTGTGCATTTGTTTAATAATATTTCAAAACACTCAATCATTTTCAAATATACCAGGTGGATGCCAACAGTCAGTGACAATTTCATCTTCATGCCACATCTCAGATGACAGTAGAAAGTAACATGAGCCTTATGCCATTTTAATACTCATGCAGATATATAATCATTGCAAATATTCATATACTCATGCAGATATATAATTACTGCAAATATTCATATTGACTGTTAAAAATAACTTAACAGGACTGGCTGGGGATTTCTCAAAAAAGATGATATAGGGATTAAGATCAACAAATGGCAAAACGATGAACCAGAAGATTCTTTTCAAATTAAGTGCTTGGGATAAAACAAGTTGTACTCACAAAATGAAAAAGAAAAAGTCAAGGAACTGATGTAATAGTGCTATAAACATAGGATTAGGGTAATTTATGGCTGGAATTGAGAGAGAACAACTGTGTGAAACTGGTCTCTGTTCTCCCCAGTCAACAAGACTGAAACTGATATTAGCTACTTTGATGGAAGTGCACATAATCTTTATTTAAACTACAATCTCTTTGTAGACAGCTTCCATATGTGGAAAAAAAGCACAGTTTAACATATAAGCAACAAAAAACAAAGACATGAGAAATGAACATCACAAAGGAAGACTTCAAGGAGGTCCTGCAACAAGCTATGTTACAGACAGGAAGAGAAATGGATGGAGAGTGAACTACAAAATAATCTCCATCATGTTTACAGGAATATACTGAAAAATGGCTGTAAAATATCTGGAATTTACTTCTGGTGCTTACATGTTAGTAGCTCACAACACAATTGTTCACTGCCACTTGTTCAGAAAAGTAACTGGTCAACTCCCACTAGCCCAGTTTCCAATTTCTATGTAGCCCACCCAACCCTATAAAACTTTGTAGCCCTACGAGAACCTAAACTCTTACCTTAAAACTCTGCCCAACCCTACAGTCCCTGATTACTTAATGGAACTAAAGCTCCATATCCCTCTCTCTAAACCTAAATTGCCCTATAGCTCCCTAACCCTAAACTCCCCCGCCCACTCTTTCCCCATGACTCCTTGACCAAACTCATAATCGAGATTGAGCATTGCAAGCAGCCTATACGAACTATAAGACGCCCAAGCCCCTGGCTTTGAGATGGCGGTTTTTGAGCACTTGGTACTCAAGTGCTTGTGGTGTGCCCAAATATCTGAAATGGAAAATTTCCAGACTCTCCACTTTGATCACATAACTAAACATGACAAAAGGATGAAGGATACAGCAATGTGGCTCATTGACACAGAGACCAGGACTGAAATGTTAGACCCAATGCTGTAGAAGACAGAGGAAGAAATTAAGTTCAGTGGAATGCTTAAGAAAGAAGATAGTCCCAGCTCTGTATCTTATATGACTACTAAATTACATGAATGGATTCAAATCTCAGTCTGAATTAAAAACAGAATGGGCACACTGAGTTTTCTTCCCAACAGCTGAGAAGCACAGCACCAACAGCTGAGAAGCACAGCATCTCAACCAATACTGGTGAGATGTGAGTTTTCAGTCTGGTGGAAATAAAGTTACTCCAACTGGGGAAACCAGGGAAACTGCTGATTATCAGGCACAGTAGAGCGTGTTGTGATCCAGACTACACAATGGAAACTAGAACATGCCTGGCAACTTTTCAACCAGTCATTAGACTTTGCTGCTACCACAAATTAAAATTCCATATGTTATACCTAGCACAGCTGAAGGCTTTCTTATTGGAAGGATAAACCACATTTTGTTCTGCAAAAGAAAGACATAAAAAATGGACAAATCATGCATCAGAAGCCAATTCAGCCAGTCCAGGATAACAGCAGGGAAGAGCTGAACATAACAATCAGAACTCTGGTGCTAACAGACCACTGCAGACATTCCCATGCTTTCACAGAAGGCTACTGGAGAAGCAAAGGATGTGTTGTCTGCAGGTAAACTGTCACCACATTTTTGTTCCAGCTTATCTTGTGTTTGCCTCTAGACATAATGACTTTAAATATATATTGCCCTCTTATAATGACTTACTTCATCTCCTAGATCAAGTATATCTGGGAACATATATTTATTGTACAGAAAACAGCAAGAGTTTACAGATTATGAAAAGTAAAAGGCTTTAATGTGCTCCACCAAATTTCACTTTGAGAGGTATAAAACAACCACAATTTAAAAATAGTTTTGGGCACTCCCTGAAATTCTTACAAGCTATCACATTTTTTGCAGGCATGTCTGATCTGTGATTTACTTGCAACAAAGCAAGCTGATTAATTAAAAACAGAATTAATGGAATTTACCATGCATGAGCCCATTTAAATGCAATAATTCAAGCCAGACTTGTTAGCGGTAAATCTATTTCTAGCAATTAACTGCATAACATGCAGGTTCATAGGTAGGTACTAGGCTATCGGAGCAAGGGCCTACATAAGCCTAGCCAACAAGTTTCCCTGGCTTACGCCACCCAAGAAAGTTATTGTGCTGTGCCACTATCAAGCAGAGACACAGAAGTGATCCCTGGGGTGTATTTCTTATTTCCCATCCACTCATCAAGATTCTTCTTGAAGAGTGCTACTGAAGAACTTTGCTTGACATAGATGGGTAGCCTGTTCCAGAGTATGGGAAGTCTCTGGGACAGGAATCTATTTCTCTAGCATGTCCTGTTTATTGTGGTGACAAGGTTTAGGTCCCTAGAGCGTGTAGCTTGGAGAGATTGGGATTTCTTTAGGTGTAGTATGTCCAACAGCTCTGGGTTTGACATAGCTTTATATGTTATGCATTGATCACTTCGGAGTAGGCGATATGCTATGGAGTAAAGATGGAGTTTTTTGAGATGGTCAGTGTAGGGCATTTGTTTGAGGCCAGTAATCCTCTTTGTGAGGTACTTCTGTGGCCTTTTCAGCTGCTGCAGATGTCTTGTGAGGTACATTCCAAAAGGGGCATTGTACTCTATAATGGGATCTAATGAGAATCAAGTAGAGGGGAACAATGACCTCTTCTTTCCTGGATGAGAACCCTTTTATGATGAGTTGTGCCACATAGAAGGACTTCCTGACTACTGTGACAATGTGACTATCAAAGGAGAGACTACTGTCCACCTGGGTCCCAAGGTCTCTTATCACACATTTGGTGTTAAGTAGATTGCTGCCTATGTGGTAGTTCATGGGTACAGAGTTTTTACCAAAGGGGATGACACTGCACTTTTTGGCATTGAGCTTGAAGCCATGGCTCTGACACCAGGCATCTGTCTCAGTGAGGCCCTTCTGTAGGATATCCCCATCATTTGGGGACTTGACTATGGCTCCTAGTTTGCAGTCATCTGCGAACTTCGTTAACCAGAGGCCTTCTGTGTCAGTCTGTACTTCAGAGAAGTAGATACCAAACAGGAGAGGTCCCAGGACTGAACCCTGTGGTACCCCACTTGTCACTGGTTTGAGGTCAGATTTGGAGTTTGCAACTTTTACAGTGTGGGTTCCGTCAGTGAGCCAGTTGTCAACCCATCTTGTGACGTAGGGATTTATACCTAGTTTAGTGAGTTTATCAACAATTCCAGAATGGGGGATGGTGTCGAAAGCCTTGGCGAGGTCAAGATAGGCTGTGTGAACCACCTTACCCTCATCTATGGCTTTGGTGACTGCCTCAAAGAAGTCGATCGGGTTCAGGAGGCATGATCTGCCTTTCACAAACCCGAACTGGGTGGGATCCAGAGTTTGGAGGTTACCAATGTCTTTGCTTATGAGTTCCATGATGATACGTTCCATGGCCTTGCAGACCAGGCTCGTCAGGCTAATAGGGTGATAGTTCCTGGGATCAGTGGTGGCTTCCCCTTTGTGGAGTGGGATAACTGTTGCTGTGCGCCATTCGGTAGGCACAAAGCCTGATGCGAGGCTATTATTGAACATGGTGCTTAGGTGGGGAGCCAGTTCGTTCTGAAGTTCATGTAAAACGCAGCCTGGGATGTTGTCCAGTCCCATGGATGCTGTGTTTTTGGCTTTAGAGAGTGCAGATTTTACCTGCGTAGTTCTGATTACAGTACTCTGCATTCCCCCTGTATAGATATGGGACGTTTAGTGGGTGGGGGGTGTAAAGTTAGCACTGAACCTATCTGCCAGGATGTTGGCAATATCAGTTGGTTCTGTAATTTTCATGCCATTGTGCTGTAACTCAGAGCAGATCTGGGTGCTGCCATTGAGATTCTTGACATAGCTATAGAATGCTTTGTGGTTGTCCTTAGAATTAGTGACTTTGTTTTCGTAGCTAGCTTTGGAGGATCATATAAGGGATCTCAGCTTCTTACTGAGGCTGACCAGGGAGCTCCTCGACTCATGGGATTTTTCTCTCTTTTGTATCAGTTTCTTCCTTCTGTTGTACAGTTTGTTTATGGCAGGGGACCACCAGATTGGCTTCCTTTTTTTGGAGGATAGCACGATCCATGCACTCATTTAAGTGCTTATAGAGTGCATTTGTGTAGGATTCAGCAGTTGTAACTGTATTGTCCATCTGCATGGGTGTCATGAAGTTCACCACTTCTGTCTTAAGAAGCATGAAGTTGGCTTTGGAGAAATCTTTTACCGTGGTTTCCTTAATGGGGGGTGGGCTGTGGATATCAAGGGTGATTAACTTATAGTCAGATCGGACCAACGATGAGTTGACTTCAGGTGTGGAACACCGGTCACTCATGTTGGTAATAACTAGGTCTAGGATATTGTTGCCCTGGTGGGGGTGTGGATAAGTTGATCCAGGGCATTGGAGTTTATGAATTCCAGAAAGCGTTGCGCTAAGGAGTTGGTACAGAAGTAGTATTCCCAGTTAAATTCTACAAGTTTTATTACTGTCTACAATAGGATAATACTAATATTACAGAAGGTATAAGAATGTGACCACTAATACTGTTAATAAATATGTTTTCATATCTTAGAAAAGGTTGTGGGAGGGGTGAGGCTCTCTGTAGGCTTCCTTAATTAAGTACAGAGAGGTGGAAATCATTTCCCCAGTGCAATGACTAAGGTTCCTAATTAATAGCCTGTTTCCCATTCCAGTTGGGGTGTCAATACCTCCTCTGTGGAAGCAAGCTTGTGAAGGCAATGCTGTATATAGTTTTGTTTGTTTTCCAAATTTGTTCAAGACTATAAAGTTGTTTCCTTTTTGTTTTCGAACCACTGTCTAAATTTTCAATTTTAACATGTTTGTTGGATAATATTTTGAATGAGATGGCATTGTTATTACCATTATAAATCAATCCTGTGACGTACATACTCTCAGGACTGTTATGTCCTTTAAAAGAACCAGTCAGAAATGGAAAGAGAGTAGCATGGAGACGGGACTGTATGCTTCTTAATCTTATCACTTGCCATCCTATTCCTCAATTGATACGTTCTTTCTACAAAGGAACATATGTTGCCTAATTTTGAGTTACATCCTATAATTCTTTCAGATCATTCAGCCTTGCTATTAACAATTAAAATAAACTATGGAAAAGAAGACAGGCAATGGAGATTGAAAGTTGTGTTAGGAGCTATTAAATGTAGCTATTCAAATACATTTACTATAGCTGTCATCACCTGTGGGACATCCTGCCTAAAGGTATGCCCAATGGTCAACCAGATTTTTAAAGCTGTACCTTTCCCTAGAGGCTTGAGCTAACACTCTCTTACTGCCACATAAGCACATCAGTGGTATAAAAAGGCATTGGATGATACCATCTTTAGATCTTTCTTGCCCTGGGTATGCCAGGAGATAAACCCCAGAGTCACAGTCTAAGCAGACTAGGAGGGAACAATCCCAGGGTATCAGGTTCACCCCTTGCTAGGAAGTATAGCAAACGCAAGATGAAGGAGGTTCAGTAGGGAGATGAGAGAGAAGACAAGAGATAAAACTTGACTAACCTCAACCCTTAGGTGTTAAGAAAAGAAAAAGAAGGAAAGGAGGGAGGGAATATGGACTGTAAAAAATGAATGGGCCATTTGTCAGACATTTTTCCCAAGTGGGAGACTGTGAAATGGTACATTAGGAAAGTACAGTTTTGTACCTACCATAAATGTAGATGTCCGATAGGTATGCATCTGCAGTCATAACATATGGGTTGTCCTGCCTCAGGCAGCCCTTCGGTCGGCCGGATTCCAAAGTCTGGGTCTGGCCTCGGCTGATGTCGCACTTCACCCGACGTCATAGCTCCTGGGGTATAAAGGCATCAGCCGACGCCATTTTCCTCAGTGTTTCTTGCCCCAGATGCCAGGTGCCCTCTAGGAAGGCTAAATTTGTATAAAAGTAGCAAATTCCAAACAGTAGAAATCAAAAAGTATATATACATATATACATACAAACAAATACACCATAATAGATTCCCCCAGCTAGCTAAGAGAGGGGTAAGTACCCTAGGAATACCACAGAGGGGAAGGAGGGTGGGTAATCCTGACTGCAGATGCATACCTATCGGACATCTACATTTATGGTAGGTACAAAACTGTACTATGTCCTTCAAGGATGCATCTGCAGTCATAACATATGGGTAGAATACCATAGCCAAACTGGGGGAGGAGGCACTAAGATAATGATGGTGTAGTTAAGATCCCTTGTAAAACAGCAGTTGCAAAACCTGCTCGGGATCTGGAGTATAAAGGAAGATTGTAATGCTTGGCAAATGTATGCACGGAGCTCCAAGTAGCAGCTTCTAAAATGTCTTTGGTAGCCACTCCTCGTAGGAAAGCTGTAGTGGTGGCTGTAGCTCTTGTGGAGTGAGGCCTGATATTTTCAGGAGTTGTCTTTCCATGAAATGAGTAGCAGAATTGAATGCAATTTCCTATCCATTTTGAGGTTGTCTGTTTTGAAATTGCTTTCCCTTGCACTCCTGTTGCATATGCTACCAGAAGCTGGTCAGTTTTTCTGCTGGCCTTAGTTCTGTCCGGATAGTAGCGCAGTTGTCTGTGTACATCCAAGGTGTGTAGTAGTTTGTCCCCCCTGTTCTGTGGGTTGGGGAAGAATGTAGGTAAATGAATTGCTTGGTTCAAGGATACCCTGGATACCACCTTTGGCATAAAAGTAGGATTGGTTCTCAGAGACACTCTATCCTGGTGAAAGATGAGAAAAGGCTGCACTGCCATTAATGCCTGTAACTCGGATACCCTTCTTGCTGAAGTGATTGCTAGCAGGAAGGCAGTTTTCCAAGATAAGAACTGTAAGTCTGCTGTTGCTGCTGGTTCAAAGGGAGGAAGTGTTAATTTTTCTAGCACAAAATTGAGATCCCATGCAGGCAGAGATGGTTTCCTTGGAGGTTTTACATTTTTGATCCCTCTTAAAAATGGTCTGAGGAGAGGATGAGAGAAGACAGGAGGATCCATGTTGTACTCTGCTGAAATTGCTGATGCATGAATCTTAATAGAAGAATAGGACAGGCCATTGTGGAACAGTTCTGCTAAGTATTCTAGGATGTGTGCTAGGTTTGCCAGTGTGACATATGTTCCCTTTGCTGCACTCCAAATGAGGAATCTCTTCCATTTGGCTGAATATGTTTTCCTTGTGGAGGGTCTGCGAGCCTCCAGGATAATGTCCTTAACCCTCTGAGATAAAACAGGTTGGTTTTGTTTTATGCAATTTTCCAAGCAGTTAGCTCCAGCGTTTTTAAGTTTGGATGCAGGGTCTTGTAGTTGTTCTGTGTTAGAAGTAAAGGACATAGAGGTAGAGGCCATGAGTTCGTCCGAGACATGCTTCTCAGTAGCGGGTACCAATGTTGCCTTGGCCAGTCTGGAGCTATCAGAATTACCTTTGGCTGTTCCTCTCTGATCTTCAGTAGAACTTTGTACATCAATGGGAGAGGTGGAAAGGCATATACTGTCAGGGCCTTCCAGCTGAAAGAAAGGGAGTCCACCTTCCAGGCTTGTGGGTGGTATACTCTTGGGCAGAATTTCTTCAGTTGGTGGTTGAGTGGGGAGGCGAACAGGTCTATCTCTGGCATTCCCCATTTCTTTGTTATGGTTTTGAAGATGTCTGGATGCAGCATCCATTCGTGAGCATCCGTGGTAGTTCTGCTTAAGCTGTCTGCTAGTGAATTCTCTTTTCCTGGTACAAATCTGGCCTGCAGTTGGATGTTGAGATTCAGGCCTAAGTTCCACAGCTCCATTGCCATCCGGCATAGAGGGTATGAATGTGTGCCTCCCTGTTTGTTGATGTACCACATGACTGTGGTATTGTCCGTCCTTATCAGCAGGTGTCCTTGCTGGAAGAATGAACTGAATGCCTCAATTGCATGCTTCACTGCCAGCATCTCTTTTAGATTTATGTGTAGATTCAGCTGGTCTTGGGACCATAGGCCTTGGATACACTTGTCTTCCATGTGTGCCCCCCAGCCTAGGTCTGAGGCGTCCGTGGTAATGGTCTGCCTTGGATGTGGTTTGTGGAAAGGCAATCCTCTGTTTATCTGGCAGGCCTGAGCCCACCACAGGAATTCTTTTTGCAGGCATGGAATGATTGGTATCAGGGCTTCTAGACTGTGTTTGTGTTGAGACCATGCATTCCTCAGGTACCATTGTAATTTTCTCATATGCAGCCTGGCATGTGGGATCAAGATTATGCAGGATGCCATGTAACCCAGGGCCTGCAGGACTTTTCTTGCAGTAAGCTGAGTTTGTGTTGTTAATGCCATGAAATAGACTGGTAGTTGCTTTTGTTTTTCCTCTGTGAGAAAAGCCATCTGAGTTATTGTGTCCAGTTCTGCACCCAAAAATGTTATCCTTTGTGATGGCACTAGTCTTGACTTTTGTATGTTGACTGTGTATCCCAAGGCTTGCAGCAGTTGTATGACATAGGCCAAATCCTTTATTATTTTTGTCTTGTTGTCCGCTTGTATTAGGCAGTCGTCCAGGTATGGGTAGATCTGAATTCCCTGAAGCCTGCAATGAGCAATTACTGATGCCAGGCATTTCGTGAATACTCTGGGCGCAGTAGATAAGCCAAAGGGCAATGCTGAGAATTGATAATGCTCTGATCCTGCAAGAAATCTGAGGTGTCTTCTGCAATCTGGTCGATAGGGACGTGCAGGTATGCCTCCTTGAGATCTAGAGTCACCAGCCAAGACTCCTTGCCCAACATGGGAAGAAGTTGCTGTAGGGTCAGCATTTTGAATTTTGGAACAATGAGATATGTGTTCAGTGCGGACAAGTCGAGAATAGGCCTCCATTGATTTTCTTTTCTTGGTACAAGGAATAGTCTGGAGTAAAATCCTTGGCCTTGTTCCATAGATGGTACCTTTTCTATTGCTCTCATCCTTAGTAAGCTGATGATTTGTTTTAGAGCCTCTGTTTTCTGGCTTGGTGGAAGGTTTGGCATTCCTCTCTTTTTTGGTAGAGTGTGGAAGTGAAACCTGTAGCCCTTGTCTATTGTTTGCAAAGTCCATTTGTCTCCTGTAATACAATGCCAGTTTTTTGAAAATAAAGCTAGCTTTCCGCCCAAGGGTGCTTCCAGTTGTTCCCTGGTAGGCGGAATCAGAGCCAAGTCATTGTGTCTGTCCTGTGGAAGTGGTTGCAGTCGCAGCTGTGGCGGCACTTCTCTGGTTGGCAGGTTGCCACTGACGACCCCTGTAGGCACCCCTTGATTGACCTCTGCCTCTTGGGCGTCTATTTCTGCCTCTCTGTGCTCTAGAGGTGTCTGGAAAGGACCAATTCTTTGCAGGCCAATTTCTGCTGAACCTCGGAGGTTGGACCTGCAGGAAATCCTTGACTGTTTGGACAGATTTTGCTTTTTCTTCCACTTTCTTTAGAACCTCCTGAGCAGGGGAGCCAAATAAACTTTGTTTCTCCATAGGGGCATCTAGGAGTTTAGACTTAACATGGTCTGGCAAGGATTGTTCTTTTAGCCAGGCATGCCTTCGAATCACTGCTCCAGTCATAGCTGATCTAAATGAAGCCTCCAGTGCATCATAGCCACATTTCAAGAAATGATTACTGACCTGCTGAGAGTTGTGTACCAAATCCTGAAGGGACTTACGGACTAAAGGTTCAGGAGAGGCCAGCTTTTTATTCAGCTGATCTAACAAAAATTCCTGGTACTGTATCATGTGAAATTGACAGTTTAAAGCCCTGGCAGAAAGAGTAGCAGATGTATAAACCTTTTACCCCATCTCTAATGCTCTAGATTCTCTTTCAGAGGGTAGGGGGTTTTTGGCAGAGGCAGCTGCAACACCTTTAGGGCCCTGAGAAATGGTTTATGGGTCTGCAGCATGGGCCTTATACAAGTGGAAGTGAGAATCCGGGACCCTGTAGTATCTGTCAGGTTTGGCAGGGGCCGGGGGAAGAGAATCAGGGGCAGTACTGGCATCATTGTATGCATCATCAACAACTGATAGTACAGGTGGTATGGCTAAAGGCCTATGCTGTGGTAAGTGTAAAAAAGTCCTTAGCCTTTTCCTAGAATCAGAAAAATCCTGACCCTGCCATTGGAAGTGTTCCCTCATAGAGTGTAGGGTTTCCCCAAATGAAAATTCTTCTGGAGGGGAGGCAGAAGGAATGGAGTCTTCTGCATCAGAATCCTCATAAGGTGAGTATGGGCCTTCCTGATGGTCAGATAAATCTGAACCATCCGAGGAATAGTCAGAGGAGAGAGGTTCAGGGGGTTCAGTCCTAGGCCTCTTTTCAAGAGGGGGTTGTGAGGCCCTGTCTAGGTGAGATTGGGATCCCCTGATCAGAGAAATAAGGTCCTCAGCAAGGCTGAGAATCTGAGAACTAGAAGTAGGCCTGTGAGAAGGAGCTTTTGTAGGTAAGGCCTTGGAAAGTTTTGCTGCTTTAGCCCTGGAAAAGGCCTTGATAGACATAGAAGCAGGGGGTCTAGCTGCCCCACGTGCAGGAGTAGAGATGTCCAACGGAATAGTGTCGGACAAATCTTGTGTACCTGCTTCTTCAGTAGGAATTTCTGTAGCCGACTCAGCCATGGCCTGTGTGGCCTCGGTTGTCGGAGGCATGCTTTCGGCTGAAGGGAGAACCGAGGTCTCGGTCTCAACCGAGACACTCGCGGTAGGCCTAACCGTGGTTTCAGCCGAAACCGCGGGCCGCGAGTGTCGGTCTTTTTCCTTGCGTTTTTTAGCTAAATGTGTAGTCGGAGTCTCCGACGGCATTTTATATGCAAAAGCGGAGCCAAAAAACTCTTCTGCAAACTCCGACCGACGTCTAAGTGTCCATCGGTTGAGGGAAGCACAGGCTAAACAAGCTGATACGTCGTGGTCTGGGCCTAAGCAAGGAAGGCAGTAAGAGTGGAAATCCTTATGAGGTATTTGTTTCCCACAAGTTAAACAATTATTTACTTTGTCTGACATCGGCTGAGGCAAGAAAGAGTCCCCAACGGGGTACTTAGCTTTTTTAGAAGTCTTCGGTAGTTGAAATCTCTGGATCTGACCGACCGGCACTTGCGAACAGCTTCTGCTTCGGGCACCGTGCGGCAAGAAAGACTGAGGAAAATGGCGTCGGCTGATGCCTTTATACCCCAGGAGCTATGACGTCGGGTGAAGTGCAACATCAGCCGAGGCCAGACCCAGACTTTGGAATCCGGCCGACCGAAGGGCTGCCTGAGGCAGGACAACCCATATGTTATGACTGCAGATGCATCCTTGAAGGACATCATACATGTACAAAAATCCTTGGGACTTTCATGCTCCAGACTGAAAAGTTCAGACAAAACAGCAAGATTTATCTGACAACTATGAGAGGGGAAAATAAGGTCTACTTCGGCCAGAAGAAAAGGAAAAAAAGAAGTTATGTACTCACCATAACGTTCCATCTGAGTAGTTGTACTTCATTTGTCTTCAACCTGTGGGGTTACGGATCCGTATCGGATCCGAGCCGGCAACTTTTGCTAGCATCAGCTCCGAGCTCCAAACTCCTCCCCTTACCCATAATACACCTCCACTGCCTTCCATCCCCAGATCAAGTTTGCTGAATTTATACTGAGAACCCGACCTGATAGATTTACTTGTGACCTATACTGCAGCCCGTAGGCTGATCATGCACCAAGGTCCGGGGAAAGAAGGGAGGGACGGTTGAAGTCAAATGAAGTACAACTACTCAGATGGAACATTATGGTGAGTACATAACTTCTTTATCTGAAGTAGTTTACTTCATTTGGTCTTCAACCTGTGGGACAGAGTCCCCAGCTACTAAATTCCTGGGAGGCCCTCATGGAAGGATATTCCGGAGCACCGCGGACCCAAAGGATGCTCGCTTTCTGGAAGTCAAATCCAATTTGTAATGAGAAATAAATGTATGAGATGAGGACCAAGTAGCTGCAGAACAAATGTCATCCAAAGACACACTAGACCAAAAGGCTGCAGACATAGCTATGGACCTAGTGGAATGAGCTTTTACCTGACCTGGAGGAGACATGCCTCTGTCCTTATAGACCTGCAGAATGCATGAAGAAATCCATCTAGTTTTAGTGACCTTGGAGATTGTTTCCTTCTATAAACCCTTTTTAGGGAAACCTAACAATTGATCAGATTTACGGAAATTATTTGTCCTGTGTAAATAGAATCATAACTGTCTATGAACATCCAACATGTGGAGTTTGTATTCCATCTTGTTCGTAACATTAGGAAAAAACACAGGCAAATTGATAGTCTTATTGATATTAACTGATGATGCCACCTTAGGAAGAAAGGATGGATTGGTTCGAAGGGAAACTCTGTCTTTGTGAAAAATCATGTAAGGAATTTTGATGGACAAGGCCTGTAGTTCTGAAACCCTTCTTGCAAAGGTAATAGCCACCAGAAAAGCTGTTTTCCAAGATAAAAATTTCAGATCTGCAGTTGCGGCAGGCTCAAAAGTTGGAGTGATCAAAGCTTGAAGAACCACAGTAAGGTCCCGCGGGGGAACAGGATCTATGACCGGGGGGGAGTAACAAAAGGTGCTTTTGATAAAGGCTTTACACAGTCTGGAAGAGACTAAGGAGGCAGAATTCTCACCCACATGAAAATGAGAAATGCAGCCAAAAGAACTTTGACAGCAGAAGAACTAGCTCTATGCTGGAAAATTTCAGCTAGAAAATCAAGAATGGTGGAAATAGGAGCCGTGAACAGGTCTAAACTCCTTTGAGAGGCACAGAAAGAAAAACGTTTCCACTTGCTGCGATAAACCTTCCTGGTCGAAGACTTATGAGCAGCTACCAAAATAGATCTACTGAGTCGGATAGTCCAGGAGTCCTAGCAATCATGACAACTGAAGCATCCAAGCCGTGACCTTCAGGCTGTCCAGACTCAGATGAGGCACCCCCGAAGGGTTAGGATCCAAGATGGAGCCAGAAGCTGAGACCAAAGGAAGGGAAACCATACCTGGCGAGGCCAGAATGGGGCAATGAGGATCACTTTGCTCCCCAGTCGACAAGCTTTCTGCAGAAACCTCAGAATGAGAGGTACAGGCGGGTAAGCATGCAGAAGACCAGGAGGTCAAGCCTGAACTAAAGCATCTTTGGGGGACTCCCCCGGCAGGGTGTTCAGAGCAAAAAAATTGCTGCACTTCGCGTTGGAAGGAGATGCAAAGAGATCGCAGCAAGGTTGACCCCACTCACTGAAGATCTGTTTCGTTACTGACAGATTCAGAGACCACTCATAAGGCATCAGAATGGTCCGACTTAGCCTGTCCGCTAGAATGTTGGACCGTCCTGGAATGTGCATTGCGATGGGAAAGCGACCGGTGGTGATCGCCCATTCCCACACTGTCATGGTCTCGCGACAAAGGGGATAAGATCTGGTCCCTCCCTGTTTGTTGATATACCAGACCACTGACATGTTGTCTGACTGAATAGCAATCGTCCCCAGAGGAAGAAAGGCATGAAGGGCTTGCAACACTAGAAGGACCTCCCTCATCTCTAGGACATTTATATGTAAGCTGGTCTCTATGGGGTACCACAGGCCTTAGACTGTCCTGCTCGAACAATGCTACCCCCAACACGAGTTGGGAGGCATCCGTAGTCGCTGTGGTTTGGGCCGGGGCTGGAACAAAGGGTCGTCCCTCCAAAATGTCTGGAGAGCTAATCCACCATATGAGGGACGATCGACACACTCGACTGAGTTGAATAGGATAAGTCAATGGCAGTTCCAACAGGGACCACTGAACCGCTAGAGTCCACTGTAGAATCCTCATGTGTAACCGAGCAGATGAGAGAAGGGTTATGGTCGATGTCATCGAGCCTAAGGCCCTCAACACCGATTCCGCCATTGGAAGATGAGAACGGTACATCAGGAAGACATGCAGCCTCAGGTTGTGAATTCTTTCCGAGGTCAGGAATATTTAGCATTGAAGAGTATCTATCCTGGGACCAATGTAGTCTATTACCTATACAGGATCTAGGAGAGATTTTGATGTGTTGATTGTGATCTCCAAACGCAGGGCAAGTGTCAAGAAATAATCCCTGGTTTGGGAAAGTAGACGCCTGGTGGAAGCAGTGAGGAGCCAATCGTCCAGATACAGATAGACCTGAGTCCCCTGAATCCTCAGGTAAGGCACTACGACCACCATCACTTTGTTAAACACCCTGGGGGCTGTGGTGAGACCAAAGAGTAGGGCTCGAAATTGGTAATGATTGACTCCTAGCCAGAAGCGAAGGACCCTCCTGGAGCTTCTGTGCCTGGAGGACTAACGAGCACATCCAGTCTCTCTCTTGCAGGTACGGCATGATAGACTGTAACTTGGCCACCCGAAGCTTCTCTCTGAGGTCCAGAATGGGCCACAAGTCTCTCATTTTCTTGGGCACCAAAAAGAACCTGGAGTAGACGCCCGATCCAGACTGATATGGGGGGACAATTCCGATGGCTCATTTTACTAGCAGCTTGGAAATTTCCTGTGCTGCTGCCTCCCTGTGCATGGGTGGTATATCCAGGAGGTGTCTGCGAGATATGGGGGAACCCACGAAGTGGATAGAGTATCCTCTGGATATGATTTGAAGCACCCAGCGGTCCATTGTTATGGACTCCCATGCCGCTGGGTGCAAGGACAATCGTCCTCTGACTGCCTCCAGAGTAGAGCAGTCGGGCAACCCCTCAGGGTTGCTGCCCGGGTCTGTCTGAGAAAGATTCTCAAGACCTGAAGTTCAGCAGACCCTCTCTGCCTCTGGGCCGGCATCCATTCTGTCCCCCTCTGCCTCTGGGGGAAGAAGAGCCCCGAGTGTCCCGGGAATACTGAGACTTCCGGAACCACATCTTCTTTTGCCCTCTCTGGTTTCGAGAAAAAGACCTTGGAGGGTTAGAGAAGCAGATCTCAACTGCAGACAGTGTCTTCCCGTCCTTCTCATTCTGGACTAATGTCTCCTTGACGGTCTTACAGAAGAGTGTAGAGCCATCATAAGGTGCATTGGCAAACAACGCCTTGAAGGATTCAGAGAACTGACATAACCTGAGCCAGGCATTAAACCTCATGGACACGCCGGTCCCAGCCACCCTTGCCGCTCCTTCCATAGCATGGGAGAGGAGTCACATGGACGTGTTAGATACCGCTTTTAAAGTGGCCATCCTCGCGGAGAACAAAGCCTTGTCCTCCTGTGACATGGACTTGGGGGAAACTCCTCCAGCTCCTTTACTAGGTCGCATTGGAGTCTAGTGACATGGGCCAAATAATTCAGCGTCCTGATCGAAAAGGTAGCTGAAGCAAACACCCGCTTCCCTAGGCGGACCATCATCTGCGACTCTCGGTCAGGAGGGTGAACCAAGGAACTCTCCTGGGCAAGTTCCTTCTTAGTGGCTGCTGCTATCACCATGGCATCCATAGGGGAGCCTTTATTTCAAGATGGCCTATCAATGGGGGGCATAGTATTTTATCGGTTCATTTTGGGGTAGGCTTCATGGTGTCCGGTACCTTCCATGCCCATGATATGACCAAATCCACCAAGGGTTCCACGGGAGGGGAGACCCAGGAAGTAAGAAGGGCCTGAGCCGAAAGCCTCCAGGAACACAGATATCAGAAGAATGTTTGGGGGCAGACCAACCTCGCTGGTGCAGGATCTCCATGATGTCTCCAAAGGAGACATCCTCAGAAGGTGACCTTGTGGAACCTTCTCAGTCACCTAAATCCGTGTCCTTGGTGAGGGACTCGAGGGTGTCCAAGTGCCTCCTCTTGCAGGTATACTTGCGAGGCACATCTCCGGTGGGGCTCTCCGGGGGGGGGCACTTGCAAGCCATTTGTTCCTCAGGGGAGCCGTCTGGGGCTCTTCGAGCATGGGCTGTCCCTCTGGTAAGACAATGGGGACCGTAGACAGAGCCGAGGGGGTCAGAGAGGAGTCCGAGGGAGCGGTCAGGAGTCTCGATCCGACGAAGAGAAGCCTTTCTACCACATCGAACACAGAAGGAGAGCGAACCTCCTGAGAAACCAATAAGGAGGTCAGTCTCCCTGAGTCCAACGCGAGAATCAGAGTCGGGCCCAAGGAGTTCCGAGGGAGGGAACCTGGCATGACAAAGTCAGAGCCGATGAAAAAGGTTCCACTCCTTCGGATCCGACACCCAAGCTCTGGCTCTGAGAGCAGCTCAGATCCGAGCTGGATGGATCCGAACCACTCCATGCAGCTGTCGGCGTCGAGGAAGCAGGTACCATCGGTGCTGACCCCCCTGACCAAAGCCAACCTTGGATTCCAGTACTCCGAAGCTGAAGTCAGATCGGAGAAGGAGAAATGGGTTGAAAGAAAGGAAGCAAGCTCCCCCCTCCAGAGGGAAAGGGGGCTGGCAAGACCCCCATCTGGATCTGTGTACAGATAAAGCGCCTCATCGTCTTATCCAGATCCATATCTGACAAGGAGCAGCTTGATAGTGACGAGGCCATGGACTCCGACCTGGTGGGTTGGGGCACCGAGGCTCAAGAAGCTGGACGTGTCTCCTTCGGCTCTGGGGAGAACCTCAGAGATCGGAGCCGAGAAGAGTCACGGGTCTGTGGAGTCTTACTTGGAGAAGGGACCTCTTCCTCTTTTCCGTCTTCGACTCTCTCTCCCTTTCTCTACCTCTCTTCTGCTCTGCTACCACAGGCTTTGGTACAGGAGGTTGAGTCTCTGCCTGGGAGCGAGGAGAAGCAAGAGGAAGAGAGAAGGGAGAGGTGGCCACAGCAGCTGCTGTGACCGAAGCCGAAGACAAGGAAAGAGAGCTGGAAGGAGGAAGAAGACATGTGAGGGCCAACTTGGCCTTCCTATCCTTTAGGGCACGGGGTTGAAGCCCATACAAATACACTCCACACTCAGGTGGGCCACACACAAGCACAAAACACACAGAGTGTGGCCATCCGCTGGGGATAGCTTATGGCCATACTCTGTACAGCGCTTGAAAACAAGCTTTTCAGCCATCCTAAATAACAGAAAGATAGCCTTAGAAAAAAAGACAGGCAAGATGTTTTCTAAATAACAAACACACACACACCCACTTACCACGCTCACTACATAGAACACTGAGGGGGGGAGGGGAAGCTACTACCTACACCACAGAAAGAACTACTCAAACTACCTAAAAACCACTAACACTCGAAGCACCAAACGAGGGGAGGAGAAAGGGGACCTATACTAATACTAATCCGAAAAAAATTAGAAAATTTAACTAGTCACAGAAAATTATAAACCCACTGCTACTTGGAGCTCAGAAGACACGATGTGAAGCAAATCGCGGCAAATGAGATCTGAGGATGGAAGGCAGTGGAGGTGTATGGGAAAGGGGAGGAGTTTGGAGCTCAGAGCTGATGCTAACAAAAGTTGCTGGCTCGGATCCATAACCCCACAGGTTGAAGACCAAATGAAGTAAACTACTTCAGATATATATATACACACACACACACATACATATACTTATATATAAAAAAAATCAGAAGTGGGATGGAAGAAGGGTGGTCATACTGCAACAATGATCTACTCGGACATCTACTCTTATGTTAAGTTCTTATACAACTGCACTGTGGCCTTCACTGATCATTGTTGTAGTATCCATTATGAATGGAAAGAGTCCCAAAGCGTTTTAGGGTATCTGGGAGGATGAAAAAGTAGTGGAAATAGAATCCAGAATTCCTTGAAGGACAGATCTGGTAAAACCAGCCCAGAATCCGGAGATATTATCAACTGTATAGTGCTTAGTAAAAGTATGAATGGAGGTTCAAGTAGCTGCTTTCAAAATGGATTTTGTGTCCAGACCCTTGAAAAAGATACCTGAAGATGCTACTGCTCTGGTGAAGTGAGCTTTAGCTTGGTCTGGAAGGAATCTCGTATGGAAGGCAAAAGGAAATAGATAAGGAAATTGATTTAGAGATGGTTTGCTTTGTAACAGAGCCACCCAATTTCTTTTCCTGAATGGTAATAAAAAGTTGATCAGTTTTCCTGATAGTTTTAGTCTTGTCATGGACCAAGGAGACTAGCTGGCACCTCCGATGCACAAGGTACAATGTTCAATCCTGACCTCTGGCCAATGCTTGTTTGGAAATGGCATGTTCTCTCTGTGTCTCTGTGGCATTCATCCCAACCCTGAAAAATGTTGAGTGTTTCCATCTCAAACTCACTAATGAAAGGAGCTGTGGACAGCAGCACAAACTCTACATGGTCCCCTATAGGGGGAAGAGTTGTACAGACCAACTGCTTTGGGCATCTAGTGCACAGTATCCTCAAGATAGGAGAAAGTACAGTTGTGTACCCATAAATGTAGATGTTCGAGTGTATTCACTGTTGCAGTCATTACACTTGGGTTATCCTGCTGGCAGGATACCCACAGTTGGCCTGAATTCCAAAGTCTTGGTCCGGCGTCGGTTGCTGTCGCCTCTTCCCTGACGTCAGTGTGACAGGGATATAAACGATGCAGCCGATGCCATTTTCTTCAGTTTTTCTTGCCCCAGATGTCAGGTGCCCCCAAATGGGTAGGCTAAAAAACATTGCTAATAAAAGCATGCACTAAAATAAACAATACCTTCATCTACAAGCAAATACACCACATAGGTTGTAGAGGATAGAGAAGTACAGATAAGTCCCAGCACAGAAAAAGGGGGATGGTGGGTGGGTAACCTGGACTGCAACAGTGAATACACTCGAACATCTACATTTATGGTAGATACACAACTGTACTATGTCCATCGTGTTTCACTGTTGCAGTCATTACACTTGGGTTGAATTCCAAAGCTGAGGTTGGGCGGCTGGGTCTAAATAGAATTAGGAGTGGCTATAAGGCCCTGCACGACTGCAGTGGCAAAGCCTGCTCTGGATTTAGAGTAAAGAGGCAAGTGGTAGTGCTTAGTAAAGGTGTGCACTGAAGTCCAAATTGCAGCCTCCAAAATATTCTTGGTTGGTACTCCTCTGAGGAAGGCTGCTGAGGTGGCTGCTGCCCTGGTAGAATATGGTCTAATGCCCTTAGGCACTGATTTACCATGTTGTGAATAGCAGAAATGAATGCAGTGTCCTATCCATTTTGAAATAGTCTGCTTTGAGATAGCCTTTCCTTGTGATCCTGCAGCATATGCCACTAAAAGTTGTTCAGTCTTTCTGAAAGCTTTAGTTTTGTCCAAGTAGAAGCATAACTGTCTGTGTATGTCCAAAGAATGCAGAAGTCTCTCCCCTTTATTCTGCGGGTTAGGGTAAAAGGTAGGCAAATGAATGGTTTGGTTAAGAGCCACAATGGACACTACCTTAGGCATAAATGTTGGGTTTGTCCTTACAGAAACCCTGTCCGGATGGAAAATAATGAAGGGTTCCACAGCCATTAAAGCCTGTAGCTCTGAGCCTCTTCTTGCTGCAGTTATTGCTAGGAGCAGAGCTGTTTTCCATGATAAGAATTTTATCTCAGCTGTATTGACTGGCTCAAAAGGAGGCAGTGTGAGTTTTTCCAAGACAAAAGTAAGGTCCCATGCAGGTATTGGTGCTCTCCTTGGAGGTCTTATGTTTTTGGCCCCCCTGAGAAACTGCCTAAGTAATGGATATGAAAAAATAGGCGGGTCTGTTTTGTAATGAGCTGAAATGGCAGAGGCATGGATCTTAATTGATGAGAAGGATAGGCCTTTGTCCAGCATCTCAGTTAGATATTGTAAAATCTGAGGAAAATTTGGAACAAGCGTGTCAATTCCTTGTGCCTGGTTACAAGCACAGAATCTCTTCCATTTTTCTGCATAAGATTTTCTGGTGCTGGGCCTCCTGGCCTCCAAAATGACATCCATAACTGCTTTAGAGAGCGGTGTATTCTGAAAGGTTACAGTATCCGCCATGCAGCTAGATTTAGAGTTCTGAGTTGGCTGTGCAGGATCTGATTTTATTTATTTATTTCATTTATTTATTTAACATTTGTTAACCGGGCTGGTCCAACTGGATACATGTCCATTTTCAGTGGAGGCCCGAGGAGAAAAGCTCCGCTATTTACTACATGGCAGTTATAAACAAACAAGGATGAATTACAAAAACATAAGGCATGATTGTTTTGTTGGGTCAGTAAATGAGGAATTTGAGGCAATGTCCAGGCAGGGCCTTGGGACAAGCTCCTTAGGATTGGGTACCAGTGTTGGCGAGGCCAATTTGGGGCAATCAGAATCATTTGTGGCTTCTCTTGTCTGACCTTTAGGAGTACCTTGGGGAGAAGAGGCAGTGGAGGAAAGGCATATGCTTTAAGGTTGTTCCAGCTGAATGATAGAGCATCCACTTTCCATGCTTGTTTGTGATAAGTCCTTGTGCATAATCTCTGAAGTTGGCAGTTGTGAGGGTAGGCAAAAAGACATATGTCTGGGCATCCCCATTTCCTTGTTATCATGCTGAAGATTTGTGGATCCAGTTTCCACTCATGAGGGTCCATGAGGTTTCTGCTTAGTTCGTCTGCCAGAGCATTTGTTTTTCCTGGCAGGAATTGTGCTTGCAGGTGTACTTGGTAAGTCAATGCTCTGTTCCACAAAATCATGGCTTATCTGCAGAGGGAGTAAGAATGTGTTCCTCCCTGCTTGTTTATGTACCACATGACTGTGGTGTTGTCCGTCTTTATCAGCAGCAGTCCTGGATGAAGTAGGTCCTTGAAGGCTGTCAGAGCATTTCGTACAGCTAGCATCTCTTTTTGATTGATGTGTAGATGCCTTTGGCTTGGGGGGCCATGTGCCCTGAATACATTCTCCTGCCATGTGGGCCCCCCAGGCATAATCTGATGCATCTGTTGTTAGTGTTTGCCTGGCTGTGGGTAAAGTGAATGGTTGTCCCTTGTTGTGGTGACAGGCCTGTGCCCACCATCGAAACTCCTGCTGTAGGCAGGGAATGAGTGAGATTAATGATTCCAGGCTGTGGCAATGTTGAGTACAAACACTTTTTAGGTACCACTGTAGTTTCCTCATATGCAGTCTTGCATACGGAATTAGTAGAATGCAGGAGGCCATGTAGCCCAGGGCCTTCAGAATGTTTCTTGCAGTTAACTGGGTCTTTGTTGCCATGTTTTCGAAGTAAGATGTCAGTTGCTTTTGTTTGTCTGGCATAAGATAAGTCATCTGGGCAGTTGTATTTAAGCTTGCACCCAGGAATATTATCTCTTGAGAGGGTACTAGTTTTGATTTCTTTTCATTTACTGTGTACCCTAGGCAAATTAGTAATCTTTTTACAAACGCCAGATGCTTTAGAAGAATGTCTTTGGCCTCTGCTTGAATGAGGCAGTCATCCAAGTAGGGATATATTTGAATTCTTCTTTGTCTGCAAAATGCAATTACTGGTGCCAGGCATTTTCTGAAGACCCTAGGCGCAGTAGATAAGCCAAAGGGCAGTGCAGAGAATTGGTAGTGCACTGAGCCAGCTATGAATCTGAGGTATCTTCTGCAAGATTGTCTGATTGGGACATGCAGGTATGCCTCTTTGAGGTCCAGAGTTACAAGCCAAGCCTTTTTGCCCAGCCTGGGCAGGAGCTGCTGCAGAGTCAACATTTTGAATTTCGGAACGTCCAGAAAAGTATTTAGAATAGACAGGTCCAGAATCGGTCTCCATGCTTTGTCCTTTCTTGGTACTAAGAAAAGTCTTGAGTAAAATCCTTGTCCCTGCTCTTGTCGTGGCACTGGCTGAATAGCCCTCATGTCCATGAGAGATGAAACTTGGTGTTGTGCCTCTGCCCATTGATTGTGTGGCAGGTCTGGCATACCTTTTGCCTTTGGAAGGGTGTGAAAGTGGAACCTGTAGCCCTGAGAGACTATATTTAAGACCCATTTGTCCTGGGTAATCATGTACCAATTTTGTGAAAAAAGTGCTAGCTTTCCCCCTAAGGGTGCGGCCAAAAGAGAAATGCTTGGCATTGGCAGAGGGAAGTCATTGGGATTGTTTCCTATATGGCTGTGTTTTGTCTTCTCCGCTTTTGGAGGTAGAAGCACCCCACTGTTTGGGTCTGTATGAGCCCTGGGGCTGTTGTCTGCCTCTAGGGCGTCTGTATCTGCCTCTTTGTGGCCTGTCTGACACAGGAAAGGACCAATTTTTAGAAGGCCAGTTTCTGCTAAATCTGGGTGGCTGCACCTGTAAGAAATCCTTCACTGTCTGCATAGATTTAGCTTTATCCTCCATTTTCTTTAATACCTCTTCTGCCTTAACACCAAACAAAGTATCATGCTGTAATGGAGCGTCCAATAATTTTGCTTTTGCATGATCAGGCAAAATCTGTTCCTTTAACCAAGTATGCCTTCTAATGACAGAGCCTGTTACAGTGGCCCTGCAAGAGGCGTCCAGTGAATCATAACAACATTGCAAAGTACGTTTTCCCACTTGTTCAGCTGTATGCAATAAATCCTGCAATTCTTTATTCTCAGCACATTAATTTGTTAACATTTTCTGTTTTAACAGAGACATTAAATATTGTTGATATTTAAGCATATGAAATTGACAATTTAAAGCCCTTACAGCCAAGGTTGCAGAAGTGTAAACTTTTTCCCCCCATCTGTTCAGTGCCCTAGAATCTCTATTGAGGGGACAGGGTTTTTTGCAGTAGCAGCCTTGACCCCTTTGGGACCCTGTGAAATAGTTTCTGGGTCAGCAGCAGGGTTTTTATATAGGAATTTATGGGAATCTGGAACCCTGTAGTATCTCTCTGGCTTAACTGGTGCAGGAGGTAAAGAGTCTGGGGACAGACCGGACTCAGAGAATACATCATCTACTATGTCTAGAACAGGAGGAATTGCAAGAGGTCTGTGCTGAGGCAGTAACAGAAAGTCTCTAAGCCTTTTCTTAGAGTCTGAATAGTCCTGGCTATCCCAGTGGAAATGCCCCCTCATGGTATGCAGGGTTTCCCCAAAAATTAATCCTCAGGAGGAGAAGCTGAAGGAATAGAATCTTCAGCATCAGAATCCTCATAGGGAGGAATAGAATATCCCTGCTCTGAAGAGGAATCAGAGGAAATGGAAACCTGATCAGAGGAATCATATTCAGTATCTTGCCTAGGCCTCTTTTCAGGAGGGGGATGGGAACCCCTGATCAAAGTAATTAGGTCTTCGGCCATTTTGAGCATCTGTTTCTTAGGCATGGAAGTCTGTCCTGGAGAGTGCTGTACTTGTTTCCTTGTCTTTAAAACTGCTTTAGGCTTTGTCTTGGATGATGAAGTAGGCTTTATATAAAGTTGTGTAAGTCTGAAAACACCCTCAAAAGCCGATGCCTGCTCAGCGGCTCCGGACCCATCTGAGGGATTGATTTCTGAAGGGCCAATACCTTGAGTATCCAGAGGCCTAGTTGTCTCCACATGGGAATCAGAGGCGGCCTGTGGCTCTGAGGTAGCAGGAGTCAGGGGGCTGTGAAAGCACCTCACTGAGCACCGGCGAACCGGCAACCGGCCTAGAAGAGGCTTCGTCGTCGGTTTTGGACCTCGGATGCCTGTCTTTTTCCTTATCCTTGCACTTTTTATGAATTCCGGTCGTCGGTTGTTCCAACGGCATTATATAGTTAAACCTGCGGCCAAAGTAAAGAAAAGCAAAATCGTACCGACGCTTTATAGTGTGTTGGTTAAATCTAGCACAAAACCGACAACTAGCAACGTTGTGATCAGGGCCTAGGCAAGGAATACAGTAAGAATGAAAATCCTTATGAGGTATTTGCTTACCACAAGAAATACAATTGTTAACTTTTTCTGATCGGTCTGGAGCAAGAAAAAAGTTTCCCCAATGGGGTACTTAGCTTTATTGAAGACTTCAGATCTGAAATTCAATTACAAAAATCTCAGGAGTCGGCTGACCGGCACTAGCGAACTGCTTTTGCTTCGGGCACCGCGCGGCAAGAAAGACTGAAGAAAATGGTGCCGGCTGCATCTTTTATACCCCTGTCGCACTGACGTCAGGGAAGAGGCGACAGCAACTGATGCCGGATCGAGACTTTGGAATTCAGGCCGACTGCGGGTAGCCTGCCAGCAGGATAACCCAAGAGTAATAACTGCAACAGTGAAACATGATGAACATCATGAATTACAGACTGTGCACCGTGGCAGGGCTAGCCATTCAACGGTGTAAAAATATGGCTCTAGGAAATTCGGTCATGCTGACTAATGTCGCCAAATGGACATGGGTATGTGCCATTGATAAGTGGGTTGAAAACCTGGCCAACTCTGACCAGGGTCCATGCTAATGTAGGAGAGGTGTATGTGCCCCTATTGGCCAGTGTGTGCCTACCATAAAGGCCATTATCCCTGGGTCAATAAGCTACTCGCCGGCCAGTGTCCAGTTGCCCAGCCTAGGTTACCTGAGATAGCTTTATTGAGTAAAGCTGGATGTAAAACCAAACTGCCAAACATAAACTAAGAAGTGCTACACTCAATGTAGGTTCACTGACAGGCTGGAGCTTGGAAGTGACATGATGGTCCAGAGGAGGCTGGACATCCTATGTATCCAAGAAACAAGATAGAAGAGCAATGCAGCAAAGACCCTTTTATTGGGATCCAGACTCTACTACTTAGGCGAAGGACTGTTTAGAAATGGTATGGGAATTGTGGTGACAGAGAGGCTTCAGAAAGCGGTGAATATCATCAGAATTAGTGACAGACTCATGGCAATCAGACTCCAGTATAACGATAGGGGAGTATTCATAATCTCAGCTTATGCCCCACAGCAGGGATGTAATTGTGAGGAAAAGAGTGCATGCATACAGCAGTTGCAGGGCCTACTAGATAAAGCAGGACAACAGGAACTGGTGTTGATAATGGGTGACTTGAATGCAGATATTGTGACAAAACAGGGTATGAGGAAGGCCTCGGTCCACATGTATGAAGCAACAGGAATAAAGAAGAAGATGCCATTCTAGACTTCTGTCTGGAAAATGGCTTGATAGCAGCCAACACATGGTTCAGAAAGAGAGATGGTCGCAAGATCACATACAAGAGTGGTCAACATGCAACCCAGGTGGACTTCTTCCTAGTAAGGAAAGGGCACTGGAGTAGAATCAGTGATTGCAAAGTCATCCCCAGTGAAACAGTCAGCTGACAGCATAAACCACTGGTTGCCACAATCAGCAACAAGCAATGGTCAGAGAAGTCTCTAAGGTCAACAGAGACCAGGCTGAAGACCTGGAAGTTGACTAGAAAGAAAGTACAACATTCAAGGAATAACTCAGGGCTCTAGCATCCCAAAAAGAGGAGGAAATAGGTAGAGTTGAAGAAGAATGACAGCACCTCAAAACAGCATGTGTGAGGACTACAGAACAGATATGTGGTCGAACCAGATATGTAAATAACGTACATAAGGAAAGCTGGTGGTGGAATGCTGACGCCCAGGAAGTCATCAAAAGAAAGGAAAAGTGCAAGAAAAAGTCGGAAATAGAAAAGACAGACCAGGCTAGGAAAGAATACTTGTTGGCTAACAAAGAAGCTAAGAAGGGAATTGCAATAACAAGTACAGGGTGACTCAGTAGGTGACACAAAGAAACCAGGTTGCAAGACAAAGACAGAAAGGTAAAGTAGTAGTCAGACACCCTTCATAAGGGATGCCAGCAACAACCTGCTCACCAGTCCAGTGGACAACAAAGGCAGATGGAGGGAGTACTTCAAGCAGCTTCTAAATGAAGAACACCCCAAAGAAGCTATACTGTCCCAGACATAGCCTACAATGAGAGAAGTAGACAGTAGAGAAGCCCACCCTAGTAGAAGTAAGAATAGCACTTAGGAAAATTAAGTCAGGGAAAGAAAAAGGCTCAGATGACGTCACATCAGATATGACATATATGCTTCGTGAGATATGGGAGAAATGGCTCCTGAGGGTACTAATAGCAGTGTGAACAGAAAGGTGTATCCCAGATGACTGGAGAATAAGCATACTCATGACAGTGTAGAACAGGAACAAAGGGGACATCCACAAATGTGGGCAGTACAGACTGTCAAACTCCTGTCAAACTGCTTGAAAGTTCTGGAGAGCATGACTGATAAACAGATACGCAGTGTAGTAGAAAGTAAGATGGGAGATGAGAAGTTTGGATTCAGAACAGGATGTAGCACAACTGACCCAATGTTTGCAGTGAGACAGATAGTTGATAGGAAGCTAGGGATGAGGAAACAGTCCAACTGGGCATTCCTAGACTTGTAGAAAGCATATGACAAGTTTGCAAGAAAGCTGATTTGGGCAGTACTGTGGTGGTTCAAAGTCCCAAAAACATTGGTAAAATTAGTAAAGGTTATATACAATGACCCAATGACTCAAGTACGAACAATGTTCAGTCTCACAGAGGGGTTCCCATTTGGAGAGGGTGTGCACCAAGGTTCAGCTCTGAGCCCACTGCTGTTCATACTGGTGATGGACTACATTACCAAACAGGTCAGATGGGACAGATCAACAAAGACGCTGTATGCAGACTATGTGGCATTACAGGCTGACTCTGAGCAATAACTTCAGCAAAGGATAGGGGAATGGAATGCAAAATTGAAGAAGCTGAGAACTGAGGTATTAGGAACGACAGCAGAACAGGTTTATTGCTTCATGGGAGGGGAGATTGATGAGATGGGAAGTCTGAATGAAGAGATCAAAGCTAGACTCAGAGGGGCTGCAGCCAAATGGCATAGAGTGTCAGGTGTAGCGTATGCCAAATAAACTGAAAAGCAAGATGTACAAAACAGTGGTGTGACCAGTATTAATGCATGGTACAGAAACCTGGGCAGTAAAGGCAGAGCAGATGAGAAATCTAGAGGTGATAGAAATGAAGTGCCTGAGAAGGGTGGTAGGATGCACACTATGGGACAGACAGAGAAAAGACGACATAAGAGCAGAAGCCAAAATAGCTCCAATTGCAGAAAAGATCAAAGAGAACAGATTTCCCTTTAGAACCACAATAATTTCTTGTAGCAGGTTTTCCAGCTTCCAGTAATACCTATAGCATGCCCGCTGAAAAAGGAGAATCCTATCACCCAAAGAGTGAACTTCAGTGTTTGCAAATTTGGGTGAATGAGGGAGTCCTTCTGCTGTGGCAGCGAATCCATCCTGTAAAGAAAATTGTGGTAATTGCCCTTAGACAGGTGTACAGAAGGGAGAACAGATGCTGTCTGGACCAAATGTGGTCACAAAAAGCAATTTTGTGTTGTCCTTTTTGACACTTGAGCAGGACCTTGGGAATCAGAGGAAAAGCATGGATGAATTTATTTTCCAAAAACCAGCAAAGCATCCGATATTCAAGACTCTGGGCATGGAACTATGGAGCAAAACAGTCTGAGCTGCCTGTTCACAAGGGCAAATAGATTTATTTGTGGAGTTCCCCACTAATGAATAATCTGCAGGAAGACCTCTCTGCTCAACATCCATTCATGAGGATCTTCTTCGGTAATCAGCCATGGTATTCATCTATGGGGGTATGTTCACCACCTGAAGAAAGTGATTGTGTTAAACAACTCCAAGGCTTTTTATGGCAAGCTTGCAAAGTTGATAAGATGTTGTCTCCTCCTTGTATGCTGATGTACCACATTGCAATGGTATTATCTGTAGGGAATCAGATGGTTCATAAAGACCAGAAGTGAAGTAGGGATTGAAGGGTCAGAATCAGGGCTTTCATTTCTTTGACATTTATGTGGAATCTTCTGTCTTGTTCTGACTAAACTCCCTGGATCTTTATGATCTTTGAACATACTACACAAGCAAGATCTGAAGCATTTGTGGAGACTTCCTGGCAGGGACAGGAATCCAGAAAAAATACCTGGATTGAGTGACATGCGGCTGAGCCATCAAAGAAATTCTATCTTTATGATATGAAAGAGAGGACTTGGGAAGTTGAAAAGGTAGCAGTGCTGAGCTGAAATAGACTTTAGGTAACACTGAATCTTCCTCATAAGGAGTCTGACAAAAGGTAACATTGACATGGGTGAAGCCATATACTCCAAGGCACATCTTTTTTTCTGAGGTCAAGTCTAAGGGGAAAAAGAGACTGGAAGTAAGCAATACGAAAGTGAATACTGCCCTAGGGAAGAAATGCCATCATAGAGAAAGTGTTGAGATGGCAACCCAGAAGGACAGAATCTTGAGATGGAAGCAGAACATACATTTCAAGTTTATTGTGACGTCAAGGTAAAGAAAAAAAACCATGGTAAAGCTGAGATGCAGAATAAGGCTGTTTCTGGAAGAATCAAAGAGAACAGGAATGTCTAGGTAGGAATTGATATGAATACCCTGGAACCTGCAGAATGTTACACCTGGGGCTAGGCATTTTGTGATTGTTCTTTGAACTGCAGAAAGACTGAAGGGCAAAGCAAAAAGCTGAAAGTGGAATTGCAGGGCACTAGGGAAACCTCCACTAATTTCTTGCATTAACTGCACTTAAATAGCATAGGGATTAGGGGGAGGGGACCACAAGCCATCAGGGGTATCACTGAAGCAAGACTAGGGTATACTAGCCACCAGGGATATCCTGTGCCTTAATGGCACACAGGGTGGGGGCAGCAGATACCATGGAGAACTCTTGCAAATGGGTACCTTAAGGGCATTTACAGGTAATGTAAGTTGGGAAGGGGGACAGTAAACACCAGGAATGCTTCATTATAATGTGGCTTAAAGTCATCTAATGGAAAAATAAAAAAGAAAGTGTAGCAGGAAACCACAAGATGACACTATAAAATCATGCTTTACAAGCATTAAAAGAGATTCCAACCTAGTACCCTCCCCACTTCCCATCGAGGATATCAGACCTTTGCAATACCACCAAAAAAAAAAAAAAAAAAAAAAATTTTCATCTGCTTTTACTGTACTTGTGTTTTTACCTACTTCTTTTTACTTTTGCATCATCTTAAAATACTCAATTGTATTTATTACTGCTTGGTGTAACTCATTCTAAGCCTTTTGGTTTAAACACTTGGGCTTCGGACCAGTTAGTTGTTTTGCACTGAGAGGGTTTGTGGTCTGCACTGTTGTGGCAGAACAGGTAGCTTACATCCTTCTAGGTTGAGAACTGCTGATTGAGGGCTCAGTGTCTGTTATTCTAAAAGTGTATTCATTCTGGTTTAAGCACTTGGGCTTTCAAGCCAGTTATTTTACATTAAGAGGGTTCGTGGTCTGCACTCTTGTGGGAGAAGAGGCTGGACTCTGCCCTTCTGAGCTGGGAATTTCTGGTTAAAGGCTTATAGTGCATGCATATCTGAACTGTTTCTTACTGAAGTTGGTGCGCCTTGTTTGCTGTGGCATAGACTG
The DNA here is from genome assembly GCF_019279795.1 of Protopterus annectens. Taxonomy (NCBI): domain Eukaryota; kingdom Metazoa; phylum Chordata; order Ceratodontiformes; family Protopteridae; genus Protopterus; species Protopterus annectens. The sequence goes on from NC_056731.1 coordinate 1,137,245,102, forward strand.
GATTCGGGCCTGCTGGATCTAGCTTTGTTTGTGTAACTTGAGCACTAATCCAGACATTCTCTAAAGTATTCAATGGTATTTATTACTGCTTGGTTGTAACTTGATTAAAGTGTAGCTATCATTCAAGTCTTTTGGATTAAGCACTTGGGCTTCAGACCAGTTGTTTTACATTAGGAAGGTTTGTGGCAAGCACTGTGGTGGCAGGACAGGTAGCTTTTATCCTTCTAAGTTGGGAACTGCTGATTGAGAGCCCAGTGTCCAAGTGTATTAGTTCTGGTTTAGGCATTTGGGCTTCAGGCCAGTTATTTTACATTAAGAAGGTTCGTGGTCTGCACTCTTGTGGGAGAAGAGGCTGGACTCTGCCCTTCTGAGCTGGGAATTTCTGGTTAAAGGTTTATAGTGCCTGAATATTTGAACTGTATCTTACTGAAATTGGTTCACCTTGTTTGCTCTAGCATAGACTAGATCCAGGCCTGCTGAATCTAGCTTTGTTTATATGCTTGTTGTTTGTTTGCTTGTTATTTCCCTGGAAGCTAATTCCACCTAATACGCAACTTCTCAGCGCTTCTGTGGATCACTAGTGATATCTGCATTGCTTACTGTACTTACTTCCTTGTTTCACTTGAAAGAAAGTTAGTTTGTCGTTTTTGCATTTAGTTACTTGTAACACATTGCACTCAAGTTACCTGGCACTTGCTCACTAAAGCAATTATATAAGTCAGCAGTAAAAATTAAAAGCACTACACCCTCACTCCCCACTGGCCCTTGTTTTCAGTTAAGGATTTCCCAATATTATTCTAGCATGTCCAAAGGTCAGTTGTCAATCTCCTCTCCGGTCCAGCTGGTGAATCTGGGAATCTTGAGGCAATGTTATAACTGCCTCATGTACACAGACAACCCTCTCCTCCTCCCACATAACACAAATACTTGCGAGAGATGCAGCTATTTAGCCAAACTGGAGGCTGAGCTCTCTCAACTCAGGACTGGCAAGACCAGACAGGAGGAGAAGGCAACTACACACACCACAAAACCAGCCTCACATAATGCTACCACTCCACTGAATCAAACACATAAACACACAAAGACATACGTGGAGGCTCTGAGTAAAAATTTACCTAAACAGCAGAGGCCTCCAAAGCAGACACCCAAACAACTGCTACCTCAAGACACCCCACAAGCAACACATAAACCACAAAAGCAGTGTGCAAAGCAGTCACAGCCCTTAAGGCCAAATACAACACCAAAAATACTTGTCATAGGTGACTCCATAGTCAGACACACTGACGTCCCACTCACCAGGCTGAACAAGGAGAGGGTCACAGTAAGCTGCCTATCGGGCGCTAGAATCCGCCACATAACACAAGCACTCGGGTCACTCCACGGCAAGTACAAATATGACACAGTCATTGTCCATGCTGGTGTGAACGACCTGAGACGTACCTCCCTGGACTACATGAAAAGAGACATAGAGGAGCTCTCTGATTATGTAGCCCAGGCAGGTATGACCCTAACCCTGAGCAGTATCCTTCCTTCACCAAGAATGATGCCACAATATAGAGACAAGATGATCAGCTTTAACAATTGGCTTAATGTCTGGTGTCATTCAAAGGGGATCCAGTGTCTGTCTGCCTGGGATGACATGCTTGACAAGCCACACTGCTTCGCAAGGGACGGCTTGCACCTGTCACCCCTGGGATTCCGGATATTGGCTAAGGCTCTTGCCACCCCCATAGTGCCTTTTTAGGCAAGGCTCAAATTCTAAACCTACCACCCTAGAAAACAAAAATGGGAAGAAACTGAGGGTAATGCTGCTCAATGCCAGAAGTCTAAATCTCAAAATGCACGCACTCGAGGCCCTTCTCAGTATGGAGAACATCGATGTCTGTGCTGTAACTGAAACCTGGTTCAAGGCTCCTGAGAGCACCCGGCACTATTAGGTTTTACCTCATATCATGCGTTCCGCCACAAAACCCGGACCACACCACAAAAGGAGGGGTGTATCCATATTCATAAAGGATACCCACACCTCCAGGTTGGTGGCAACGCATTAAGCTTCGGAAACCATCCAGGTGCAACTAACCATAGGCAAAACTGCTCTACAAATTGTAGCATGCTACAGGCCACCCTCTCAAACTCAGGAACCCCACACAGCCTTCCTGAAGACACTGGAGGGTATAAATGTATCTCCAAACACCATCATATTGGGTGACTTCAACTACCCGAATATAGACTGGGAACATTACTCAAGCCCTAACTTTCTAGCCCAACGGTTCCTGGAGTTCATAAATTCAAATGCCATGGAACAGCTAGTCACTGTTCCCACGAGAGGAGAAAATATACTAGATCTCATTGTCACAAACATGGGGACAAAATGCTCCACACCGAAGTATATCCCTCATTGGTGAGATCTGATCATAAACTAATCTCACTGGAAATCCACATCCCGCCCACCCCAAACAAAAGACCATAGTGAAGAACTTCTCTAAAGCAAACTTCACACTACTCAAGACTGGTGTGGTATCCTTCAAGGCCCCTGAGCCAGAGGAAACCACAACCCAAGCTGCGGAAGCCCTTACAAATGCCTTCTATGAACACCTCCAGGACTGCATGGATCAGGCAATCCCAAATAAAACCAAGACTCTTTCCACAAAGGGCAAACGTCCAGTCTGGTGGACCCCAGCCATTAACAAACTTTACAATAAGAGGAGAAAGCTATTACATGATAGAACAAAATCCATAAAAGGGAAGTCACCCCTGACCATTATTAGTAAGAAAATACGAGCACTCATAAAATCAACTAAGGCCAATTTTGAGAGAAAAATTGCCATGGATTCAAAGGACAATCATAAGGCCTTTTTCAGCTATGTTAGGAACCTGGGTGGAAACTCCCAGATATGCTCAGAATTAGTCCAAAATGATACAAAAATCACTGAACCCACAGACATTGCCAACAGTTCAGTGCAAACTTCACCCCCCTCTCCCTCCCTAAAGGAGAGATAACTATCCCAGCCGAGTGTAGCCTCCCGGACATCTCAAATGCGCAGGTGAAAGCTGCTCTCTCTAAAGCTAAAAACACAGCATCAATGGGACCGGATGGTGTCCCCGGCTGTGTGCTACATGAGCTAAATGAGGAATTAAACCCGCACATAAGGCAGCTGTTTAATCTCAGCCTTACCACAGGATACGTGCCCAAGGAGTGGCGTACGGCAACTGTGGTCCCACTCCACAAAGGCGGCCTCTACGGACCCTGGTAATTACCGCCCCATAAGCTTAACAAGTCTAGTCTGCAAAGCTATGGAGAGGATCATAATGGAGCTCATAAACAAAGATATAGGGGACTTGCAGACATTGGACCCGACCCAGTTTGGCTTTGCCAAGGGAAGATCATGCCTTTTGAACTTGGTCGACTTCTTCAAAACAGTCACCAAGGCCATTGATGAGGGAAAGGCAGTCCATACAGCCTACCTTGACCTTGCAAAGGCTTTCGACACAATACCCCACTCGGGTATTGTAGAAAAACTTACCAGCTTAAATATAAACCCATATGTCACAAGATGGGTTGCAAACTGGCTTAAGGACAGAACCCACAGGGTTAGAGTTGTTGGCGCTGTGTCAGACTCCAAGCCGGTCACAAGTGGTGTCCCACAGGGCTCGATCCTTGGCCCCCTATTGTTTGGCATCTACTTCTCAGAAGTACAGGCCAACATGGGAGGACTTTGGCTGACAAAGTTTGCAGACGACTGCAAACTGGGCGCCATAGTGCAAAGTGCATCGGACACGGATATCCTTCAGAAGGGACTCACGGAAACAGATAGCTGGTGCCAGAGCCATGGCCTGAAGTTAAACGCCAAAAAATGTATAGTCATACCCTTCGGGAAAAACAAGGTAACCCCAAGCTACCATATAGGTGGCAATCCACTAAGCACAGAAGAGGTTATCAGGGACCTGGGGACCCAGGTTGACAGTGGCCTTTCTTTTGACACTCACATTGCTAAAGTGGTTAGAAAGACCTTCTACATTGCCCACCTGATCATGAAGGGATTCACATCCAGATTTAGTGAGGTCATTGTTCCCTGTACTCTTCACTTATCAGACCAATGATCGAGTACAATGCCCCATTCGGGATGTATCTCACCCGACATCTGCAGCAATTGGAGAGACCCCAAAAGTTCCTCACCAAAAGGATAAAGGGACTCCAAAATCTGTCATATGCTGCCAGATTGAAGAAACTCCAGCTCTATTCAGTCGCATACCGTCTGCTCAGAGGTGACATGTGCCTGACATACAAGGCCATGTCCAACCTGGAATTAATGGACATGCTCCACCTCAAAAAATCCAAATCCACCAAAACCACTAGAGCAAGCGACTTAAACCTTAGCACGGATATAAATAGGACGTGCTGGAGGGATAGATTTATCACTCAGAGACTCCCTATGCTGTGGAATAAAATCCCGGTCCATGTGAGGCAGAGCACCTCGCTGACTCTGTTCAAGAGAAATCTAGACCTGTGGATGGGAGATCGTAGGTTTACCCCGGGAATCATATCTGTGTCACTGCTGGACAGAGGCACAACAAACTAATGGGCACAGTATTTTTTCATATAAGGGGTGGCGTAAGCCACAAAAATTTGGGCTAGGCTTATAAATGCCTTAGGGCAGATAGCCTAGTATAAACCTATGAACCAGGTACAATAAAAAAGAGAAAGTTAAGCTGTTACAAAAAAAAAAAAAAAAAAAAAAAGATAAAGTAAGACTGGGGAAACAAGTTTGTGCCTACATCCTTGCCGCAATTAGTGCAGCAAGGGTTGTTCTGACAAGAATTGAGGCTCTCGAGCATTGCTGTTGAGTTATTTGGGAGAGGAACAAGAGAACAGGAAGCACACCTCTATCACACAGATACGTACACAAAAGCAAAGTTAATTGTGGGGCACAGACACAGGGATGGATTTAAAGTAATCCTCTTACAGCTTTTGCACTAGCATGCATTTTCTGAATGATAATGAAGTCTGAAACTCTAATGTCTCACATTAATGACTGACTGTTATCATCCATGATTTATCAGGCTAGGAAAAAGGAGACATCCAGGATGTATGGTCAAGAGTGTGCTTGTGCATATGTTTTAATGTGTGTGTGTGTGTGTGTGTGTGTGTGTGTGTGTGTGTGTGTGTGTGTGTGTGTGTGTGTGTGTGTGTCAGACTGAATGGGGGGAAGGATGACTGTTCTTGCACAATGAAGTCACCAGCTCTGCTAACCTTTGCTGATCTGCACTTTCAGTAGTTAACAACAATTCAGAGTCATGCAAATTAGCCAATAAGGAGGACTTTCCCTCATTGAGGCTAATGTGTCTCTGAATCACAAATTACATCATCATGGAAAACAGGGCCTTTTTGCTGTGGCCTTTAACACAAGACATTGGATTTTTGTGAATCCCTCAGAGTATCTTCATCCTGTTATTCAAACCCCACATGAACTTGAGAGGAATAAGCTAAAGAATCTACCTTAAATTCTGAATCCTCCTCTTCAGAAGAGTAATCAGTCTCTTTTGTGAGGGGAGAAAGATGAAAGTGGGAAAAATTGAGGAAGCTTTAGGGACATGATTGGTTTTAAAAGCCTCTGGGAAAAATATCACTCACACTGAGGGTCTCTTTCACAGCAGGAGTAGTAGAAGACAAAGGATATTTGGTCTTCTGCTTCATTTTCTTAGGATCTTAGTCCTGGGCATAATGGGGGGGATCCAACTTCTTTAGTACCTCTATCAGGGTATCTGGAACTTCATCATGGACCAAAATTTAAGGTATATCCTCAGGTCCCGAAGACATAATTACCCATGGTTCTCCCTTCATTGCTAAACCGGCTATCTGATCGGTCAAGCGAAGATGCTGCGCCTTATTGGTCTCCATCTGGATTGAGACAGTGGAAGCAGTGGAAAACACTGGGTTATCTGAGAGCTCCCAAGTACCACAGCAGAGATATCCAGGTCTGACCAGACAACAGAAGCTTCTGGATTCAATCTTTTGGACAGTGAGGGACACCTGGCTTTGAAGATTCAGACGCTATCCTCCCCTATATAAGCTCTTAAAGTATCAGGTTTTCAATGTATATTTTTTTTTGGGGGGGGGGTGACTCCTTAATGTTTTAGGTACAAATGACTGACAAACTGAGCACTCCTTATTCTAAACAGGATACACATTTAGTGTAACAATCCTTATAAGTTACCTGCCTTCCATAGTCACATTTACCCTTCCAAGATGACAAAAACACATATTTTGGCAAAAAAATAAAAAATAAAGAAAAAAGGAAGTTTCTCCAACAGGGATAGTTATCTGCCCCCACACAACAGATACTGTCATAGTCCATATGGCTGATAGAACTGAAAGCAAAGTGTCACTGGTGGCCAGAAAGTTGTGAGGATTTCTGCACTTGTACTTCTCTTACGTACCACTCCTCATTGGAGTTAGACTGACTTTTTATTAAGGATGATAGAGATCCACAGTACTCTGAAGCAAGTCAGAGTAAAGCTCAAGATTTTGTGATCTCCAGTAGTGAGTCTCCTTAAATAAGACTGCTGTCCAGGTATGGGTGAATGTGGGTGCTCTTTGTCCTACAAAAGACTATTATTAGAGCCAAGAATTTGGTGAAAACGCTGGGTGCAGGAGACAAACCAAAAGGCATGAAAATGAATTGTTAATACCCTCCCAACGCTATGAATCTTAGAAACTTTCTTTGTAATCAAGAATATGAAGATGCACATCCTTCAAGTCCAGAGTGACCAGAAAAGCGTATCTGTAGTTCTCTTAGCAGATGAGCCACTATGGTTACATGGTCCCCCGATACTGATGCTATGCCTCTATACTTTGGAATCCTTAGAAAATGCAGTCTTGTACATTTGTTGCAGAATACTTAGAACCCACTACGGCAGAGATATCTTTTTCTGTCTTTCGTCAAATAAGTCCAGCTGCCCTTCAATCAAAGTTGGAGAAGGAAGGAAGGGGAATGGGTTTTGTGGGTAGGGTGAGTCATGGCTGTTTACTCTTGAAGTCATGACTGTGGTGGCCTCCAGCTTCTCCAGTGGTTTAGTTTGCCATTCTTTTCCCCGTTACTAGCCTTACTTCAGTCCTTCTTAGGGAAAAATATCTATATTTAGTGTCTTGGACTAAAAAAAACCCCACATGACTGCATAGTCTTGCATTTCTCCTCCAGCCTTTTAAAAAAACACCTTTGGCCTTGGGGGGGGGGGGGGGTCTGAAGAGGAAGTCCTTATTCAAAGGGCCATTGACGAGCTCCATTTTCACATGGTGTGCCAAGGAAAAATACTCAGCCAGACATGTCTCTGAATTACTGACCCTGTTGCAGCTGTCCTGCAGCATGCACTGACTGCATCATATAAACATCCATTGGAGTACTTAGTTGTCTGATCTCACAAGTTGCACAGTTTCAAGTGTCACTTACTTCAGATCCTTATCTGAGATTCCCACTTCCTTGGCTCTCATTTTCTCCGGAAAGGATTGCTGGCAGGTAACATGTTAAGTTTGGCAGTCTAAGGCTCTGAAAGCCAAGGTAGCCGAATTGTTAATGTCCTTCCCCAAACTGGATGACTAGTCTACCCTCCCTGTCACTGGGAGTATGGATACTACATGGAGCCATAGAGAATTCCTTGTTAGAATCTTGGAACACCTCTGCTGGATTAGCTAATGAGTTATTATACAAGCATTCACAGGAAATCTTGACTCTACAAAAGCAGTTAGACTTCTGGCAGCAAGGGGAGGAAATCTGGCTTCAAGGATGAATTAATTAATTTACAGCCTAGTGATACCTCCAGGTGTTTATGCAGTTATACCCTACTGTTGCCTCTAGGTGTCTAGCCTGTTTATATTTGTATTAATAATTTCAAAACAATGTTACATACACTCTACTGAAATATTTCATTATAAAGTTTACATAATAGGCAACACAACTGCATTGATATTTGACCTCAGTCTAATGATGCTCAAGAAATACTATTATTAATATACTATTTATTTCTATTGTCATAATTTTATACTTTTCCAGATATCTAAAATCAAGTAACACAAACATAACTGCTGAGTCTCATAAGAAAGTTCACAGATAGATAAAATGCTGCTGGCAGTATGTGTGTGGCTTTAGTAAATAATGACATATTGTAAGAAGTTTACAAAACATTACACAATTAATATTTGCTGAATTCATTACAACGTATAAAATCCAGTTTAAGACATAGAAACTAATGAAAACTACCTCTGTACAGATTTCTTTGCATTAAACTGTTTGCACTTACATTCCTTTAGTAACCCTTATGGCACCAGAGATTTGAATATTTGTTTGAAATGTGAGAACATAACTTGATTTTGTCAAGAAGCTCAGAATGCAATCGTTAGGAGTTAAGAGTACAAACCACCAGAACTCCCCTGGAGTGAGTCAGTTAAACACGTTTTCCAGGGCATCCATTACTGGTGGAACAGCAACTGCCCTGGGCTCAGGCAGGTCCATGAAATCACTATCTGAGCTATGCCTCTAAGTACTCCTTTAATGCCCACTGGAACGCCTTCACCACTTTATTAAGTGTGTCCCTAAAGGATACATCCTCTGATGGTGAAGAAGAGGATAAGGTATATTTCATGTCCGATTCATATGCAGGTAGACAAGGAAAGTGGCTCACATAAGCTAGTGCATCTGTCAAAGATTCTAAGGTGCCTGAATCCTCTACAATAGGTTCCGAACTTCTCTTCTTACATGGGAGCTAGCTAGCCGCCTAGACGTACAAAAGGATACAAAGTCCTAAGACAGCTGGGAAGAAGCCTGGAAGGTGGATGGCACTAAGGCTCCACTTGACTTATGACTAGGCAAGCTGGGTGGCACTGATTTTGCCTTCAATACTTTAGCCCTCAGTGACTAAGGGGAAACCATCTTAGAGGTCCCAGAATTTGGGCATGTGACTAAAAGCTCCAGTCAGTTTCCAGGAACCTTCTCATGAACCAGTACTGAAAGAACTCTGCCCTCACACTTGGAAACAATGCAAGTGGGAAACTGGCACTTTAGGTGAGGCTTAACTGTTGGCTGATCCATGTCTTCAGTCTGGGAGGCTTAGTATACAGCTATAAGTATGGCAATCTGCACAGCAGTCATGCCTGGGGCCTTTATAAAAGCAATCTGTGAAGAGGGGTTGCTGTGAAACAGCCTCAACATTTTCTAGTCACTGGATCTAAAGAAACTAGCGGCATTTGACAGAGTATCCTCAATTAACTAATGTTTTTCCCCATGACATTTATCAGAGTGACTTCCAGGATCCTGGAAGCCTGGACCGATACCATACAAGTGTGGAACCAGATGAGTGCCCTCTTTTGAGTCATAAACTCCAGGACAGATTTTAATTGCCCTCGGAGTGAAACTGGCACAATGAAGACATGTATCCATATTGCGCTCCTGGCTGATGCAAGAAAAGACAGCAAGAGTGGAAATCTTTATGGGTGGCTTGTTTCCTGTAGTCCACACAATTAATTATTAACTTTTACAAAAGCTTTTCTCTTAGAATCACTATCAGACATAAGCAAATACTACAAAAAAAAAATATATATACTACAGGACAAGAAAATTCCCTTATGGAGTAATTATCTTTCTTCTGAAAACAGGCCAAATAAGGATTGGTGATGTTGCATTCATACAACCATACTGAACTAAGCAGTAAGAAAGATCTAAAGATAGTGTCGGCTGATACCCCTGTTGTACCTTCAATGTCCTTATGTGGCAGTGGAAGATAATTGGCCAACTCATCTCGGGGTGGTACAGCTCTAGAAGACGGGACTAACCATCAGACTACCTGCTACCAGGATATTCCACAGATGATGACTGCAATAATGAACAGTATGATAAACATGTTTTTTCTATAAGAGGAGGACTTTGAACAAAAGGTGATAGCCTTTTAGGAAGTTGGGCTACAACTGAGTGATGATGCCAAAGTTAGGTTATTTAACAAGTAGAAAACTTTCAAAACAATATATATAGGCAATTATTGAAACAACATATTTGTCGCCTCACAGTTAGACATTGCCCGTTCGATTCTCAGTTAGAGCGTCTTCTGTGTGGCGACATGCGTGAACGGGCGTTCCTTCGTTGAAGGTTGTGCGTTAGGCCCGGCAAGCCAGCACGTAAAACTCTACTGCCAATCATTAGCGGACCGGAGTTCCGCTGTGGCGACCCCTAACCGGGAAAAGCCGAAAGGCATAAACAAACAAACAAACTGAAACAACATATAAATGAGAGTTTTAGGACAATGTGAACTGATTTATATAAATGTCACAAATTAGGAAGCTGCAAACTGAAAATAAAGAGCTAGATCCAAGATTAACTCAACAAATGCAAGAGTTAAAACAAAAATATCAATAACTAGCAGATTACAATACAATAATCTACTGATGAAAGCTATGTGCTGAAACCAGTCTAGACTAAATTTAAGCTTTAATAAAGCTTCTACTACTCAACTCATTCTTGGTGCTGGCATTTTTTCTTTGGGTTTAATATGATGGAAATATTAACATTTAAAAAAAAAAAGTTATTCTAAGCAACCACAAGTATACTGCATCAAGGCTGGAAAAGCAGATAGTAAATACAGCAACAACAAAAGCAGGAGATTTTACTTCTGGACATATACTTAGAAGCCTAGTGAGAAAATGCCAGGATTGGATGGCCTCCCAGTACAGATTTATGTCTGGGGTACTGATAATTTTAGAAGGAATTTAGTGAGATTGGCAAACTCTGTTGAGTATGGGAGAAGCCCCTGATTCATGGGAGAAAGCCCATATTTCAGTTATTCTGAAACTTGGCAAAGACCCTATACAAACATGCTCATACAGACCTCTATCAATAATAAATTTAAATTTGACTGGAACTTTGTAAAATGCTAACCAAAAGGAGCTTTTCTTCCTGGGCCTCCAATGAAAATGGGTATTACCCAGTCAGATTTTCCCTGTAGACTAAGACAAATAAATAAATAAATCATGACAAGTTAATCACTGCTATACTGGTAGGCAGACTAGCTAAATTCCTACCATAAATTACACACTTAGATTAAACAGCATTATACAGGGGTGATCTGCTTTGCATCAGAGAAATCATTATCACTAACATGTAGAAGCTGAAAAAGCACTTGTTTGTGTAGAGTGGGAATATCTATTTTATCTTTGGCTTTCTAAAGAAATTTGATGATTTAATCAGATTGCCCTGCTAGAATAAAAATTGGTGAAAAACTCTCAAACTATATGTTTTTTTTTTTTTTACAAGATGTACGCGGCATTATTTTCCAAATCCCTAATCTTGCTTGAGATGTTTAGAAGCACTGGCATTAAGTCCCTGAAAAGGGTGGCAAAAACTTTTGTGCCTGCCAGCTTGGCACCTTATGGTCTTCATGATCACTTCCTTACATTACTGCTAAATTTAATAAACCAAAAATAAACATTTCACTATACAAAAAAACTAAACAACAAAAATAAACTCACTGAAATAACCAGCAGAGTTCCCAGGGAGATGCAATCAATCCATAATGCGAAGAAATAAGTAATTTTGTTACAATGTATGGAGAACTTATTCAGATTTTTTCACTAGATGGAAAGCAATTTGTTTAGATTTCATGCACAGGGTGCAGACTGTGTCCTGGTTTGTTCTGCCTTTAATCCTATATGTAGCATAAGGCATCCTACTCTATCCCCATGAACATTTCTTAGCAAAAAATGAAAAACAAGTTACAACATTATTTAATGACCACAAGTAAGATGGGGATTTCAAGATAGAGGATTTCATAGTTACATTAGTACTTACTACGCTATTGATCCATGAAGATATTTAGAAGCCCAGCCATATATTTCCATAAAGATTTTTATACCTTATATTTTAAGTACAAATATCACAGAGATAAGCAGAAAATCTTTATGTTGCCCCTATCTTAGAGGGACAAGGGTGCTAAACTAAGGTTGAATTTGTGGTTAGCCATCCATTGTCCAGATTATGTCTGAATAGCATAAATTATATACTTTGCTTTATGTGGAAAAGAGGGTGATTCTAACAAAGTGATATCAATCTTTGATAAGTAACCATCCCTACAAAATGTTTTATTCATGTTACAAAAGATATTTGGATCTCAAGTGGTTATTTAAGACCCATCGGGCTTGCAAATGTGCAGCAGGACTGAAAGAACAGGGTCTGTTGAGACTCTATACAAGGCAGAGATCGCCTCTCAGTAGTCTATATGGCACCAAGAAGAGAGACAAGGCTTTGAGATGGTCCACATAATTTTTGTGTTTTAGTTCCTTGATTTTCTTATTAGGAAAGCATTGTAAGCATTCTATAAACCACCACATAAACTTCTCTGTGCCATAGCTTCCCTGTCAAAAACAATAATACATTCTTGATATTCTACGAACCTGTCTTCTTTTATTAGTTGCTCCCAACAGAACAAACATTGCACCTGTTTCAAATTTCTCAGACAAGAGCTCTGTGAAGATCCCAAAATGGTACTTCAGAAAATTGCATTAAATTGGTCTGCCAGTTCAACGTGTCTGTAATTGATAAAGCCCATCTGATTTGTTTCAGTATCCTATGACTTATCTCTCTCTCTCTCTCTGTGTGGACAGATGCCCCCCCCCCCGAGATCCATTAACTTGCAGTAATATGCTGAAGGATGGCCCAGTTGTACACAGACTGTATCGTTCTAACAGCTAGTATGCAGTGGGGATATAAAGCAGTGGAAAATCTTAAGCTTTCCTGCAGCAAGGTACAGATCAAAATCAAAGTCCCAAGACCTCCTAGAGTTGTTGGAAGAGAGAGAATATCCCATGCAAGTCTAGGTCTAGCACTCTCTCAGACACACTTTAAGACCATTTGCTTCAACTTTCTGTAAGAGTCTGGGGAAGAAGGGACCATAACTCTTTGAGCATAATCTACCACAAGAGGAAGGACAAACCAATTTATATCCTACATCCATTGAATCATATCAAGGGAGATACCATCCCACTGCTTGATTAATCATGACAACATAGTGTTAATCTCTTTAAATGTTAATTTAGTCATGCTCTGCAGAGAGGGAGCCATTTTTGTCCTAAGATATGACAAACTATTAGTCCAGTTTTGAAAGGGATATTTATGAACCAATACAGGGGTTGGGATGTAATTCACCCCTATTGCCTTAGATTTGACCACATACATTTTACATCAAGCTAGTTTTCCAGAGGTTTTTAGCTCATTGAACAGTTCTAGACCTCGCTTGGGATCGGATAAAAAAGCAGAGGGTCATCTGCATAAAGAGCCATTTTTTTTCTCCACCAGGCTCAGGTCATACTCTATAAATGGGGTCATTCTAAGTGTAATGGACAGTGGTCCCAGGTATAAGCAGTATAAGCAAAGAGTTAATGGGATATAGGCCACCTTTTCCTGGTTCTTCTACAGATGTCAAACAATTTAGACAATCCTGGGCCCAATTTTAACCTGAAAGAGTTAATCTAAAAGTACATTAAATAATTGAGGGAGGCCATAGCAATGAAGGAGAAAGACTGAGTGCAAGATCAATTGGTCAAAAGCCTTCTCTGCATCACAGCAAACCAAGCCTACCTGCCAACTTGGCAATTAATTGTGCAGTCATGCGCCATTGTTTTCCCCTTTTTAAGTAAAACAGCCACCCGTCTCCTATATCACCCATGGTAGGCAGCATGCGCTAATACCAAATAACCTGGTCTGTTTAATCTTTTATACATTTCAGGTGTTAAATGCATTTCTTGTAGAAGTGATATTGTAGGACCAATATCCCTGATCAATGTAAATACATTATCCCTCTGAGCCATACTTACCAGCCAGTTTACATTCCAAGGCATTAGCGTAGGCATTTTTAATTCAGAGTAAGAAGAAAAATGTGTATATGTCTGCAACTTTGCCACCAAGACAAAGGGGGATATCCATCCACATGCAAGAATTCCCCACTCAAAATAGCTAACTTCCTCCAAACTTTCAATAGTTTCAGCCACAACCATCACAGCAAGCAGTCTCCTTTTTCTTATAGTTATTTTTAAAGCATTAGGCAAACTAAAAGAACTTAAGCATTTAACAACATACTAGAACTATTTACAAGGATATCATATATTTGCTACTTTTCATAAGGAGGTAGGTTGCCTCTTTTATGAAAGAAAAGGTGGATGAGAACGTGCTGGCAAAAAACAGTCAGTTTCCCACTGTAGCTCAATCATTCTCTGCCTCCACCTGGCCAAGCTTTTGACAGTTAAAGTTATCAGAAACAGAGATTCTACTCAATGACTCCATTCTCCCATCATCCAAGTTTCTGACAGTTAAGGTTATAGGGAACAGAGATTATACTCAATGAACTACTATACAGAAATAATAAAAGAGAATGAATTGCAACTCAGGCGAACTCCGATCTTACCTTAATTGTCTATTACTACTACTACTACTACTACTAGTCAATTTTGTCACTGCCTACTAGACAGCTTCATCCAACTACCAAGTTACTAAATTTGTGAAACAGCGAGTAAAATGGTAGCACAGAGTGCCCATTTTGTAAATGTTAATGTTATTAGCTAAGCAGATAGTAGGCAGTTGTTCACTGTCCAGCCCAACATTCCAACAATTAAGCAGCCAATCGGACTGAAGAATGGTCACACTGCATTTTACAGTTAATATTCAATAAAAGAATGAACAGTGACAAGATGGCTGCACAATGAGTAACAGCTTAACTCTAGTTCTCCCAGTATGAAAACAGAAACTCAACAGAAAAAGCCAATAGACTTTTGTGTTTACAGGTACATTTCATTAACTGGCTAGTAAGTGTACTGCCAGAGCACCTGGAAAAAATTAGCTACAAAAAAAGCAATGCAACCTTCAGGAAGATACAAGACAACTGCACACAAACCTGTTTAAAACAAATGAAACACTGATGGAGTATATCAACACAAGCAACAAAAGGCTGGGAAAATGAAAAAAGCTTTAAACAGACATTCAGATGAGGTGATAAAGCTGCAAAAATCAGAGGTTGAAATGAAGAAAAAGCTGGCCGAATATTAGACTGCTCATGAAGAGAGGTTTCAAAAGTAATAGAATTAGAGGACATAGCATGTAGGGAAAACCTGAGATTTTCAGCTATATCAGAGAAGTTGGAGGGAACAGACTGCATTAACTTTATGAAAGCACAAATAAGCAATTGGACTGGTACTCCACAGCAGGAGTTGTTAGTTGAAATGGCACATTGTCTGTATGCTCCAAACCTAGCTTTTAGAAAGCAACCTAGACCTTTAGTAGTAAAGATGCAATCCTACCAGCAGAAAGAGTTGATTTGGATAAAACTGTGCCAGAAGGAGTGTTTGTGGAGAACTCATTGTACACCAGGCAGAAGAGAAGTAAATTCATTCCACTATTCAGGGAATGTCAAAACGCAGGTGTGAGATTCAAACTGCTGTACTCAGCTGTCTTCAAGATATCCCTCCCCAGTGAAAAATTCTCTGGAGTTTACTTGGGGTATAAAAATATCTATGTAAACATTTTCAGGGAAAAATCCTAAATCTTCTAGATTTTGCTGCATATTTGTGCGTGCAGGCAGACAGACAGCAAATGCTGGAGGTGTGAAGGGGAAGAAAGAGGTAATTGGGAACATATTTGCTGGGAGTGCAGTGAATTGTCAGACTTTAAGGATTTCCTTCCTGTGTGATGCATTGTCAGAGATGCTGGGTGGCAGTTTGATCTGATGAGGGAGATGATTTTTCTGAGCTATGACAAAAAATCGGAATTGCCTAGACATGGTAAGGCCTTGCTGTGTCTAATAATGGTGGCTACCAAAAAAGCAATTACTAGAAAATGGAAATCAAAATCTAAACTAACTATACTGGAAGTAGTGAATATAGTTAACAGAGATAAAACAACTGGAATTGAGATCTTTAGAAAAGGGTATGCAAACTGCATAAAAAAATGGGAATTGTGGGAAGAATACAAGGGAGGAATGAGGTTTAAAAGGCGTCAGGACTTAATTGAGCTATGTAATGTTTGAGTGAGAAAGACTGAGTAGATTATAAGTGATGTATAACGTTTGCAACTGGGAGTGTGACAGTATGGTTTGTGATGTAAAATCCTTGCAATTAAGATTGTTGGCGTGGTTTGTTTTCATTTATCTAAATGTATGATTATTTGTGTAGTAAATGATGGTTTAATAAAGATGCTTCTTGTTTTAAAAAATGCATGAATTGAATAATTTATGTAATATTGCTTAGGTTATATGATATATAGCAATATATGTGAAGTATAATGTTTGCTATGTTAATATAGTTTAATTTATATGAATGTAAATTTGCCTATATCACAAATGATAATTCAATAAAGGTGTTTGGAAAAAAAAGATATTCTTGCCTGGTGGGACAAAATTATTTTTTGCTGAAGTACATGAGAAGGAGGAAATACAAAAGTTTGTCCAAAAAAAAGTGAGCTGTGAAACAGAAGGAGATTATACTTCTTGTTCTTCTCGCAATAAAGACCAGAGAGACATTGTACCTGTGAAACCTTTTCCACCGTTTCAATCGAAAATGTTGAAGAGAAGGAAAGAACCATGAGAGCTGACTAGAAGACCCGAGAATACATTGGAAATGAAGCAGAGACAGGATTTGTGAAACAGACATGAACAATAATAAAACCAGTAATATAATGTGGGATTATAATAAAATAATTATATCTGTGAAATAGGACAGAACCTTTTTTAGAATTTGTTGGACTTGTGGGGCACTATAAACTATATGCTCTACTTCATGTCATTAATGTTCGCAAAAATGTTTTGGGGAGGTGAAGAGAGGGGAGAAAGTTAACTAAGTAAAAAAAAACATTATTTTTCTTAATAGTACTATTTTTGTGGTGTATGGTTTTCTTTGCATACTATAAGTTTTCTCAGTTATTTTAAGCATAATGAGGATTCTAAATAGGTGCTGCTGTTACTTGTTTCTATTTCTTCCCCTTCTCTCTTTCTTCTTGTTCAGTTTTAAGAAATGTAGGCACTGCAATGTAACAAAAAAAAAAAAGGCCTGGTTAAAAAAGCAGGACAAAGAAAAAAAATAATATGCTTTTCTCATTTTTGCATGGGAGAATGACTAGATTAAGGACCTTAGATTGATTTAGTAACATGATTTAAGAGAAAGCATGTAAATGAAAAAGAATATTGAATGAGACTTTTTTTCTAGCAAATATATGTATACTTAGTAGCAATTCTGTACCTGGCCCTCATGTCTCCATGGAAACAATTTGATAAAGAGAATTGACTGTCTGGTTCTCATGTTTCCATGGAGACAAACTGATAAAGAGAAATTGGTTACAGTCTGGTAGAGAGAGATTGGATGGCGGAAAAAAGAAAAGAGAAACTGGCTAAGAGATAATGTTCTCAAAGCATTCAGAGGTTTTCCCAGCTGGGAGAGCTATAAAGATAAGACAAAACCAGTTAGCACTTAGTAGAAGCACAGGCTGCACTATGCATCTTGGCACTGATGACCTTTTTTTAGATTAATTCATGTCTGTGAGTGCGGCTGTCAGTTTGGGGTATTTGTTCCTATTAGGAGGGTAAAACATAAATATTTGAAGATGTACATAGTTTTGTGAGTTAGTATTAAATTAATAAGTTTTAGGGTGGTACTGGGGATTTGTCTGTTTTTTTTGTTTGAGGACTTTCAATAAAACAAAAAGTTTTGTAAGATGGGACAGGCTCAACTGAATGTGTCAAGAAACAACTATATAAAAGTTCAACCTGTCACACAGTGTATGCATGTAACACAAAAGCTGGAGGTGAGAATAATAACTTTTTAATACAATGATGGTTTCTATAGTGTCTGGTCTCACAGATAAAATACAAAAGAAAAGAAAGAACAGTGAACTATATTACAAAAATGTAGAGTGCAACAGCTGTTACAGGAGACACACTTGGAAAGAACTGAAAACATTAATTTGATAAAGAAAGGTTTTCAGGATGTGTATTCAGCAAAATACCTGGGACAAAGGAAAAGACAAGTACTTGTATTAATTGCAAGAGGAGCTACAACAGTGATAGAAGAGGATAAAAACATAATAATGGCAGATTTATAGTGCTAAGGGGCTACTGGCAAGGGAGGAGGATTACACTGGCATATATTTATATCCCACTTAAAACTGCTACAGTGAAGCTTAAGAAAAAGTACAGTTTTGTACCTACCATAAATGTAGATGTTCGAGGATCCACATTGCTGCAGTCCTAACCATTGGGTAGTCCGCTGTCCAGTCGGCCCGAATACCAAAGTATATGGCTGACGTCGGTCAAGGCGCATTAGACTGATGTCAGGACGTCAGGGTACTAATGCGCATGACCGACGTCATATCCTCAGTCTTTTCTTGCCCCAGATGTCAGAAGACCCTAAAAAGACAAGGCCCAAACCAAAAACACCAAAAAGCCCTGCACCAAACATATGTACAATATATATACAAAATTACAATAATATAGCCTAACCCACACCACCACCCCTAAACACAGAGGGGAAGGAGGGAGGGTAAATTGGACTGCAGCAATGTGGATCCTCGAACATCTACATTTATGGTAGGTACAAAACTGTACTATGTTCTTCATTCCACATTGCTGCAGTCCTAACCATTGGGTAGAATCCCAAAGCAGAGGTAAGGGAGGCTGGCAAATCATAAGGAAGCAGGAGCTGTCAACATGCCTTGCAAAATAGCTGTGGCAAAACCAGCCCTAGATTTAGAGTAGAGAGGAAGGTGGTAATGCTTAGAGAAAGTATGCACTGAACTCCAAGTAGCTGCCTCCAAAATATCCTTAGTTGCCACCCCCCTTAGAAATGCTGTTGAAGTGGCAGTAGCCCTAGTGGAATGAGGCCTAATCCCAGCTGGAATCTCCTTGCCATGATGGGAATAACAAAATGATATGCAAAACCCAATCCACTTAGAAATAGTTTGCTTAGACACAGGCTTGCCCTGAGAACTCAAAGAAAAAGAAACAAACAACTGCTGAGACTGCCTGAAATCCTTAGTCCTGCTTAAATAATAACGCAACTGCCTATGTATATCTAAAGTGTGCAAAATCTTTTCCCCCTTATTTTGGGGATCTGCATAGAAAGTAGGCAAATGAATAGTTTGGTTTAAAGCCACACTAGAAACCACCTTAGGCATAAAGGAAGGATTAGTACGTAATGATACCCTATCCTTATGGAAAATCAAAAGGGCTCTACTGCCATAAGGGCCTGCAATTCAGAAACCCTTCTTGCAGAAGTAATAGCCAACAAAAAAGCAGTCTTCCATGACAAGTATTTCAATTCAGCAGTAGCCGCAGGCTCAAAGGTTGTAGAGTAAGTTTCTCCAACACAAAATTGAGATCCCAAGCAGGAGTAGGAGCTCTACGTGGGGGTCTTATATTCTTTGCCCCTCTAAGAAACTGCTTGAACAAAGGATGCGAAAACAAAGGTGGGTCACAATCATAGTGAGCTGAAATTGCTGCAGCATGAATCTTAATGGAAGAGAAAGACAAACCTTTGTCCAATAACTCAGTAAGATATTGAAGAGCCACACTCAAATTAGGCTCAGAAATCTCCAAATTCTTTGCTGCACTCCAAAATAAAAATCTCTTCCATTTTTCTGCGTACACTTTCCTTGTACTAGGCCTCCTGGCTTCCATAATCACATTTAAAACTTGTTGAGGAAGTTGAGACCTGCTGTGTTTCAAAACAGAATATGCCAGGCTGTTAGATGAAGAGAGTGAAGCTTGACATTGAGTAGGTGACCGTCCTTCTGAGATAACAGGTGTGGAATCAAAGGTAAAGGCCATGGAGGCTTCCTTACCAGACTCCTTAGTAGTGGGTACCAGTGTTGCGAGGCCAATCTGGAGCTATTAAAATCATCCTTGGCTTGTCTTGTCTGACCTTGAGGAGCACCTTTGGAAGAAGAGGCAGAGGTGGAAAGGCATACACATGAAGATTGTTCCAACTGAAAGAAAGAGCATCCACTTTCCAAGCTGTGTGATGAAACCCCTTTGTGCAAAACTTTGGCAGCTGGTGGTTTAGTGGAGAAGCGAACAGATCTATGTCTGGAGTTCCCCATGACACTGTCAATTTCTGAAATACATGAAGATCCAGTTTCCACTCGTGGGGATCCATGATTTGTCTGCTTAACACATCTGCTAAGGAGTTCTGTGCTCGGCAGAAACCTTGCCTGAAGAGTTAGTTGCAAGCTGATCGCAGTCTCCCATAAAATCATTGCTTGCCTGCATAGAGGATAAGAATGTGTTCCCCCTTGTTTGTTGATGTACCACATGACAGTTGTGTTGTCTGTTAGAATCAACACCTGCCCTGGAAGAAGTAACTCCTTGAAAGCCATTAACGCAAACTGGACTGCTAACATCTCCTTCATGTTGATATGTAGATGCTGTAGTCTGGCAGGCCACTTGTCTTGTATCCACTTTCCATTTAGATGAGCTCCCCAAGCAATGTCTGAGGCATCTGTCGTTAAAATCTGACTCGCCTCTGGCCGGGTCACAGAGAGTCCCTTGGTTAGGTGACATTCCTGAGCCCACCACAAAAATTCTTTTTGAATGCAAGGTATTATTTGAATGACAGTGTCCCAATCCTGGCAGTGCTGTGTCCATACATTTTTGAGATACCATTGTAGCTTCCTCATATGCAGTTTGGCATTGGGAAGCACCAGAATACAAGATGCCATGAACCCTAAGGCTTGAAGGACTGTCCTTGCAGTCAGCCCGGACTGAAGAGATAGTTGATGGAAGTAACTGGAAAGATTCTGTTGTTTGTCCGGGGTTAAAAAGGCCATCTGGGCTGCTGCATTCAGTCTCACACCCAGAAAGCACATGTCTTGAGAGGGTACTAGACTGGACTTTATTTCGTTCACAGAATACCCTAGGCATCTTAGCACTGCTATGACATATTCCAAATGCTGTAGAAGGTCTTCCTTTTCTTGAGCCAGAATCAGGCAGTCGTCCAAGTAAGGATAGATTTGAATTCCCTTTAGCCTGAAGTAAGCTATCACTGGAGCCAGAACCTTTGTGAATACTCTGGGCGCAGTGGATAAGCCAAAGGGCAATGCAGAGAACTGATAATGAGAATTTCCAGCTCGAAAGCAGATACTTTCTGCAACTTAGTCTGATAGGCACATGAAGGTAAGCTTCCTTGAGATCTAAAGTTACCATCCAGTGATCTTTGCCCAGCAGAGGTAAAAGCTGTTGTAACGTCAACATTTTGAACTTGGGAATGTCCAGATAAGTGTTGAGGATAGATAAATCCAAAATTGGTCTCCACGTGTTCCCCTTCTTTGGGACTAGGAACAGGCGAGAATAAAATCCTAGGCCCCTTTCTGGCACAGGGACTGGCTGGATGGCCCCTATTTGGAGTAACAGAGAAATTTGCTTGTGAGCCTCTTTCCTTTGTGGAGGAGGAACGTCTGGCATGCCCTTGAAAGGGGGCAAGGTATGGAAATAAAACCTGTAACCGTGGTGAATGATATCCAAAACCCATTTGTCTTGAGTAATTAAATCCCAATTTTCTTTGAAAAGAGACAGTCTTCCTCCCAAAGGAGCTGCCAGACGAGAATTCACTGGCAGCTGAAAAGGCAGGTCATTGGGTCTGCTTACGAAAGGACTGACCCCTGCCCTCACCAGAAGTCTGAGCAGGAGAACTCCCTGTTCTAGGCCTAAAAGAACCTTGAGCTCTGCCCCTACCACGTCTAGACCTACCCCTAGACTGGGAATCATAAGCAGGATACGTCCATCCCTTAGTAGGCCAATTTCTGCTAAACTTCGGAGGTTGCACCTGCAAAAAATCTTTAACAGTCTGCATAGATTTAGCCTTGTCCTCCATTTTCTTTAAAACTGCTTCCACAGGCGAACCAAACAACACATCAGACTGTAAAGGAGCATCCAAAATCCTCGTCTTAACATGCTCAGCTAAATTCTGATCCCTCAACCAGGCGTGCCTGCGAAGAACAGAACCAGTAGCAGCCACCCTCGAGGAGGCCTGCACAGCATCAAAACCACATTGCAAAGAATGCTTACCCACTTGTTCAGCCACATGAACTAAATCCTGCATCTCTTTACACTCAATACCTGCCGCCAGAGCATCCACCTTAGATTTCAGTTGTGAAAGGAGATAATTTTGATATTTTAGCATGTGAAACTGACAATTCAACGCCCTCATGGCTAAAGTGGAAGAAGTATACACTTTCTTTCCCCATCTATCCAAAGCCCTTGCCTCTTTATCGGAGGAACAGGATTTTTAACAACAGAGGCCTTAACACCTTTAGGCCCCTGAGAAACAGTTTCCGGGTCTGCCCTAGGACTCTTAAAAATATACTTATGAGCTTCAGGCACCCTATAGTACCTATCAGGTTTAACAGGGGCAGGAGGCAAAGAATCAGGGTTCAGGGAAGCCTCTGCAAAAACATCTTCCACCACATTCAACACAGGAGGTATAGCTAAGGGCCTATGCTGGGGTAAAAACAAGAATTCCCTAAGCCTCTTCCTGGAATCAGAGAAATCTTGGCCTTCCCATTTAAAATGCTCCCTCATGGAATGCAGAGTCTCTGAAAATGAAAAATCCTCAGGAGGAGAAGCTGAAGGAGTGGAATCATCCACATCAGAATCAGAATAAGGAGGATACTCCTGCAAGTCTTCAGCCGAAGACTCAGAAGCCTCTGAACACTGTTCAAAACTCTCAAACTCAGGCTCCACCCTAGGCCTCTTATCAGGAGGGGGCATAGAACCTCTAATCATAGTAATCAAATCCTCTGCCATTTTAAGCATATGTTTCTTGGGCACAGAACCTGAAGTGGTAGGAGAAGCCCCCACTGAAGCTAAACTTGGCCTACCTCTCAAAGAAGTCTTGGAAGCAGAAGGAGAGGCTCTAACCACCTTAGGCAGAGAGGGTAGAACAGCTACCTGAGAAGCCCCTCAGCCTGGCCTACCTCCTGAGAGGGCACATCCTGTAACAGTAAAGTCTCTGCCTGAGACTCCAAAGAAACTCCTGGCAAAACCTCTGGCTCCACTGAGCCTACTAAAGAACCGGCGTCCGGGACTGCCGGTTCTTCAACTCTAGGCTTTGCAGCTTTGTCCTTGCGCTTTTTGGACGAAGCGGGCGTCGGAGCATCCGACGGCATTTTATAATTACAACGCTTCCCAAACACTAACCTGGCACAGTCTAACCTTCTTTTAATAGTGCGTTTGTTAAATCTAGCACAAGAGCGGCATCCAACAACGTCGTGCTCAGGCCCTAAACAAGGTATACACAAAGTATGGTAATCCCTATGAGGTATCTGTTTCCCACAAGAAATACAGTTATTCACTTTTTCTGACATCCGGTTAAATACTGAGGCAAGAAAAACCAAAATGTTCTAGCGGGTACTTAGCCAACTTTGATTCGGTCTGAAACTCCGACTTCAGAAAATTTCAGAACGCCAACCTGCACTCGCAAAACTGCTTCTGCATCGGACCATGCGGCAAAAAAGACTGAGGATATGACGTCGGTCATGCGCATTAGTACCCTGACGTCCTGACATCAGTCTAATGCGCCTTGACCGACGTCAGCCATATACTTTGGTATTCGGGCCGACTGGACAGCGGACTACCCAATGGTTAGGACTGCAGCAATGTGGAATGAAGAACATCTCTGGGAGAAATAATCAGTTTTCAGCAAGGGATATTACTCATAGGTGGGGACTGGAATTTGATTTGCAACATGAAGATGTGTCTGGGGGCCCAGAAGTGAAATTATAACAAAGGAGGGTAGATTTTTGAAGAAATTCATGAAAGTATTTGGCACGGAAGATGTGAATTCAGTAAGAGGAGTTCAGAGTGAATTTACATATTATTCCCCAAGATATAAAAACTGGGCTAGGCTAGACATAATCTACATTTCACAAGAAGATGTACATTTAATTGAAGTTCTTGATGCACACCCAATATCTATTTCAAATCATGCGCCAATAATAACTAAAATACAAACAAAGGATAATGAAACAAAAATGAAACACTGGCGCTTTCCTAACTATCTATTGAAAAGAGAGGAATTTAAGGAATGGGTAGTGGAGATTATTCAGGAGCTATTCGAGATGATAGAAATTGCATCTGAAAATATATCTACGGAATGGGATAAAATTAAGGTGGAGTTTAAAAATAGGGTGAAAATAAAAGAAAGGGAGCTATGGTTAAAAAGTAACAAGAATTATTTTGAGGGACTGACAAATGTTAATGTACTGCAAAATAGGAGGAATCTCACAGAACAAACAGAGGAACAACTGCAGAATGCCAAGCAAAATAATGAGTTTAGAAAGATTGCTGATAAGCAACTGTTTTTTGATAATAACACTAGAGCACAACATTTTTAGAACAACTCCAAGCTTAGGTAGCCTACAACAAGGAAGGTAACAAGAGATCATGTAGAGATATTAGAAATATTTTGGAAATTCTGAGTCTCTCTATAAAGCGGAGAAATATGCAAATCAAGAAAAGATACAAATGGAAATGTTTATGGAAGAATTAAATATGCCAAGACTACAGGTAGATGAGGCTCAATTACTAACAGTTAGGATAGGAGATGAGATAAAAATTGTGATTTATAACCAATCTACAGGAAAGTCCCCAGGAATAGATGGTATTCCTGTGGAAGTTTGGAAGCTATGAGGAAAAACTGTTAAAAGATCTGGAAGGTTTTGTTTAACAGTATTTTAAGAGGAGGTGAAGTACCAACATCCTGGAAGAAAGCAATGGTAGCTGTTCTACCTAAAGAGGGTCAAGATCTATCAAATCCACCTTCATACAGGCTCATTTCAATACTAAACCATGATTATAAAGTGTTCATGTCTACAACAGATAAAAGTAATGCCAAAATTGACAGATTTGGACGAATGTCATTTTGCGGAGGGAAGGCAAACATCTGACAACATTAACAGAACACTGATTATCCACAGGGAAGCAAAATGTTAAGAAAATACCATTGTTGTTGGTGGGTCCTGATACAGAGAAAGCATTTGGCAGAGTAAGCTGGGACTTTATGAGCAGGGCGAAGGAAGCATTTGTATTTCCTGAAAAAAATATATAGGGTTGATTAGGAGGATATATGAGGGAATAGAGGTGAAAATTAAAGTGGGTGGGGTTTTCTCTGATAATTTCTGCTTGAGCAGAGGAACCAGGAAAGGGTGTCCTCTTTCCCCTTTGTTATCTGCATTATATTTAAAACCATTAGCAAAGAAAATAAGGGACTCAGAAAGTCAAGGATATAATTGGCATGCTAGTCAAGAAAAGCTGGCTCTATTTGCATATATTATTTTATACCTGACAAAACCAGAAAGACACATTACACTGTTGTGGAACATTTTGAGACAGTGTCAAATGTTTTTGGGATACAAAATTAATGAAGTTAAAACAAAGGCAATAGCGGTAAATTATGTACCCACATATGAATTGGTTCAGCAATATCCATATTTATGGGCCATGATAAAATAAAGTATTTAGGAGTATGGATTAAAATGACTCTGGTGTGGCAGCTAAGGATATGTGAGAAGAGACTAAACAAAAGATAATACAAAAACTGAGAAAATGGAAACTGTTATAGGATGTGGATAGTAAGTTATAAGCAGTTCAAATGTTTTTAGTCCCATTAGTCTTATACACAGATCAGGCATATTTTTATCAATCAGAGGAGAAGTTGTGGATAGCAATTAATAAAGAGCTGAAGGACTTTATCTGGGAGGGGAAGATGGCAAGAGTCAAGTGGGATAAGATGATTCTTGCAGCAAAACTGGGTGGATTGGGCTTACCTGATTTGAAGTGGTATTTCAGAGCTACACAGTTAAGACTACTATACACAGCACAAGCAGAAAACTATAATTCAAAGTGGAAAAGGATGAAGATGAAATGGGAGGGTTAAGCTCAAGAGCCAAGGAGAGACTGGGATTTTGGATGCAGGCCTTTAAGGAGAATAACAATAATCATAAAGAATATTATATCTGTAAAATAGCATAAAGTATCCTAAGAAATGAGCCAACATGGGAATGGAGAAAGGAGATTCTGCCAATAAGGATGACTGCAATTAGGGATATAGACAATAGACAAGAAGGGGCTGGAATTTTATTGGGAAAAAACTGGTAAGGGAATCAAGGTATTGGGAGCAAATAAATATAGAGGGAAAGATGATGGAATGAGAAGACGCTAAGAATGTATTTGGACTGCAGGTTACAGATTGCCTTCCCTATCAAGGATTGATATCAGAGTATAGGCAAAGAGAAAGAAATAGGGGGTCCTAAATGAAAGGCCAGCACTGGTAGAGTTTTTAGTAGGATCTACAACTGAAGCTGCCATTACAATAGGAATAATTAGTAGACCATATGCAATTTTGCATAAGTATAAGAATTAATCAGAGGAGGCCAGAAAGGATTGAAAAGAGAGATTGGAGAAGCAATTCACAAAAACAATGGGGGGATATATGTATGTCTCTCAAATATACAACAAAATCAAGATGATTTAGGATTTCT
This sequence comes from Protopterus annectens, assembly GCF_019279795.1. NCBI lineage: Eukaryota > Metazoa > Chordata > Ceratodontiformes > Protopteridae > Protopterus > Protopterus annectens. The sequence goes on from NC_056731.1 coordinate 1,137,271,648, forward strand.
GCTGGGAAATGTTTACATAGATATTCTTTTTACTCCCAAGTAGACTCCAGAGAAATTTTCCTCAGGTAGACAGTAAATGCTGGAGGTGTGACAGTGAAGAAAGAGGTAATTGGGAACTTATTTTCTGGGAGTGCAGTTATTTTTTGGGAGTGTGGTGAGTTGGCAGACTTTAAGGATTTCCTGTGGGATGCACTGTCGGAGATGCTGGATAGGCAGATTGGTGTGATGAGGGAGATGATTTTTCTTAGCTATAATACAAAATCGGAAATGCCTAGACATGGTACGGCCTTGCTGTGTCCAATTATGGTGGCTGCCAAAAAAGCACTGACTAGAAAATGGAAATCAAATTTTAAACCAACTATACCAGAAGTAGTAACAGAGATAAAACAACTGGAACTGAGATCTTTAGTAAAGGGTAGGAGCAAACTACATAGAAAAGAAATGGGAATTGTGGGAACAATATATACAGGGGAGGAATGAGGTTTAAAAGAAGGCAGGACTTAAATTAGCTGTGTAATGTTTGACTGAAAATGATTGGGTAGCTTATAAGTGATGTATAATGTTTGCAAATGGGAGTGCATCAGTATGGTTTGTGATGTAATGCTAGGATTGTGTCTGTGTGGATTGCTTTCATTTATATAAATGCATGATTGTTTTCATTTATATAAATGTATGGTTGCCTATGTCATAAGTGATGGTTTACTAAAGATGCTTTCTGCTTAAAAAAAAAAAAAAAGAAAAGAAAACCAGTGACTTCCCTCTATTATACAAGATTTAATGACATGCCCGTGTGTTAACTGTATAGCATCAAATACTAATACCAAAGACCAGACAGCGAAGATCCAATGCTTAAAATCGCAAGTCTGAGTATCACAGTGCATGTTAGCATAGTATTCTGCCCCATGATATTCAACAAGCTGAGTCCCCTGTTGTCCATTAGATTATTTGTCTAAGCTTTGCTTATGACTGGAAAATGATTCCTGTTTCCCATGAGTTGGTTTCCCACTGAATTGGCTCTTGTCTCTTCCAGTTATGCTCCATCCACACCTGCCACTTTAGCTGGTAGAGATGGTAGCTGAAGGCATTCTCAGGCAACATTAAAGGTAGCTTTGCCCTGGGGATGTGAACATGGACTTGAGACAGGTACTGTAGCTTAAATTTCCACTTAGATTGCCTACAGGTCTGGATGACTGGCTGAAACGCTTCCCTTTTAAGCCTATCTGTTAAATAATCATAGTAACACAACACCTACAAATCACCAAGTTTAATTATTTTCCACGGGAACAATAATATAGACAGTATTCTGTCCTTCAGCATATATATCTCGATAATCAACAGAAATGGCCTGGGCATTTTAGCCCTTAAGTTTTTTAGGATAAATTCCCTGTGGGCTCAGTCCATATAATTTCTGGCTCAGGCCCAGTCCATTTTGTTATGCAGGAAAGCACATACTGTAAGCAGTTGTTTCCCTCTCCATCACATAGCAAAATAAGGCAGTCCAACTGATAATGCAGCTGCAGCAGCTGTCCAGTGTACAAAGACAAGTGAGAAGCACACTGTGTTACACATCATAATCATACACAAAGAAAATAAAGTGGATGGCACTCTGGAAACATAACGTTCTTTGTGGCTTTCTCCACACTCTCCCTATGTCTACACAGAGCAGCTTCTAAAATAACCATTTCTAGTACCACACTAACTATATACAGAAGGCATTGATTTCTCATGCTCATAGCTGAATCATTCATTTCTGTCTGTTTTCTGGGGTAGAGCACTGATGCCCACAGACCTCTTTCACACTCAACCCAGGAGTGGTTAAGTGACTTGCTCAGAGTTACAGTTAGGCAATAAAGGTAAGGGGATCAAACCCTGCACCTCAGGACCACAGGAAACAGCTTGTCAACAGCTCTTTAATCTTCTAAGCCAACTGCCAGACAACCATACAGATGACATCCTAAAAGACTCATCTTAACCCTCAAAACATACTCATCCAATATACCATCCTTCTCTTGAGCTGCAAAAACAAGCTTTTGCTGTTTAGAGCGATGCACTGAAAGAAAAAGAACAGGAGAATCAGGTAAGCGGAAGAAGAAAGAAATACACAGAAAAATAAATATCCTTAATAGAAAGTGATATAAATAAAAGTTGCTGCAACGTGTTTTAAAAAGGGTGCCTATTAAAATTCCAGTGACTGAAACTGCTTTCCTCAGAATAGTAGGACCACATATGTGAATGTGGAAGAGTATATACTAAATAAGGGATTGTAGTATGTCAGAGTACTTGTCGAACACCGAGATACATATTACTTACAAAATCTCCAATCAGAGATGTGGTGGATGCAAGGGGCAAAGACCCCATGGAAAAACACTTTAATATTGTAACTGTGAGTGCTGAAATTTGCTAGTTTTTCAGTTTAAATCACAATTCATTTTTCAAACATATGGGACAACCAGTCATGGAGTCTCACATTTGTAATAGGGAGCCATTTTAAACATGCATTTATCAAGTGCTCACAGCCTAATTAAAAAAAAAAAATCACAAATCACTAAGCTTTAAACGTAGGAAAAGTTTACTATGGTTTGAAGAAAATCCAATGTTTGAAAATCTGTTAGTGCTAGTCTGGAGGACATTAAAACTGGCACTTTATACACACTGGCAAATGTGACAAAACTAGGCAGCTCTAAATATTCAAGTTTCACCTTCTTCATTTTATTCTTAAAAAAACTCTGATCTTTCCCTAAACATTTAATTATAATAATTTTCTTTTTATTAAAGAAGCAAATTTTCTATCCTAACATTATGCACTTTTTAGTTTTTCTGATAGCATGTTAAAATTATATTTAATTTGTTTAGATTGGAGAAACAGTCAAGCGACATACTTTTAATGCCAATATATATTAAGAAGCATTGTTAAATAAAGAGCAATCTGCTGCCTCAACAGCCTGCTGTAAAACCAGACACCATGATGTAGCTGGCAGCAAATAACAGGGTACCATGTGCATTATGGCAACTTTGCATATTATTATGGGTTCACACTTTTTAATTAATGTATTTTTTTTGAGAAGTATGCATCCTATTCCAAACCAGTGTATGACCATGGACACCTGTTTCTTCCCCCTTCGCTGGACTGACCCTTTCAATTAAGTACCAAGGTGGACTATTACACAAGTCAACTGGGTTAATGGGACTATATGTACATCAATATTTCAATGTTCATTAGGCTCAGAAGAGTCTATCTCAGTGTCTGTTTCCCTCTACAAGTTGATTACATAAAAGCTGGCACAATATAATCTACATCCTCAGGACAGCCTTCCCTAAGGACATGGAGCTTAGTTTCCAACTTTTATAAACCGAAGCAGGAGTCCACAGAGACAACGACTGTTCTGCTTCCCCTTCTGTGCACATAACAGCAGGATATGAAATACCTTCACACCCTGCATTTAGGACTCATTGCACAACCTAAACATCCTTCCTGTACTAGGAACATGTGAAGCTGAAAAACATATTATTGCCAAATGCTGTTCTGTCAAATTCTAATAGTCAAAAACAACTGATTTGCACTTTTTCCCCACTGCTGTATGGCTTTGGAGTTGGTATACATAAGCTGGGTAATGCATGGAGCTTGCCCCCTCCAAAAAAAAAAAAAAAACTTTTGTGTACAAGTGTTTATGTCAAATAATTCCTCACTGAAGAGTATTTGGAAAAAATACATTTGGTAGCGCAAAATAAATCCCCTGCATTCCCCCCTACCCTGGAAAGGACAGCTGACAGTACTACATTCTTCTCTACCTTTGAGACCAAGCATTTTGAAACTTGGGACAGGGATTCCCTTGGCATAAATCCAATGCATATACTAATCACGTCAGCTTTTCTGGTTAGAATCCGGTGTCCCCTTCAGTTTAAACCTTAACAGTTAGAAAAATGGGTTAAAACTGTATAGTAACATTCTCGTCTTCATCATTTAAACAAAGGCTGTATCGTATATTTAAATAAGTGTTGCAGACAAAAACAGCAAGTGAAACACTGACAAAAGCACAGTGCAAATGGTTTCTATTAAAGAAGAGCAAAATCAATCACCTTGATTACATCTTTCCAATCCTAAATCCCCAAAAGTTGTCAGTTACAAAGAAGGGAAGGTAACAGGGCAGTTCAAAACAAGTGTTTTATAAGGGGACAAGTCCTCAGTTGCACAACAATGAGGAAGGAGGAAACTCCCTAAAACTGTGCACAGCAGTCTTGTTCCACCCTAACATGAACAAAGAAGTGATTTTTGAGTTACTGTGGCTCGATAAGCGGGACAGATGATAGGTAAAATGGGTACAAACATATGATGTAGTGCAGTGATGGTGAACCTATGACATTCTAGGTGACACCAGCATTCACCAACACCAGAGTTACCAAAGAAACTGCTTTTGTATTTGTTGCTCGTGTGAAGTGCACTGAATTATTTTGCGTCATGAGGTAGTTCAGCAACACTGCTGCAGAGGTAAGGAAGCTATCAACCTCAAAGACTACTTTGGCATACTTTCTCGATAGTCTGCAAAGGGCGGTGCTGCCATTGTTTTCTCTTCATGGTTACACTTCTGCAAAGGGCATGTAGTCTGCATTTCTAAGAGTGTGCTGTTTTCTCAACTGCCCCTGTTAATCACTCCTAAAACCGGTGACTTTTTTACACTTAAAAGACTTATTTTACTTCAGAAAATGTATATTCATTTGCATTCATTTTTTTCTGTCATTGTTTCAGATTAATAGTACAAATAGTTTAAAACTGTCCATGTCTCCTATTTCTAGATTTGTCCCTGAATTACTGAGACCTATGCTGTTTTATTTTTATTATTTTATTTAATTATGTTTGTGGGGGTGACACACCAACAGAGCTAAGTTTGGCATTTTCCAAATTTTTGACACGCCAAACCTAAAAGGTTCGCCATCAGTGGTGTAGTAGCTCTTTTGCAGAACTGCAGCTCTTTGAAGAGTTCTCTGCAGAGTAAGTTTATAAAGCATTTTTACACTGACAGCTCAGATTTAACTACTGTAATATGTGGCATTATTAGGACGGTTGAAACAACGATGCAGATGTGATGCGTGATGCCAGTTTCATCAGCATCCACTTCAGACTTTATTCCATACAGGAAGCTACACCTTATCAATACTAATACATCAAGCTTTTGACACACTTCTAGTGAAAGGAGTACTCATTTTCTTTATGGAAAAAAACATGTGATTGACTAGGATCATCTTGGCCAGAGTAATGTTTGGAAAGGGTCTTGAATTAGCCCATCAACCTGGTCAACAAACAAAAGAAAATAAATTAAGAAACGACCAAACACATAAATAATGTTTCACTGGTACCCCCAACTGCAGAGTAGTTTAGTGCATTAAATGGTATCAGGAAAATCCAGTACACATTTCTGTACTAATATCTTGTTAGGATTGTGCTGTTTTATTTCCAAAGAAATCATAAGTATGTACCTGATTAAGCAGATAGTATACTTACACATATATAAACAGACAAACTACATTTATGATGCACAGAAACAGTAAAGTCTCCTTTGTAATTATCCCTTTATTCATTACCCTTAGGGCTACAGTGCAAAAAGGTGGCTAAGTACCAAAAAATATGAATTATGACATGTCTACATATAGGAACACCAGGAGGAAATTATGCTGATAAATGATTCTGTAAATGTGTGGAGAAAGAGGGACAGCCTGGAAGAGATTAGAAGGAAGCATTTTTTTTTGCTCAGGCTAGAAACAGCATGTGAACCAGAGAAATATGTGATGATGTTGTTGATGTCCCACATCTTTATTATGTGAGCTATCCAAATTCTACAAGAGACAACACCACTGGGTTGCTGCAGTAGTGAATCAGTTTACCTTGCTGATTATACTACAAACGAGTTAACAGAAAACCACTGACATTACAATGAACAAGACACATGCATCTCAAGCTTCTGCACACAGAGCTAGAAAAGCGAAGTGCTAGATGAACTTTCAAACAGTAAAAGTAGTAAGGCAGTATTTATAATGAAATACTATCAACATTTACCTGGTTAAAAGTCTGGAAAGGTAATGTGTTTTTTTTTTTTGGCACAATAATGCCTTCTTTCATGGACACTTAATAATTCAGACCTTATAGGTCTACTTGTACATCACAAAAAAGGTAGAATGTGTCTATTATGAAAATTCAGCAAAATCAATAATGTTCCAGAAAACAAAGTAAGGAAAGGGCGCCTGTTCATCAGACCTGAAATATGATCAACTAATTAAAATCAGTGTATTAACCCTTTTAAAATCTGAATAGCTTACTTGTGAAAAGATATTATGCATATAAGAATCACTGTTTGGTAAAGTGCATGTGTGTACCACGCACTCACGTATTTTGGACATGCAAGAACCAGACTAGAAATGACCGCTTAATAAAACTGAACCATCTCCTACTCAGTGGGTTGCTGAATGAGAGTGACATCCACTCACCCAAGGAACTAAGCCTTTTCTTAAACAACTGACAAAGGGGGTGAAAGTTACTGAAGGAAGCTACAAGACTGTCAGGGTCAGGAGTTGTTCACATTAGGCCTGCTTGAACAGAACATAATTCTGATAAAACAGCCATGAATAAAAAAATGTTGCTGGCTTCTCAAAATATTTAACACATTAATACATCACATTGCTATAACGAGTACCTGTACTGTCCTTCTCTGGTCAGCAAGTGCTGACGGTTTACAATGTTGTTGTCCCCCCCTGACAGTGTAAATAAACAGCTGACTGATGAGCAGTATGGCAATTAATTTAAAACCAGAATACCGTTCTGTTAAATACCCAGTTTACAAAATGAAAACCATCTTACGTATCTCCTGGGGACACCTCTGAACACGCTTTACTGCAAATGATCAAAGTATTGAGACGTGAGATATATATACACACACATACCACTAAAACTTCTTTTTTTGTTAAGGTATGACTAGGTTCATAGGTTAGTACTAGGCTAACTGCCCTAGCGAGCCATTTTAAGCCTAGCCAGTTATCCCCTGTGAGATTCAAACCCTGCACCTTCTATTTGTAAGGCAAACACCTTAAACATTAGGTCACCCTCCCAACCCTAAATTTCTATGTCCCTAAATCTTGAGTTGAAGAAATATGAAAAGGCATATACCGTAGTCATGACATAACAAGAACAAACACCCTTTCATTTCATAATGATAAAGCTATACATGCTTACTGCAGATGGGTTGAAAAGTTATGTGTGTGTGTGTGTGTGTGTGTGTGTGTGTGTGTGTGTGTGTGTGTGTGTGTGTGTGTGTGTGTGTGTGTGTGTGAGAGAGAGAGAGAGAGAGAGAGAGACACTAGGGACTGAAAAGCTAGTAATGTGTGTGCATCTATCTTTATTTGCTTAACTGGTTAAGTGGCCTAACTCAAAGAGAATATTTTGGCCAAAATTTGGTACCAAGTAGAAAATTACATAAAGAAAGTTGTGTAATAATCATACATGGCAAAAACATTCGTATAACTAGATGAAACAAAAAAAGAAGATGGCACGTTATTTTATTTAGTTTTAATTTATTATGTTTCTCTTCCCATATTAGTTAGGCCTTTTGACTATTTTCAAGGGAGACCTATCGTGGTGTTCATGCCAACAAGGGGAAATTTGGCCAGGGGCACTGGGGAAATTCCCTTAATCTTTTCATGACACTTCTCTCCTCTATGGAGAAGGCTGCTGGGACACAGAGGTGAGTATGTTGGAGGATTACCTGCTGAGTGATAGCCAGGAGCCGACAGCCTCTGATGGAAATGCAATTATTGAAATAATGGAAAAGGGTTTAGTTTATACCATACTTATGAAAATGCTAGTTGCAGTGAATCAAAAAAAGATAATGATGATTCATGCACTGATGTTATGGAAAAATGCTGCATGGAAGAGATGAATGGTAATGCAAAGGCAAATCAAATGGAAAATGCTCTGATGGATAATGAGCCTACAGAGACTGCTCTGCAGGGGTCCAATGAGCCACTGTCAACCTGCAATGCACTGACTATGGACATAACTGTCTAAATGGAGAAGTATATATGGAAATTGGAAGGGCAAATTGAGGGAAAAGAAAGGCAACCAATAAGGACTTATGCACTGGAGTTCAGATTTGGGACTGTTATCCAGTCATTTGGTTTTGTTGTATTCAGGTACTAAGAAATTCAGAGAAATAACTTAAGTCATACCACTTGCTGAAAAATTTATGACACTAACAAGAACAGAAATACAAAGAAACAAGAACAGCACGTAGGTAAACCGGGTAGGATAAAAAATGCAAAACAGTAGTAAAAAAAAAATCCAAAACCTGGAAACGCTGAGGTAAAATACAGCATTTATTCCAAACAGGAAAAAAAAATCAGAGAGCTTTCGGGATCAACCCTTCATCAGTGTGTCTTACAATCTGGGTAATTCACTAGCAGAGGACAGAACTAGTTATGGGTTCTAACAGCAGAAGGAAAAACAATAGGACATTTTAGAACTATCTAATGAATATGAATGGTTGTAGAAAGAAATAAGGATGGAAGAAGTATGTACTGAAATAATCAGAGTTATATTGAAGAAAGATGAAAAAGAAAATGTAAAGATCTGAAGGCGCATTACATTATGGAACCAATTGTAAAATATTGATGAAAATATTACAGGTTAGGTTTAATAAAATAACTAAAGAGCTTACAGAAGAATGATTTTTTTTTTGGAATTTAGTGGAATCAGGTAAAAGATGTGCTAGGTTTTTTTTTTCCTTTTTAAGAGATGTTAATTTTGATTAAAGAAGCAGTGAACATTATACATCTTGTAGCATGTGATGAAGAAACAGCATAAAATCATGTAAAGTAAGGAGAATTTTAAGAATACCTGGAATTGGGGTTAGAGTGTCAAGGTGACTGAAGTCAGTTTACAAGAAAACATAGGCAAGAAATACTGGTGAACTGATGGACAGTAAAACTAAAAGAAAAGGAGTGAAATATGGATACCCCATTAGTGAGACTTTGTGTTAGTAATGAATGCTGGTACTGAGAAATGTCAAAATAAATTACCAGGGCAAAACAGTCTTCTTCTTCTTCTTACGGCTTTTCCCGGCTAGGGGTCGCCACAGCAGATCACCTGTCCGCTCATGATTGGCAGTGGAGTTTTACGGTGTCGAGTTGCCAGCCCGGCGCCCAACCTTCCACAGAAGGCACACACATACACACACTCAAACCTAGGGCCAAATTAGAGTGTCCAATCCACCTACTGCATGTCTTTGGGATGTGGGAGGAAACCGGAGCACCCGGAGGAAACCCACGTGACCACAGGGAGGACATGCAGACTCCGCATAGAAGGCACCCCAGCCGAAAATTGAACCGGAGAACCTCTTATAAAAAGAGAAAAATGTGTGTATGTCACTTAGAAAGATGTATGTGGATGATTTGAAATTGACCATTAAAATGGGTAAAATAAGTAATACAAGAAGTGGAGATGTGTGAAAGATATGTAGGACTAATATTAAATAATACAAAGTGGAATGCATGTATTGAGTACATGGGGTGTGTATTTATTCTAAAGTAGAATTCAAAATATTGGGAATAAGGTTTTGAGGAAAAAACAAATTTCTAAATGCTCAGAGGAAAAAAGTGAATGGTGGATATTAAATAAAGGTAACCATTTGATATTTTGAGACTCATAACCACTAGCCACAGAGAACAGAGACGAATTAGTGAAAATATGGACTTACAGATATAGCAAGTCCCAAGACTGATGTTTCTCAGAGTATTCCCTTTTCTCTGAAGTATGGCAATCTCAGAGTTGGTATACAACTTTGGGGATGGTGATACTTGCACCCCCCCCCCACCAAAAAAAATGTTAAAGGAGAATAGCTATCTTTAACATTCACTATTCTCCTGTATTTCACACTTTTTTTCAAAATTCTGGGAATTACAGTTATGACGCTTGGAATTACAATAGGCAGCCTTAAAGGAATGATGACTAATGGAGAATGTTTATGTTTTCTTCAGCCATGAGTAGTTGCGTATATGTTACTGTCTAGTACAGAGAGAGTTGTTGGGTAATGTTTTTAGAATATTTTGGGGAATCACAGATAAATCTAATTAAAAATGGAATTCTATACAATGTTAAGGAAAGGGGGGACTGGTGTTAATAAACCTAGAGGTTTACTTGCTTTCTTTGCACTTATTCTGGATGATAAAATTAAGGAAACATGACAAAGTGGCTAGTAAATTAGTAAGTGACAAATACAAAACTTTCTGGAAGGATGTAGAGGCAAAAAAGAAGAGTAATGGAAGAAATGATGTACATGAGTAAAGCAAAATTATGGATGTGGAAAACAGACAGTGAACAGACTACACAATACAGCGAATTGTAAATTATGATAACAGAGACATCTGACTTGGTGAAATCATGGAAAGATTTGGCAGTGAAAAAAATGTGCATTTTAAGAAAATTTGTAAAAGACAGCATATTTTAAAATGTATTGAAATGGACAGCTTTTCTCTGATGGCTGCTATTAAACAAATTATCTATAAGGTACCACTGCAATATAATGGGGAAAAAGAGAGAAATTGTCATTGACATTTTTACCAATGATCTTCATACAGCTTGCAATACATCTTCCCTCATACAATACGCAGACGATTCTACTCTGATCTCTACCTCAAATAACATCTCTGAACTCCAAGACCTCACTCAACAGGTCTTCCTAGCCACAGAAAGCTGGTTATCTACTAATCTACTCATCCTCAACCATAAAAAGACCTGCATCAAGAAGACAAATCAAAAGCTCGGTTTACTATACTGCCACAAAAGATTCTTTACTAACTCCAAACTCTCCCTTGCTCAAGCTCTGCTTCTCCCATCACTTCTCTACGCTGCCCCTGTGCTGACACATATACAAACTACTACCCTAAACAAACTCCAATAAACCTATCATAAGATAGCTCGATTCATCACCGGCTCTCCCTACAATACACACCACTGTCTTCCTCTAAACTCTCTCAATTGGCTAGAACATCTATTGTTATTAGCCCAACTTCAAATGATACACACTATTCTTTATAAACCTGCTGCTTATCCTGCTCTCTCTTCCTTCATCACCATCTACTCTCCACCTCATTCTCTCCAGACATCTAACCAGCATCTACTACAAGTATACTATCCTAAAAAATCAGTGGGCAAACTCCTATACAAGTACTCCATGGCCCAAACTTGGAATAAACTTCCTAGAAGAATATGCAGTATAGTACACCCATCTCATTTCAAACGGAAACTTAAACTTCATCTACTTAACTCCAAAACCTGCCCCTGTCAAGCCCCAACTTAACTCCCCCTCTCCACTTCTGTTTTCTCCCCTTCTCTTTATACATAGGCATTTCTTCCGCCTCAAAAATTACGTTCTACTAAAATGATATTTAACCACCACTGTTGAAGTTCTTGAGAGATATTTAACCACCACTGTTGAAGTTCTTGAAGTTTGTTTATTGAATTAATGTAAATAATGTTATCCTGCTCAACTATTAATATCTTTCTTCCTTGACTTTAAGAATTTTTATCTCTGTATAATCTCCATATGTTGAATGCACAAGTACAAAGTTGTACATATAACTACTTCTGGCATTTTATCTTGTTAACTGTATTTTTTTCTGTTGTATTGGAGCTTTTCTCCTCGGGTCTCCACTGAAAATAGGCCACAAGCCCAGTTGGACTAACCCTGTTAACAAATGTCAATAAATAAATAAATAGCCGGGACACTGGCATAATGGTTAAGGTATTTGCCTTACAGATAAAAGGTACAGGGTTTGATTCTCACAGGGAGTAATTGGCTAGGCTTAAAATGGCCCACAATGGCAGTTAGCTTAGTACTAATCTATGAACCTATAAATAACTGTATGTGGAATGGAAGAGACAGCACAACTTCTGTTTGTTTGTAAGAGAGTGAAAGGTTCCTGGGGTTTGACATGCAGAGTTAAAATGACTTGTTTTGAAATGCTAAACATGAATATGACATGGTATACTGTCCAAAATGTTAGTAATATAAATACAGAAAAAAAAGACTGAATATGGATGACATCTACATGGTTCATGAAAAAACTGTTTAATAAGAAATGGGATGTTAAAGCAGCATTGAAAAAGATTAAATTATGGCTATGGTCGACAACATTGCAATATAAAAGGAAATAGAGGGTTTATAGAATATCTGAGTGAATGTTATTGTGAATATTTAGATATTTTCCTGTCATGGAATTTAAATTGTAATTGCTGTGATATTGCGAAATAAAGCATTCCTACTCTTTTTTATAACTATCATAGGCTTTTTGTCATCCATCGAAGCTATACCAACTTGGGCAAACGGGACCTTAGTTTAACATCTCATCCAAAGGATGGCACACTAAGGAGCGCAGCAAACGCCCATGTTCCACTGTAGTGTAATTTCAGGGAAATGGGTCCAAGCAGCTAGTGTGGCAATAGAACTTACATCCTTCTGATCTTCTAGTATCAAAGGCAAGTATGTTATCAGTTGTGACTGACAATGGCAAACAATGTTAGTGGAGACAGTACAACTATAACTATTAAAGGCTGCATACAAGTAACTAATAAAATCACACTATAGCATTTATTAATGCTGCAAAAGAAAGGGAAAAACATGTTGCTTCACTTAAATGGAACACAAAATGTACAAACATATACAGTGCACACCCCTGTTAAAAAGCCAGGTTTTTGTGATATAAAAAAATGAGACCACAATAAATAATTTCAAAACTTTTCCCTGTTTTAATGTGACCTATAAACTGTGCAGTTCAATTGAGAAACAAACAAATCTGTTAGGGGAAAAATATAAAAAATAAAAAATGTACAATAAGCTGGTTGCATAAGTGTGCACACCCTTAAACTAATACTTTGTTGAAGCACCTTTTGATTTAATTACACCATTCAATCTTCTTGGGTACACACCTGCCATCAATTAAAGAGATTCTTGATTAACCCCAAATAAATTTCAGCTGTCCTAGTAGGATTTTCCTAACATTTACTCAGTTGCCTGCTACAGCAAAAGCCATGGTTCGCAGAGAGCTTACAAAGCATCACAGGGATCTCATTGTTGAATGGCATCAGTCAGGAGAAGGGTACAAAAAAATTTCTACAGCATTGGATATACCATGGGACACAGTGAAGACAGTCATCAAAACGTGGAGAAAATAAGGGACAACAGTGCCATTGCAAATAACTGGACGTCCCTCCAAAACTGATGAAAAGACACGATGAAAACTGGTCAGGGAGGCTGCCAAGAGACCTATAGCAACACTAAAGGAGCTGCAGGAATTTCAGGCAAGTACTGGTTGTGTACTGCATGTTGAAGCCGCGATGGTGCAGCAGTAGCGTTGTTGCCTCACAGCAAGAGGTTCTCCCGTTCGATTCTCGGCTAGAGCGTATTCTGTGTGGAGTCTGCATGTCCTCCCTGCAGTCGAGTGGCATTCGAAAGACATGCATAGAATGGGCATGCCTTTGCTGAAGGTTGGGCGTCGAGCTGGCACCTTAGCACCCATTAAAAAATCTACTGCCAATCATTAGCGGACCGTAGTTCCGCTGTGGCGCCCCTAAGAACAACAACTGGTTGTGTACTGCACGTGATAACAATCTCCCGTATTCTCCATATGTCTGGCCTAGGGACTATATTATAAGACTGAGGGTACAGAATCTCGAGTACCTACTCATCGACATGTAAATGTCAAACGTTCTCTTCAGCAAACGGCCACATCATCGATTTCTTTCCAAGAGAAAGAAATTGGTAGATCAACTAAGCACAACACAATTTAACAAACATATGAAGTTGGGGGCTTCGCCCCCCCCACCCCGCTAACTAAATATACTAACTCCGAGAGTGCACTAAAGCGGGGAAAAGGGCAGATTTACAACAGCCAAATGATCTCTTTCCCTTGGAAAGAAATCGATGATGTGGCCATTCGCTGAAGAGGACATTTGACATTTCCATGTCGATAAACAGGTATTCAAGATTCTGTACCTTCAACGTTATAATATAGGCCCTCTGGCCTATGGGTTAGGGTTGCAAGACGGAAGCCTTTTCTTACACAGAAAAACATCCAGGCCTGGCTAAAATTTGCAAAACAATACATCAAGTCTCCCAAAAGCATATGGGAAAATGTGTTATGGTCTGATCAGACCAAGGTTGAACTTTTTGGCCACAATTCCAAAAGGTACATTTGACGCAAAAACAACACTTTGCAGCACCAAAAGAACACTATCCCCATGGTGAAGCATGGTGGTGGCAGTATCATGCTTTGGGGTTGCTTTTCTTCAGCTTGAACTGGGGCTTTAGTCAAGATGGAGGGAATTATGAACAGTTCCAAATGCCAGTCCTTTTGGCCCAAAACCTTCAGCAAGCTAGAAAGCTGAAGATGAAGAGGAATTTCACCTTGCAACACAACATTGACCCCAAGTATACATCCAAACCAACAAAAGAACGGCTTCACCAGAAGAAAATTAAAGTTTTGGAATGGTCCAGCCAGAGCCCAGACCTAAATCCAATAGAAAATCTGTGGGGTGACCTGAAGAGGGCTGTGCACAAGAGATGCCCTCACAATCTGACAGAGTTGGAGCGCTTTTGCAAGGAAGAGTGGGCAAATATTGCTAAGTCAAATCTGCCATAGTGACATACTCCTACCCAAGAAGACTGAATGCTGTAATTAAATCAAAAGGTGTTTCAAAGTATTAGTTAAGAGTGTGCACACTTATACAACCAGCTTATCACACGCTTTTTATTTTTTATATTTTTCCCCTAACAGGTTTGTTTGTTTTTCAATTGAATTGTACAGGTTATAGGTCACATTAAACGTGGGAAAAGTTTTGAAATGATTTATTGTGGTCTCATTTTTTTATATCATAAAAACCTGGCATTTTAACAGGGGTGTGTACACTTTTTACATCCACTGTATAATGCACTCATGTATATATATGTGCGAGTGTATATCTCACACACGCACAGACACACACCAGAGGCAGAGGAAGAGAGACGACATGGAGCATTTCTCCCCAGGCCTTCGATGACAAGAGGCTCTGCCCAGTCGGATCATCCCAGTAAGTAAGGAAGTTTATAAATAAATTAATACATGTAAGGCAGCAAGAAATATAATTCATTTTGTGAACCTGAAGGGTGGAAAACATATGAAGTTGTTTAGCTGAAGAAAATGCATAATTAACATTTAATGTTTTAATACAATGCTTATACAAGTGAAAGATCACAGTTAAAAGGTTTAGAGTTACACAGTAACAAGTCCTGACTACATATACTAACTGAGCCACCACACTTCTATTTATTCATAAGCCAGTTATGTACTAAAATAATTCAAACAGCCATAGTTGGCTTTAGGCACCAGCAAACCCTGCGGTCGCTGGGGGCCCCCTGTTCCTGCGGGACCCCAAAGACAGCAATTTATCTTATCTTGATATTTTGTAACATGTCTGTCAAACCAACAAAAGCTAATACAACATTCTTGTGTACTTAAAAAAACAGCTGAGTAATAACTCTTATTTATATCTCCTTTAAAATTCAAAGATATCTCTGGTTATATTAAGTGTTTTATCAAGTAACAGGCTTCCCAATTCCATTAAATATTTTACCACTAACATAGTGACTCTAGCTTAGTTAAACTCTACTGGTGGACGTTCTTTCCACTAAAACCAACAACATGAACATGAGCAAGGTAAGCACTAGAGAGATCAACAACCCAGAGTGACTTGATCTCAGTGCAAACCTTGGATTTTAAGAAGAGCTGAGGCTTCCTATTTTCATGGGTGATTTTCTCTTTCTGGAAGTTTTATAAATACTGAAAGAACACTAGATATTATAACTCTCAACTTCTTTGCTGAAGAATTCAGCCAGTGCCATAAATAATAGCAGAATAAATGCTCAAAATCAGAAACATGTCTTAAATGTTATTCTAATTCACTTAAAAGTTAATAGAATAACACCTTTTGCATCAACATGCATTTTTTGGACAATAAGAACTATAAAACTCTGTCTGGATTTATTGAGTATAGGTAATCCTGAATGATTTATCAGCAAATAAAACTTTTTATAATGCACAGAGCAAAATGTGTGAAATCAGGGACAGCGACAGGTATGCATTATTTCTCAATGACGTAAAAAAAATGACTTAACCCTGCTTCTCTTTGGTAATACTAAACAGCAGTCACTGATCTGGTGTGGCAGTACCAGTGCTGCACAATGTATTGCTATTTGCTGAAATAAGTACAAAACTGGTATTGTTATGGCTTGTGTGGATCTAAAAATATCACTGATTATCTGTGCACACACCAAATAATGCCAGGACATATACATTATTCTACTGGGTATCAATACAGTGTACTTATGTATTTATTTGACATTAACTGGGAAAGTCTGACTGGGTCAAAACAACATTTTCAGCAGAGGCTCGAGGAAAAATGCTCCACAAGAGCAAAACATCAAGAATATACAGAGCATTATATTTCATTTTCATATGTATAAACAAAATGAAAACTCCAGCAAAGCTAGAACTTCCACTGAGTGACCTCCCAAACCTCTTGTATTAGAGGCACATGGGATATATGCAAATGACCCTTATGAACATCTGGTGACTAAGCATGAGAAACACAGGGCTGTTTTACCCAGCTGATGTCATAAGGCCGAAATATGCACATCCACAGCAAGTGGGGTTTGACTTTATTGGCCTGAAATTGTCCATGAAAATGACAAAACACGTCATGGGCATTCAGAATCACCAATTAGCTGAAACACCTGATGTTCATAAGGGTCATTTGCATATATCCATGTGCCTCTGATACAAGAGGTTTGGGAGGTCACTCAGTGGAAGTTCTAGCTTTGCTGGAGTTTTCATTTTGTTTTTACTGACTGTTTTTTCAGTGACCTTCTCACTTATTTTCAAATGTATGGCATAAAATATATCACAGAACATTCATACACTTAGATCTTCTAGAAGCTCAGTGGCCCCCACTCCGCAGACTGTATAAATGAATTCAGGGTGCTCCCTTAATCATCCTTGAATGTGTGGGGGGATCCCATAAAAGCTGTTGTTGGTTGGAGGAAAAGTGAAATCATTTCCTGATTATACTCTTTAACCTGAACAGGACTATGATATGACCCTGTTAAGATAAAGCTGATAATTACCTCTGCTCTCATATTCTAAAACCAGCCCTGCTCAGATGTGTGTGTTTACAGAAAGCTGCTGTAGGTTATATGGAGGGGGGGGGGGGGGCTGGAGATTGGGTGGTTATTGCTTCTTTAATTTTCATCACAGTCAAACTTTATAGGAGGTCATTATAGCTTGTGTTTGGGTTGAAGACAGTGTGGTCATGGTTTCTTTTACTTTTCTCACAAACATCAGAGGTGTACAATGGTAGCTTGTACAGGGGCAAGTGTACTGTCTGGGAGCAACAAAGTAGAATACATTACTGTAATCATATTTTTTCAATTTCATCACAATTACCTTAATTATAATTGCTGTTCAAGCCATCATTGATAAAAAAAAATATTGTGTAAAAAGAAAAAACAGACTTTAAATTGCATTTCAGAACATATAGAAAGTTACGGCTTATTGAAAAAGCTGAAGAGTACAGCAAAATGTGATAAAAGAAAGAAAAAAGTAATGTGCATGGTGTGGGGAGACCCAAGATGGGAGGAAACATAGGGAGGACTAGAGGGTGTCTGTGTGTGTGTGTGTGGGGGGGGGGGTGAAACGGTAGGCCTTAGGGCTCCATTTCACCTAAGTCCACACCTGTACAGAGTTGTTGTAATGTATCACTGCTGCAAGTAAATGCCAGCAACATCTCCCTTTGTGAGATGGACCAACACAGTGTGGTACACAGGCCTGTTGTAATGTAATAGTATTGTAGCTACAGGTCAGTCTGTGCATACTACAACTAAAAGTCTGCAGTATGAACTAAAAGGTTGCTTAGGGGTGGCACTGACAAGGTGATACTTGGACAGGAACTACCTAGGGGCCCCCAAATTAACATTTGCTGGGAGCCCCCAAAATGCTAACACCCGCCCTGCAAACAGCTAAACTGCTGTTAATCATAACATTCCATAATATGCTTCCTTTATTCCTTATATTAGATGGAAAGCAGTCTATAAAGGGGAAAAATACATGCATCATTTCACTACACTTTTTTAAACGCATTTTCTTTTACCTAATTGGGGTGGCTAATCCTGACATCTGATTACAAGACTGATGCTTTTCACTGACCACACTACAGACAGACATCTACATAATGTATGTATATATATATATATATATATATATATATATATATATATATATATATATATATATATTTATTTATTTATTTATTTATACACACACACACACACACACACACACACACACACACACACACATTAATAAAATCTAGTACTGCAAGTAGTTCTATTTATTTGCACAGTTAAAGCACGCTCTTCCTAGTACTGGGTTTGTGCCACAGTAAACACAGGTTTAAACAAGCGGTTTATGGCATGGTTAAATATACTTGACAACACAGTAGGACATCAGTGCTGTCACCATTTTCTTTAGCACCCCATAAGCATATAAAATCTATTCTGAAATATTACATGTTGATTAACAATTAGATTCCCTACACATGACAGCATTTGTAAGCTTAAAATCTGATAATTATCTATATATGTAATACATATATAATCTGTCAATTCTGTATATTGCATATCAAAGATAAAACTTCAGTGTTACTATTTCTCTTTTATTGAAAAAATATAACAGAGATACTTTATAGAACTAATTCTGACAAGATTGTACTATCATGTAAATTCAAGGCTACATCAATTATTTAAGAAATTTAGTTCAGGTCATGGCTGAAAAGGTCTTTGGAACCAGTCTAGTCCACCAACAATAGCATTAGATAGACAGGCAGGTATCTCCTTTTGTTCTCACACCTACATTCACTAATATCGAACTTCACAAATGCTGACATTCTGAATCTTGAATCTGTTCCAATGACTAAGTGAATCAGACTTTAAAATGGGTCCAGCAAAAGGTGGGGTGGGGGGCAACAAGGTTTTTCACATTACTGTAGCACCTGGCAAAACGCAAGTCAAAGTTTTGTGATAGATGAATCATGTAAACACATTTGTAATGTTCAACATTTGTAACAGCTACTGTTCTCACATAGCTATGTATTCTACTCAAAGAAGGGCAGTACATATCAAATGTATACCATTTTTTTTAATGTCGCAAGTAAAAATGTCATTAACTGCATACAAAACTGACTTTTTCCTTAGCAGTCTCTAGTGTAATAAAGCAGAAACTAAACAGCCAGAATAAGCTGCAGCAACGTCTACAAATTACAGTTTATGACAATGGCTGTGGTAGCTGGAATCAGCTCAGGAAATTCTATGTATAGTGCAGATCTCCTGAAGTGGATAAGTGCCAGACTCAAAACAGGACTACATTTAAAAATGATGAATTATTGCGGACTTTATAAAAATGCTAATGGTTACAGGTACATAGTGGTAATTAAGTACTTTACAAAGCACTGGACCATATATAATGACTGCAGAACACATTGAAATCCAGCTGTACTCATAAATCATTTCAAATTATAGAAAATGTACTTCTACTTGTAAATTCTGCCAGCGTCCTCCGTTGCCTTAAAACTAGTATAACAGAAAAACTACAATTAAACAGAGTGCAAACGCAGGAAATCATCCACAAATATTAGAATAGTAGAATTCAGTGACGGCTTAATCTACTAAAAGATCCCTGGTTAAAGTCAAGGAGACTACTACAAAGAATATCTTTGAAATTAGTAGATTAAAAAAGACAGAGGTCATCATCATCATCAGT
Organism: Protopterus annectens; assembly: GCF_019279795.1. Taxonomy (NCBI): domain Eukaryota; kingdom Metazoa; phylum Chordata; order Ceratodontiformes; family Protopteridae; genus Protopterus; species Protopterus annectens. The sequence goes on from NC_056731.1 coordinate 1,137,291,535, forward strand.
CTTCATTACCATCCTGGCTTCCATCCCCGTTTAGTTAAAGGAAAATTTATAGGCAGCTTTTCTTTCTTTTTTTTTTTTTTTTTAAACCTTTCTTTTAAGCAGAGTCAGAAACTGGAAGATGGAGAAGAGAGGTAACCATACACTGAATATTTTAAAACGGCAGGGTCTGGAACTTACTGGTTATTTACAAAACACGCCTCCTCCTGTCTGCTGAACTCGACACTGACCATGTTTCAGTAATCATCAGTAATCTAATACAGTAACATTTAACACTAACATTTCTTTTAATTCCCAGAGTCCTACTACCCACAGTGATAGGAACATGTTGTATACACCTTCTCTAGAAAATGTTCTGTAACATATTTCAACTATAGAAATGACTATTACTTTACAAAATAAATAGACAGACACACACATGCATATAAAATAACTTGTATAAACACATACAGACGCAGGCACTCCACATGTGGATGGTGCTAAAACAGAAGCCTACAATCTAACTACTGATGTAAATTTTCTTTCAGTGAATTACATGTAAACATTTATCATTACCATAGAAATTAAAAGCATAACCTTGAAAGGTGGGTCAGGTCTGATGACAATTTAAGTTCAGGTGTGAGGTATTTCCTTCAGATAATAGTAATTTTATTTATGACACAAGGGCATTAAACATCAGAAATGCTCAATCCATGCAGCTGCATCCTTAAGAAAATCTATAACCTCTTTCACAGACAAGCAATTAACTCATTATAAATGCCATTATAAAAACACTCACCAGTCATTTAGCTTTCCATAGCCCCTGGATAAATGAAAAACACTTAGCAAATGAAATAAGAAATCTACTAAAGGGAGGCAACTCCCCTGGACCAAACTTCTAAATGCCGAAGAGGCTGCTTTGGTGAATGAATCTGACTTACCCAAGAGTATATATGTGCAGTGGATAACTTAATATGCCTTTCATTTAACTGGCTGGGCAGGTTTCTACATTCTCTGGGACCCAGCATCATACCAGAATTTGTTGGCATAACAGACTAGACAAACCGGTTTCTAATGCACCACAAACCTGTCCAACCAGTCTGCATCAAAGGCAGGCCCAACATGCTCCAGCGAGGCAGAACTAAACCTTATATACAGAGGAGATGATTCACACCTCTGTCAACTCCTAAAAAGGGCTGGGGATAGAATATTGTAGCCTCCAGCAAAAAAAACTAAAGAAGTTTAAAAAAAGGTTGTACTTGTGTCAGGAACAGTTAAATCCTACTGATGAAAACATTGGAATATGTATGCAATTAATGGTTTCAGCACATTTTAACCACTCTTCTACAAAAAAGAAAACTGCAAGTAAAGAAGCAGATCCAGTTTCACTTCTAAAAAAATATTTAAGGTCAGCTAACTTTAAGGTATACCACATTGGGATATTTTTTACCACAGTTATACAGACCCAAAGAAGATTCATACAACAAATGTGCAGAAGTACTTATACGTACACAATAGTGACATGCATTTGTGTGTGTGTGTGTGTAACCGTATATATATATATATATATATATATATGCAGACAGACACATACATACTACACACACACACGCACCACACACAAACACACGTATGTATACAATACAAACACTCATATAACATACATATGCATATACACACAAGGACATACAGGGCCCACAGAATGCTAACACTGGCCCTCTACGTGCTTGTGTGTATATGCATATGTATGTTATATGAGTGTTTGTGTGTGTGTGTGTGTGTGTGTGTGTGTGTGTGTGTAGTATATACTCTCACTCTGTCCACAAATAGAATCCTGTGATCCACAGACAGACACCAACTTCTTATAACAAAATCAAATAATACAGCAGGAGACTCCCTTTATTTAAATGACTACTCAAAATTTTGGAATTCTCTAAGCCTCCCCGGAAAACAAACTGAAGACATAAAATTTATCAAAACACAACTAAAACAGCACCTACTGGATACTTTGCTGTGTTCTTGTGTTTGCCCTAGTTAATCCTTGTTTCACATCTTTCAAATAATTACTCCCTCCAAAGAAACCCGAAGCAAACTTACTTCCTCATAAGAGGTAAGTTCCTACAATCATTTCATTTCATACTAATAATCATTCTACCAGCTCAATCTTATTCCTCTCATTATAAACTTCTACTGTATCTCCTTTATATTACTACTGTCTAATGATGCGTATTGTGTAGTAAAAAAAAATAGTTGCTGTCTACATAGTATTGTAAGTTATATCATTGCTGTGTTTAAGCAAGGTAATATATGGGTTCCATTTCTGTATGAAACTACTGCTGTGTTTACTGCACTACTGCATTCTGCTGGAATTTCTCTTTATATCACTGCTTTGTGTCTTGTATTACTATATTTGCTGGAGCTTTTCTCCCTAGGCCTCTGCTGAAAAAGGTTTTCATTTCACTGGAACTATCCCGACAGCAAATACAATAAATAAAATGAGTGAGGTATGATACTACAGGATGGAGGCTGAGCTCACTAAAAGTTGCTTTCTTTGTTAAGGTTTGCAGAGAAGCAGCTCTTCAGATGGCATATTCCTATTCCATATGTCCCAGTTATTCCAGTCCACTTACTACAGATGAGTTCTCCCAAGTTACTTTGCTCTGTTTCACAGAACATCTTCAGTCAGTAGAGTGCAGCACTGAGTCAGTATCACTTCAGTGTCTGCTTTGCATACCTGAGGCCCATTTTCTCTGGGTTCCCCCCAAATGGATGCTATCATTTCTTAGTGGACAGTCAGGCTTTTCATCCTCTCAGCCATAGAAGAATGACAGTTCTTGGGTATCATTTGGATGCTCACAGGTCATCTTTTTCACCGTAGGATACAGAGTATGATGAACACCCTTCAGGGATACCTTATAGGTGCCAGAGGTAATAAGAAATATTGGTGATCATGCTGCAAATAAGGTTTGTCCTGGCAGCAGTGTGAGTCTCCTCTATCCTGGCCCTGATTGCAATCTGAATTAGACTGTAATAGTAGTGACGTTACTGATAGGAAATGGAACAAAGTCTTGTGGGCTAGCTTGTGCAGATTTGTTCTTTTTGAATATATTACAGTAAATTTTTCACAGATGTTTGTGTGGGAGAACAAGTGGGTATTCCTGCACCGCTAATGGATTGTTTGACCTCTTTAGCTGGGATGACTGCCTGGACATAGAACTCTATGATAGTATTTTTTTTTTCCTAGAAATTACTGTGCCAGCAGGAAGTTTGATTTTGGCCTCTGGTTACGGTTTTGGCTTGAGCTACGGTATTTGGGGATATGTTCCCCCTAAATGAGCCATCCAGGAGGATTAGCTTAAGGAAACATACCCCACTACTTAATATAATACTACATCAAGTCACATGGATGGAAGCCTGTTCCAGAGACTGAGTAGTCTCTTGGATACATACCTGTCTCTCCAGCAGGTCCTATTTATATCACAGACAAGGTTTAAGTCTTTAGAATGGGTAATTCTGGTGCTGTTTGTTTTTGTGGATATGCAGGAGGTCCATCAGAGTGCAGTCTGACAACGCCCTGTATACCAGGCTTAGATTTCCCCTCAACAGCTTATAGGAGACAGAATACAAGGATAGGGCCTTGAGGTGGTCTGCTTAGGACATTTTACTTATGCCCTGTATTCCTTTAGTGAGGAACCTCTATGGACATTCCAATTGTTGGATATGTCTGGTTAGGTTCATACCAAAGGAGGCATTGTACTCAATGATAGGTTTGATGAATGCTGAATACAGTGGAACAATGACTTCCTTTGACCTAGGTGACATACCTTTGTTTATAAGTCGTGCAGCATAGAATGATTTCCTCACTACTGTAGACACATGATGTTCAAAGGTTAAATTACTATCTATGAGTGTCCCCAACTCCCTGACTACTGGGTCAACTGTAAGGGTCATGTTGTCAATATGATAGCTACCAGGGGAGGATGACTTCCCGAATGATACTATTATGTATTTCTTGGCATTTAGTTTTAGTAAATGGTTCTGACACCACTTTGTCTTTATCAGCCCTGCCTGGAGAACATTTGTGTTGGTGTGGGATTCAATAACAGCTCCTAATTTGCAATACCACACTCCTACCTTCTTCAACACTCGTGCCTGACTGTCGCAGGTCTTCTCTTACATAATCCATCCACCTGTTTGCCAGACACTGTCATTTTCTCTTGCCTTCTTTCTGCCTATCCCAAATCTTCTTCACTGGATTGTTTTTTTTGTTTCCTTTTCAATACATGTCCCAAACAACTGTAATCTGTTCTGTCTGACCTTTTCTGCAACTGGAGCTACTTTGGCTTCTGCAGTTATGTCCTCATTTCTTTGTCTGTCTCACAGTGTGGATCATATCACCCATTTCAATCACTTCATCTCTATCACCTCTAGTTTTCTCAACTGTTCTGCCTTTAGTGCCTAGGTTTCTATACCATACAGTACTACTGGTCACACCACTGTTTTATGCACCTTATTTTTCAGCTTCTTTGACATTCATCTGTCATACACTATCCCTGACATTCTGTGTCAGTTAGCTGCAGCCCCCTCTGGTTTTAGTTTTAACCTCCTCATTCGGACTTCCTTTCTTCTCAACCCTCCCAGACACCTGAAGATGTTAACCTGTTCCACTGTTTTCCCTTCTATCACAATTCTTATTTTCTTCTGATTTTCCCCATTTGCTTACTTCAGAACTGTCTTATTGTCAGTTTCATCCAATGCGCCTTCAGTTTTGCATTGAATTGCCCTATCCTTTGCAGACATTCTTCTCAGGGTCTGCTTGTAATGCCACATTGTTTGCATAAAGCAACTTTGTTGATCTGTCCCCTCCAACCTGTTTGCTAATGTAGTCCATCACCAGTGGGCAGTGGGCTCAGATCTGAACCCTGATACACATCCACTCCTTCTGGGAATCCCTCTGTGAGACCGTACACTGTCTGTACTTGAGTCACTCAGTCCTCGTACATAGACTTCACTAATTCACCCATGTTTTTGGGACTTACAACCACTACAGGACTGCACGAATCAGCTTTCTTGGGACCTTGTCATATGCTTTCTCCAAGTTTAGGAATGCCCAGTTGGGCTCTTTCTTCATCTCTAGCTTCTCAACTACCTGTCTCACTGCAAACAATGGGTCAGTTGCGCTGCATTATGATCTGAATCCAAACTGCTCATCTGCCATCTTACTTTCTACTGTTCAACATATTCATTTATCAATCACCATCTCCAGACCTTTCATGCAGTGTGATAGGAGTTTGATATCTTTATACTGTCCATAGTTTTGAATGTCCCCTTTGTTCTTAAAAGGAGTACTAGTATGCTTATTCTCCATTCTTCTGGGATACTCCTTTCTGTCCATACTGCTATGAGTACCCTCAGGAGCCATTTCTCCCCTCTCTCACACAACATCTTTATTATATCTACCATGAACACATCTGAGCCTGCTCCTTTGCCTGACTTCATTTTCCTTATTGCTTTTCTTCTTCTATGGTGAGCTCCTCCTCTTCTTTCATCATAGACTCTGTCTGGGCGATACAGCTTCTGTGAGGTTTTCTTCATTCAGAAACTGCTGGAAGTTCTCCTATCTGCCTCTGACTTCCTGCGGACTGGTGAGCAGTTTTGTTGCTGGCATCCCTTATGAAGGATGTCTGACTATCTTCTTTATCGTTCTGTCTTTGTCTTGCAACCTGATATAGTTTCTTTGTGCCATGTAATGAGTCACTTTCCAGAAGCTGGTAGGGTGCCTGTGATGCCTTTTTCTTTGCTATTGCAACTCCTCTGTTAACCTCTTTGTTAGCCAACCAGCATTCCTTCTTAGCTTAGTCCATCTTTTCTATCTATCACTTTTTTTGTGCTCCTCCTTTCTTTTGATGACTTCCTAGACTACTGCATCTCACCACCAGCATTCCCTGTTTACCTTATTTCTGTACCTGGCTAGGCTGCATATCTGTTATGTAGTTCTCACACATACTGTTTTTGAGACGCTGCCATTCTTCTTCATCTCCACCTATTTCCTCCACTTCTTGAGGTGCTAGAGCTCTGCGTAATTCCTTAAACTGTTGTGCTTTCTCTCCCGTCAACTTCCAGGTCTTCAGCCTGGTCGCTGTTGACCTTAGAACCTTCTCTGACTACTGCTTGCAGCTGATTGTGGCAACCAGTGGTTTATGCTATTGGATGACTGTTTCACTGAAAATGACTTTCATATCACAGATTCTACCCCACTACACTTTCCTTACTAGGACGAAGTCTACTTGAGTTGCATGTTCACCACTCTTGATTGTGATCTTGTGATTCTGTCTCTTTTGCTTATCCATGTGTTGGTCACCATCAAGCCATTTGCCAGAGAGAAGTCGAGAGTGGTCTCTCCTTCTTTATTCCTGTTGCCCCACCCATGTGGACCAAGGCAGTCCTCATATCTTGTTCTCTGCATCCCGATATGTGCATTCAGGTATCCATACCAATTAATGTTGTCCTGCCTTATCTAGTAGGTCCTACAATTGCTATCTGAATACACTCTTTTCTCCTCACTATCACAATCCTGCTGTGGGACACAAGGCAGTATTCCTGATCTCAGCCTATCATTACACCGGCGTCTGACTGCAATGAGTATGTCACTTATTTTTATGATATCCCTCACTGCCTTCTGAAGCCTCTCCCTCTCCACAATTCCCTCACCATTTCTAGCCTGTCATCCTTCTAAACAGTAGACTCTGGATCCCAAGCCAAGTGGCTTTGCTGCACTGCCCTTCCATCTTGTCTCCTGGATACACAGGATGTCCAGCCTCCTTCTTGCCATCATGCTACCCACTTCTCAGCTCCATCCTGTCAGTGAACCTACGTTGAGTGTAACAATTCTTAGTTCATGTTTGTCAGGATGATTGTTTTTATGTCCAGTTTTCACTCAACAGAGATGAAATTCATAAATTTGTAATTATGTTGGCAGTCTGCAGTCTCTCCGCCTGAAACAATATGGTTTTGTGTAAATCAGTTCTTGCCTACTAAATCTGGTCAAATTCTTTGAGAATGTAATAGAGGTCCTGGATAATATCCATGCAGTACACGCTGTGTACAGGAATCTAATCAAAGCCCTTGTTACTATCCCACATTTGGGTATTATTGAGAAGCTTACCTGCTTATATATTAACTGTTTGGTAGCCTGTTGGATAGCAAATGGGCAGAATGCACACAGTCAGAGCTGATGCTATTCTTAACTTTTAAAAGTCGAGATGGGTATGCTTCTCTTCAGAATAAACTTAGCCGATATTCAGGCTTATTTCATGGGTCTCTGGCCAAGTTTGCAGATGACTGTAAAAACTTAGCACTCTGTCTAGCTGATACCCATATCCTGCACAGCTGTTAATATCAGGACTATGGACTCAAGCTCAGAAAAAAGTGCAGCACTGTACACTCTGAAAAACAAGAATACCCCTGCACCTACTATGTAAATGATATGTCACTTGGCAAGCCTATTCAGTGAATGTAAGGATCCAGGGAGTCTGAGACAAGGGACAGAGAAGGTAACACATCAACACAAAACACATAAAGGCAGTAATATTAGCCTTCAGAACCTCCAGACCCATATGGAAACCAGAGATCCTTCACATTCAAATATACAGCACTGCAGTGAAGTGGTACATCAAGAAATAAGGGACATTCATGCTTACTTCTGTGCAAGGTGGCTGTGGAAACAAGCAGTCTTGCACAAGAGTCAGGAATGACCGTGATGGCATCCTATATCCCCTTTCAGGAAACTTCCTCACAAGTCAGCTCAGCTAGACAAAGGCAGATCCCCGGAAATGGATGCCAGACAGGGATGTCTTTTCAGAGATGATCCTTAGGTAGAGTATGGCAGAAATACACCTTATTGTCTCCCATTGCAAAAGACAACTCAAAAATTTTGCTCCAAGACACCAACTCCAGAAGCCTGGACAACAGAACATTCTCATTCATCTGGCAAGTCTGTTTTTGTATACTTTTCCTTCAATCTGTCTTCTATGTAGGGTAATTCAAAAGATAAAGGAGAGAACTGGCCAGAAGTACAACTCAAAGCCCCCTTTTGGCTAATGTTGGTTCTTCCCCTACTCAGTATGGTAAAGAGAGAACGAGTCTTGCTGCCTCAATATTAATGCAAAGCAAGGGGTCTCTTATGCACCCCACCAGAGGACTTTATGGTTGACAGCTTTAATGATTTAGCTTTCATTTTTTTGAGACACATGTTTTCTGAGGGCATGGTCCCCATCTTGAGAGGAGGCTAGGAAACCAAACACAAGGAAGTCTTACCTAGATAAATGGAAAGGATTTGCCCTCCTGTTCCAGTGGAGTGATATATATACCCAACACAAATATCTGTTAGACTTCTACAAATCAGAAGAGTACACATCTCGAGCTGAGATGTTTACCAAAGGACTTTGTTTTTTGTGTTTATTTTGTATTGACTGGACAAGGTCTCTATCTGCAGCACAGAAGAACATACTTGGAAGGACCACAGCTAAACTGTGACTCCATGTGCAGGGAAAGTGGAATTATAAACGGAGGGCAATGCTACTTAATGCTAGAAGTCTAAATCTCAAAATGCACTCACTCAAGGCACCCCTTAAAATGGAGAACATCGATATCTATGCAGTGGCTGAGACCTGGTTCATGGCTCCAGACAGCACCCCCGCACAACCAAGCTATAACTCATCCCACACTATTCGGCCATGTAACCTGGATCGAAACACCAAATGCGGAGGTGTGTCCATATTCATTAAGGATATCCACACCTCCAGGCTAGTTGCTCAGCATAATGGATCCGAGGTTATCAGTGTGCAACTAACTATGGACAAAAATGCAATCCAAATTGTAGCTTGCTACAGATCCACCACCATGCCCCAGGATTCCCACTCCTCTTTTCTTGATGTACTGGAAAATATTAGGATTCAACCAAACACCCTAATAATGGGCAACTTCAACTACCACACCATTAACTGGGAAAACTACTCATGTACCAACTCCTTAGCTCAAAGCTTTCTGGAATTCATACACTCCAATGCCCTAGATCAACTTATCCACACCCCCACTAGGGGCAACAATATCCTAGACCTAGTCATTACCAACATGAGTGACCGGTGTTCCACACCTGAAGTCAACTCCTCGGTCCGATCCGAGCATAAGCTAATCACCCTTAATATCCACATCCCACCCCCACCCCCCATTAAGGAAACCACAGTAAAAAATTTCTCCAAAGCCAACTTTATGCTTCTTAAGACAGAAGTGGTGAACTTCATGACACCCATGCAGATGGACAATACAGTTACAACTGTTAAATCCTACACAAATGCACTCTATAAGCACTTACATGAGTGCATGGATCGTGCTATCCCAAACAGAACCAAGACGCTTTCCTCCAAAAAAAAGGAAGCCAATCTGGTGGTCCCCTGCCATAAACAAACTGTACAACAGAAGGAAGAAACTGTTGCAAAAGAGATTAAAATCCCATGAGTGGAGGAGCTCCCTGGTCAGTCTCATTAAGAAGCTGAGATCCCTTATAAGATCTATGAAAACAAAATCGCCACTTATTCCAAGGACAACCACAAAGCATTCTATAGCTATGTCAGGAATCTCAATGGCAACACCCAGATCTGCTCTGAGTTACAGCACAAAGGCATGAAAATTACAGAACCAACTGATATTGCCAACATCCTGGCAGATAGGTTCAGTGCTAACTTTACCCCCCTCTTACCCCCTAAAGGGCCCATATCTATACATGAAAAATGCAGAGTCCCTGTAATCACAACTACACAGGTAAAAGCTGCACTCTCTAAAGCCAAAAACGCAGCATCCATGGGACCGGACAACATCCCAGGCTGCGTTTCACATAACTTCAGAACGAACTGGCTCCCCACTTAAGCACCATGTTCAATAATAGCCTCGCATCAGGCTTTGTGCCCATTGAATGGCGCACAGCAACAGTTATCCCACTCCACAAAGGGGGAGCCAGCACTGATCCCGGTAACTACTGACCTATTAGCCTGATGAGCCTGGTCTGCAAGGCCATGGAACGTATCATCATGGAACTCATAAACAAAGACATTGGTAACCTCCAAACTCTGGATCCCACACAGTTCGGGTTTGTGAAAGGCAGATCATGCCTCCTAAACCTGATCGACTTCTTTGAGGCAGTCACGAAAGCCGTAGATGAGGGTAAGGTGGGTCACACAGCCTATCTTGACCTCGCCAAGGCTTTCAACACCATCCCCCATTCTGGAATTATAGCTAAACTCACTACAGATGCCTGGTGTCAGAGCCATGGCCTCAAGCTCAATGCCAAAAAGTGCAGTGTCATCCCCTTTGGTAAAAACTCTGTACCCATGAACTACCACATAGGCAGCAATCTACTTAACACCGAATGCGTGATAAGAGACCTTGGGACCAGGTGGACAGTAGTCTCTCCTTTGATAGTCACATCGCCACAGTAGTCAGGAAGTCCCTCTATGTGGCACACCTCATCATAAAAAGGTTCTCATCCAGGAAAAAAAGAGGTCATTGTTCCCCTCTACTCGACACACATTAGACCCATTATAGAGTACAATGCCCCTTTTGGAATGTACCTCACAAGACATCTGCAGCAGCTGGAAAGGCCACAGAAGTACCTCACAAAGAGGATTACTGGCCTCAAACAAATGCCCTACACTGACCGCCTCAAAATACTCCTGCTTTACTCCGTAGAATATTACCTACTGCAAGGTGATCTCTGCCTAACATATAAAGCTATGTCAAACCCAGAGCTGTTGGACATGCTACACCTAAAGAAATCCCAATCCCGCCGAGCTACACGCTCTCTAAGGACCTAAACCTTGTCACCACAACAAACAGGACATGCTGGAGGGATAGATTCCTGTCCCAGAGACTTCCCATACTCTGGAACAGGCTACCCCCATCTATGTCAAGCAAAGTTCTTCATTAGCACTCTTCAAGAAAAATCTTAACGAGTGGATGGGAAATAGGAAATACACCCCGGGGATCACTTCTGTGATTCTGCTCGACAGTGGCACAGGAAAATAACTTTCTTGGGTGGTGTAAGCCAGGGAACCTTGTTGGCTAGGCTTACGTAGGCCCTTGGGCCGATAGCATAGTACCTACCTATGAACCTATAGTTGCTCAAAGGATTTAATCACTGCTTATTTGTCTTTGTCCTTGGTCACCTACCATCCGGTAGGAGGCCAAGCAGGTATAAGCCAAGTCGCATGGCCACCCCAAGTAGTACTCTCCAAAAAATGTGTGTATGTGCTCATAGCCAACTTTAGGCACCAGAGAACCCTGCAGTTGCTGGGGGGCCCCCTGTTCCTGGGGGGCCCCCAAAGACAGCAATTTATCTTATCTTGATATTTTGTAACATGTCTGTCAAACCAACAAAAGCTAATACAACATTCTTGTGTACTTAATAAATCAGCTGAGTAATAACTCTTATTTATATCTCCTTTAAAATTCAAAGATATCTCTGGGTATATTAAGTGTTTTATCAAGTAACAGGCTTCACAATTCCATTAAATATTTTACCACTAACATAGTGGCCCTAAACCCTACTGGTGGACATTCTTTCCACTAAAACTAACAACATAGCCATCTTTAGGTGCCTGTAATACCTGTGGCTGCAGGGGAGGCCCTTAATCATCCTAGACTGGGGGGGGGGGGGCACAAAACCTGTTGTTGGTTAGGGAAAAATGAACAGGAAAAATGTATTAATTTCCTTACTATGCTTTTTAACCTGAACAGGGCTGTGCTACGACCCTAAAAGAATAAAGCTAATGAAAGATCAACAGCCCAGAGTGACAGATCTCAGTGCAAACCTTGGATTTTAAGAAGAGCTGATGTTTCCTATTTTCAGGGATGATTTTCTCTTTCTGGAAGTTTTATAAATACTGGCAGAACACCAGATACTATAACTCTCAACTTCTTTGCTGAAGAATTCAGCCAGGGCTATAAATAATACCAGAATAAAGGCTCAAAATCAGAAACATGTCTTAAATGTTATTCTAATTCACTTAAAAAGTTAATAGAATAACACCTTTTGCATCAACATGCATGTTTTGGACAATAAGAACTATAAAACTATGTCTGGATTTATTGATTATATGTAACCCTGAATGATTTATCATCAAATAAAACTTTTTATGATTGACAGAGCAAAGTGTGTGAAATCAGGGACAGCAACAGGTATACATTATTCCTCAATTACGTAAATAAAAATGACTTAACCCTGCTTCTCTTTGGTAATACTAAACAGCAGTCACTGATCTGGTGTGGCAGTACCAGTGTTACACAATGTATTGCTATTTGCTGAAATAAGTATAAAACTGGTATTGTTATGGCTTGTTTGTATCTAAACATATCATTGATTATCTGTGCACACACCAAATAATGCCAGGACATATACATTATTCTACTGGGTATCAGTAAAAAACACAGAAAACAAGTAATGTTATTTATTTGACATTTGGTAACTGGGAAAGTCTGACTGGGTCAAAAAAACATTTTTAGCAGAGGTCCGGGGAGAAAAGCTCTACAATAGCAAAACATCAAGAATATACAGAGTATTATATTTCATTTTCAAATGTAAAGTATAAAACATGTCACAGAACATTCATACACTTAGATCTTCTAGAAGTTCAGTGGCCCCCACTCTCTAGACTGTATAAATGGATGGGCAATTTTTTTTGGTTTGTGAATAAGCTAATGACTGGTTAGCGACTGAGAGTTAGGTGCTGTGGCAGTTTTAAACAGCTGATTAGTTTACTGGCTGCACAGTGGTGTGCTCTGTAAGGTAGATTTGCTGCAAAACTGGTCACTTAATTATAAAGTCTTAGATTAATTTGTTGGAAGTGGTCACATAATTAATAGCAATGTCCTAGATTAATTCTTTGGGTGGACTGTAAGATGGTAAGAAGAGCAAAGCATGCAAGAGCACTGGGAGGAGATAAGTTGGATTCTTTTTTTTTTTAATTTCTTCAAATGCTTAGGCTTTCTAATACCTAGACAAGAGCAGACCCCATTCCTAAGTCAAGGAACAGTTAATGTTCATGAAATTAGTATTGTTTATAACTCTGATGTATGCCAAGAGTGTTCTTCTCAGCACCTGCAATGTATCTAGAACTGTCTCCTTCAGTGGTTCATATGAAGTTACTCGTATGGTGGATGTACAAGGGAAAAGACCGATTCTGAAGGCAAGGACAGCTCAAGTCCAGTAGAGATTAATGCCCCTTCAGGGCTATGCATAAAGCTGTCACTGGCAGCCTCCAGACAACTACCAGTTTGGTTAACCTGGTCTGGGTAACTTCAGGTAACTTAAGTATGAAAATTAGCAACACTCAGCTAAGAAGAGAGTCACTGGGGGATCTGCTGCACACAAACTTTACCAGCTGGGGAAGGGAATAGATTGTCAGTACTCCAAGCAGTGAGAAACTAATAAAAATCTTCTATATCTCATTCTAAATGAAGATGGAACACTGGGGCATCTGTCCCTGCTTAAAACGAGCAACAAAATAGTGGTACCTTTTTTTTTTGGACAACTAGCTGTGGAAAAGGACATGACTGCTACTGTGCCCATTCATCAGAAAAAAATGAAAGCAATGCACTTATCATAACAGTAGATCCATGTTGTCTTCTTCCTTACTCCTCAACTGATGAGTTATCCAATATGTACAGATGCAACACCTGCACCTTTTAGACATTTGAATCCAAAGCTCAGGCCCCACCCCCAACCAGCTCCTATCAATAAAGTTACTCTGCAGTCTAACTTAGATTGTCAGCTAAGTACCTCAGATTGAGTATGCCTGACTAACGCAGCAAAATATATTGGAATAAACCAACATATAAACACGAGCACTGGAAAATATATTTTAGTTAGCAGCTATAATAAAGACAAGGTTCCAGGAGGGTCCAGTGCTGTCAGTTGGAAGCCCAAAAATAGTGAAGGGAAGGGAAGTTAAGCAAGGTAGAAGAAAACATAGATCTCGCATTATGCTAAATACATAACATTTGGATCCGATGCTGCCTCTTTCATTCATACTCAACTGATGGGACAGAATAACCGGCTATCTAACCTCTGGTAGGTCTCATGAAGGATATTCTGGAGAATGGCAGAACAAAATGAGGTCCCACATCTAGACTACAAATCCAGCTTGTAATATGATATGAAGGTATTCATTGGACCAAGTAGCCACAGCACAAACGTCATCAATAGGAACTCTAGAACAGAAAACTGCGGAAGTGGCAACCGCCCTAGCAGAATGAGCTTTGGGATTGCAAGGCAATGATAACCATCTTTCTTGGGTCTATATTACAATGTCAAAACGTCAAAAGAGCGTACGCTCTTACATCGACACAAAATAACAGAAACCACTAAATCTCGAATGGCCAGAACAGGGTTTTTTTTCCCCAGGGGAAAAAAATTGCTGGGCCAAAAAAAAAAAAAAAAAAAAACACCGAATCTACACACAAAATAAAGTGGTGGGGCTTCGACCCCACACCCCTCTACTTAAATATACCAACTCTGAGATTGCACTACAGTGGAGGAAACGGCAAAGTCCCGGCAATGGCCCAGCTATTTTTTTTTCCCTGGGGAAAAAAACAATCGCTGTTCTGACAGTTCGAGATTTAGTAGCTTCAGTTATTCTGTGTCAATGTAAGAGCGTTCACTCTTTTGACATTTCAAAGTCGTAATATAGACCCTCTTTCTTTGTACACAAAGTAAATACACTCAGATAACCACCTGGAAAGAGCTACCTTGAAAACATCTTTTTCTAACTTGATCAGAGAAATTGAGACAAAGAGCTGATTTGTTTTTCTAAAGGTTTTGATACAATGTAGGTAAAACCTCAATTGATGATACATGTCCATCAAATGCAAAATATGCTCCTCTTTGTCAGAGAAGCTTGGAAAGAAAACTGGCAGGTTAATCACCTTGTTCAATGTAAATTCCAAGGATACTTTGGTAGGAAATGTAGGGTTGGTTCAAAGTGAACCCTACCTTTGTGAAATATCAAATATGGTGGCTTACAGGAAAAGGCTTGACGCTCTGAAACTTTGAGGAGAGATAACATTTACCAGAAAAGGTGCCTTCTGAGAAATAAACCTCAACTCCACAGCCACAACAGGTTCAAGAAGGGGGTTGGTCAAGGCATGGAGTACAAAGGAAACATCCCAAGGAAGAATAAAGTCCATTAAAGCACAGCAAAACAGAAACGTACTCTTAAAAAGCCTTATATAACTTCAAGGAAAAGGGGTCTGCTTCTCTCTCATGTGAAACTCTGAGATGGTAGCCATCAGAATCTTAATAGTAACATAACTAGCCCCTTCTTGGAAAAAAACAGCTAAAAAATCCAAAACAGAAGAAGTGGGGCTGAAATAGGATCTATGCCCCTATTGGAAGCCCACACACAAAATCATTTACATTTATTTCAGTAAACCTTTCCAGTAGAGGGTTTCTGAGAGGACGTTAGGATAAGAAGCACAGGAGAAGAAAGCCTGCACTGCCTGGCCATCACCAGAACTGGAGAAAACATGTAGTTAACTTCAGGATGGTTGGAAAGGCTTGCCGGATGGATGAGAAATGAGGCCTGAAAGACATTCCAGCACCCAAGAAGGGTATACCAAGTGAGGCCAGAGATAGAAAAAACAAACCTGTTGAGGGCAAAAGGGAGCAATGAGCATCACTTTTGCTTTGCTTCACATGGCTGTCTGAAAAACTTCAGCATGAGGGCAGTGGAAGGATAAGTGTATAGGGGACCCAGGGGTCAAGTGTGGACCAGAGCATCCCTCTGTGACTCTCCTACCTGGGAAATAAGGGAAAGTATCTGCTGAACATGGAGTTGGAGGGGGCTGCACGCAGGTTGCAGCATGGCGAGCCAGAGGCTGAAAACCTCTGCAGCTATGGCTTGATTGAGAGACCACTTGTGAGGTACGAGAATCGACTTGCTGAGTTTGCCTACTAGAACAATGGTTTTCCCCCTGAAAGTGCATTGCCACCAGAACGTAAGGGGAAGACATCACCCTCATGGCTTCTCGATTTTTAATTTCTCCAAGTCTTATGCGTTTTTAATACCATGACAGGAATGGACTCCATTCCTAAGTCAAAGTATGATTAAAGTTCATGAAATTAGCATTGTTTCAATCTTTGATGTTAGCCAGAAGTGCTCTTTGCAGCATCTGTAATGTTCCCAGTATTGACTCCATCTGCAATTCATAAAGACTGACATGTAACGGTAACATACCGAAGTACGATTGTAAATTCTTTTCTAATAAGACCTGTTGCTTTTACTACTATTGGATTTGTATGAGTATCCTTCTTCCACATTACCCTAGTTTCTGCCTGCAGAGCCTGGCATTTTATGACTTTGTGTCTCTCTGTATGTAAGACACTGTAGTCATTGGGTGTAGCAATTTCAATGATCAATGCTACTTCTGTCTTCTTTTCATAGACTGTAATACCTGGTTTTCTTGCATCTGTTTTTTGAACTGTTGGTAATGGACAATCCCATGTGATATAAACTACATAATTTTCTATGATGCTTTGTGCTCATGTTTCTAATGTTTTTCAGCTACTTTAATATTATAATGTTTGTAGAATCCGCAGTGCAACAGTCTTACAACATTATTATATGCTTCAGTATACAGTCCTTCGGCCAACAGTACATCACAACCACCAACAGTACATCACAACCAGCAACAAGATGTGTGACTGTTTCCAATCCCGTTTCACAAAATCTACATTTGTCTGTTTCTTCCACATGTTCAGTGGACTTTGTAAACCAATGTGTACATAGTCCACTATCTTGGACCACCAATATTAATCTTTCATCTTTTGATTTAAATTCACCTCTCTTTAATTAAATTCTTGCATTCGATCCTGATCAGCATAGGTTCATAGGTCGGTACTAGGCTATCTGCCTGAAGGCATTTATAAGCCTAGCCAGAATGTGTTGGCTTTCTCCACCCCCTTAGATTTGTTACCTTTGCCTCTGTCCAGCAGAGCCACTGAAGTGATCCCCGGGGTAAACTTTCTGTTTCCCATCCACTCTTTAAGGATTCTTTTGAAGAGTGTTAGCGAGGAGCTCTGCCTAATGTAGACTGGAATCTTGTTCCAAAGCATGGGAAGTCTCTGCGACAGGAATCTAGCCCTCCAGCATGTCCTATTTATTGTTGTGGTAAGGTTTAGATCCCTAGAGCATGTGGCTCAAGGGGATAAGGTTTTCTTTAGGTGGAGCATGTCCATCAATTCTGGGTTGGGCATGGCCTTGTATGTCAGGCAGAGATCATCTCTGAGTAGGTGGTATGCAACCGAAAACAGCTGTAGTTTCTTCAGTCTGGCTGCATAGGGCATCTGTTTGAGGCCAGTGATCCTCTTGGTGAGGTACTTCTGTGTTTCCAGCTATTGCAGGTGTCTTGTAAGGTACATCCCAAATGGGGCATTGTACTCTATGATGGGTCTAATGAGTGATGAGTAGAGGGGCACAATGACCTCTTTTGATCTGGATATGAACCCTTTTGTGATTAGGTGGGCCACGTAGAAGGATTTTCTTACCACTTTGGCAATGTGATTATCAAAGGTGAGATTACTATCTACTTGGGTCCCCAGATCCCTTATTACGTCTTCCGTATTTAGGGGACTACCACCTATGTGATTGTTTGTGGGTACTTTGTTTTTTCCAAAGAGGA
This sequence comes from Protopterus annectens, assembly GCF_019279795.1. NCBI lineage: Eukaryota > Metazoa > Chordata > Ceratodontiformes > Protopteridae > Protopterus > Protopterus annectens. The sequence continues at coordinate 1,137,309,241 of NC_056731.1, forward strand.
TGACCATGCACTTTTTGGCATTTAGCTTGAGGCCATGATTTTGACACCAGGCATCCGTCTCAGTGAGACCCTTTTGGAGGATGTCTGTGTCAGCCGGTGAGTCAATTAAAGCCCCTAGTTTGCAGTCGTCTGCGAACTTGGTCAGCCATAGTCCTCCTGTGCTTGTCTGTACCTCTGAGAAGTATATACCAAACAGGAGGGGTCCTAGGACGGAGCCCTGGGGAACGCCTCTTGTAACCAGTTTAGAGTCGGATCTAGCTCCCGCAACTCTCACCATGAGGGTTCTGTCCATGAGTCAGTTGGCAACCCATCTTGTGACGTAGGGGTTTATGTTCAGGCTGGTGAGCTTGTCTATAATACCAGAATGAGAAATGGTGTTGAAGGCCTTAGCGAGGTCTAGGTAGGCTGTGTGTACCACCTTTCCCTCGTCTATAGCCTTGGTAACTGTCTCAAAGAAGTCCTCCAGGTTAAGGAGGCATGATCTGCCTTAACAAAGCCAAACTGGGTAGGGTCCAGTGTTTGGAGGTTCCCAATGTCTCTGTTAATGAGTTCCATGATGATATACTCCAAAGCCTTGCAGACCAAGCTAGTTAGGCTTATAGGACGATAGTTCACAGGGTCTGTTGTGGCTCCATCTTTGTGGAGCGGAATAATCATTGCTGTGTGCCACTCGTAGCCTGTGGAGAGGCTGAGTTTGAACAGTGTGTTTAGGTGTGGGGTTAGTTCGTCTTTGAGCTCATGTAGGATGCAGCCTGGGACACTGTCCGGTACCACTGACGCTGTGTTTTTGGTTTTGGAGAGGGCTGTTTTAACCTGTGTGTCTGTAATTTCAGGGATTCTACATTCTTCTGGTATGGTTATGGGCCCTTTGGGGGTGAGAGGGGGGTGAAGTTTACTCTGAACCGGTCTGCCAGGATGTTGGCGATATCGGTCAGGTCAGTGTATTTTGTGCCATTCTGCACTAACTCTGGGCAGATCTGAGCATTGCCACTTAGATTCTTGACATAGCTAAAGAATGCCTTGTGGTTATCTTTGGAGTCCTTAGCAATTTTTCTTTCAAAGCTCGTCTTGGATGATTTTATGAGAGATCGTAGTTTCTTGCTGATGCTGATCAAGGATGTCTTCCCTTCCAGGGATTTTACTCTTTTCTGTACTAGTTTCCCCCTTCGATTGTATAGCTTGTTTATGGCAGGAGTCCACCAGACTGGTTTCCTTTTCTTGGAGGAGTGAGTCTTGGTTTTGCTTGGGATGGCAAGATCCCTGCACTCTTGTAGGTGCCCGTAGAATGCATTAAGGATTTTGCAGCTTGGACAACGTTATCCTTCAGCATGGGGGCTTTGAAACTTTCCACCTCGGTCTTAAGTAATGTGAAGTTTGCTTTTGAAAAGTTTTTCATGGTGGTTTTCTTGTCCGGGGGTGGGGGAGGAATGTGGATATCCAAAGTGATTTGTTTATGGTCAGATCTAACCAGCGAGGGACTGACCTCCGGTGTGGAACACCGGTCGCCCATGTTGGTGATGACCAGGTCCAATATGTTGTCACCTCTGGTGGGAGTGTTGACCAGTTGAACCAGGGCGTTTGAGTTTATAAATTCTAGGAAACGTTGGGCAAGGGAGTTATTACTTGATTAGTTCTCCCAGTTAATGTTTGGGTAATTGAAATCACCCGATATTAGGGTGATTGGTAGGACTTTTATGTTTCCCAGTGTTTCCAGAATGGCGGAATGGGGGTCCTGGGACCTGCTGGGTGATCTGTAGCAAGCTATAATTTGAATTGCAGTTTTGCCCATTGTTAGTTGCACATGGATGATCTCTGAAGCATAGTGCTGTGCCACTAACCTGGAGGTGTGGGTATCCTTGATGAATATGGATACGCCCCCACCTTTTGTAGCCTGGTAGTGCTGGGGTGCTCTCTGGAGCTTTAAACCAGGTTTCTGTTACTGCACATATATCGACTTTCTCCATACTGACGAGTGCCTTGAGTACATGCATTTTGAGACTTCTGGCATTGAGTAGCATTATCCTCAGTTTTTTGTTACTTGTGCTATTTACGGCGGTGGGTTTGTCTTTTGAGCCTTGCCTAAAAAAGGCACTATGGGGGTGGCAAGAGCCTTGGCCAGTATTCGAAAGTCTAAGGGTGACAGGTGCAAGCCGTCTCTAGCGAAGCAGCGTGGCTTGTCGAGCATGTCATCCCAGGCAGACAGACACTGGATCCCCTTTGGATGACACCAGAAACTTAGCCAATTGTTGAAATCGAGAATTTTTTCTTTATACCATGGTATCATTCTTGGTGAGGGCAGGATGCTACTCAGGTTCAGGGTCATACCAGCCTGGGCTACGTGATCAGAGAGCTCTTCCATGTCTCTTTTCATGTAGTCCAGGGAGGTACGGCTCAGGTCATTCACACCAACATGGACAATGACAAGAGTCATATTTGTACTTGTTCTGGAATGCCCTGAGTGCTTGTGTTATGTGGCGGATCCTGACACACGACAGGCAGCTGACAATAACCTTCTCCTTATTCAGCCTAGTGAGTGGGACATCATAAGGTTGTCTCAGGTCTTTTCTATACTTGGCAACTATATTTATGCATTTTCTGCATTTCTTGCCTTTTCATCTGATCCTTTACCTTATATGCTTTCTTTTGTTTTGTGACACATTTAATTACTGCCTGATTTTTATCTATTTTGGTTTGATTTCCATTTCCACTTGACACCAATATGCTTCTGTTAAACTAAGCAGGGAAGTCATCTTAGATTTATTCTCATGTTTTAAAACTTTCACTATGTTTGAGTCTTGTGAGGGCAACAGATATGTATGTAGTCCTACTATTGCAGATCTATACATGTAATCAATTTTGAGGAGGCCCATACCTCCTTCAAAATGGGGAATGTAGAGTCTTGACATACACACATTTTTACAAATCATTTGATAAGCATGAAGCATCCTTCTTGTTTTCCTTTCCAATCAATCCAAGACCTTTTGGAGCAAAGCAATCACTCCAAAACTGTTAGGACAGGAAGAGCAAATTGGTTTATAGCTTGGACTTTGTTCTCAAATGGCAGTGCTGTTTTCATTATTAATTTTAATCTTCTAAAATATTCCTTACTAAGTTTTATTCACATTTGTTCATGTTTTATTACTGAACCTTAAGAAATTCCCAAATATTTACATATTCCCTATTGCTCAAGTTTTTATATCACATTCCTGTCTCAGGCTGATATTTTCTTGGTACTGCAGCTTTCCTGCTTTAAAGGTTGCTTTTGCACATTTATAAAGACCAAATGACATTCTTAGATCATCTGAAAAACTTTTGACCACTTGCACTTGTGATTCCAGTTGTTCCTCATCTTACAAACTCTACAGTTTTCAATCATCCACAAAAAGAAGTTGAGAAGTGTTTACATTTTGTTGTTTTCTGGGGACAAATTGTAGCCATGACCTAACTGATTAAGTAGACAGCTTAATGGGTTAAGGGCAAGACAAAAGAGCAGCAGTGACAAAGAATCACTATGGAATATCCCCACTGAATTTTTAATAATTTGTCCTTTATCATGGCTTAAATGTAAAGTGGTTTGCCAGTGTTTCGTGGTCACTGTAATGTAATTGATCAGTGTAGGTTGTACCTTACACATTTTTAAGCACTCTTTTATCCATGAAGGTGGGATACTGTCAAATGCTTTTTTTGCAGTCTATCCATGCCATACTCAGATTCTTACCCTTTTTACAGTTCTCCATTATGGCTTTATTTAACAACAAATTATGCCTTGTTCCATACAACTTTCTGTTACCCTTTTGCTTTATTGCAATAATTTAATTTTCTTCAAATGACCATATACTCTGTAGGCATCAATTCCAGTGTATAGTTTATATGTTGTCAGAAGGCAGGTTATTGGTCTCTCGTTTTTAGGATAGCTGACAGGTTCACTCAAGTGGGAGTATTGTTTTTTCTTTTGTTAACCAGGCTGGTGTCTGTTCTTACTCAGGACTAAATCTTCATGCAAAGATGTTAACACTTTTAGCCACAAGTACTGCATCTGGGCCTGGAATTTTCCATTTAGGAGCTTTTCTTAACTTTGTTTCAATCTCTTTGGCCATTACTTCATCCCATTTCATATCCTGTACATTCAAACTTCTGATTCTTCCTTTTACTTCTTCTATACATTCAGCATCTTTGTTATGTTCACAGGATCTTCATAAATATTTCTCCCCAATCTATTTCTTCTTTTTTGGTAGTGTTTCAATTCCTTTTGCCTTTTTTCCCCAATTCTCTATAAAACTTTTTGGGTTATCAATAAATTGCTTATTTTGTACTTTTCCTTTATATTTATCTCCATATCTTCTAAGCTTTTCTGCCTGTGCTGATATTTTCAGTTTATTATCTCCAATAGTGCACAACAGCCACGGTGGTGCAGCGCTAGCGTTGTCGCCTCACAACAAGAGGTTCTCCTGTTCGATTCTCGGCTGGAATGCCTTCTGTGTCGAGTCTGCATGTCCTCCCTGTGGTCGAGTGGCGTTCGAAAGACATGCGTGAATGGGCGTGCCTTCGTTGAAGGCTGAGCGTCGAGTTGGCACCGTAAAAATCAACTGCCAATCATTAGCAGACCAGAGTTCCACTGTGGTGACCCCTAACCGGGAAAAGTCGAAAGAATAATAATAAGAAAATCTCCAATAGTGCACAACAGATCCTGATCTGTTCTGATACTGGACATTGTTTTTATCATTGACAAAAATAGAGCCAGAGACACAATTATTGGAAAAACATAGGCAAACAGCCCCCTGAAATCAGGAGGTAATAGATCCAGGCTGAGAATGTATCCAAAAATAGAAGAAATCCATGAATGGTATAATTCAGGTACCAGTTTAATGGAAGATACAGATGAAGCTATGTGAAAGCGCTTGTGTCTTCCATTAAACTGGTACCTGAATTATACCATTCGTGGATTTCTTCTATTTTTGGATACATTCTCAGCCTGGATCTATTACCTCCTGATTTCAGGGGGCTGTTTGCCTACGTTTTTCCAATAATTGTTTTTATCATGTCTATCTTTCTGAGTATATTTGTTGATCTGTTCCTTCTTCTATACTCTTCTAACAGTAGCACTTCTTGTCGTAATTGCTTTATAGTTTTCTCTAATTAATACTTCCATGATGGCGTCTGATTTCTCCCCCCCCCCCCTTCTTTTCCCTTACTGCCTATGTTTTTGTGGTAAGATTTTATCTGTTCTTTAGTTGCACAGTAATATATCCTATTTACTTCTATTATATCATGCGAATCTCTATGACCAGTCCTAATTACTATGTTCATTTGTTTATCAAACTGCTTACTTTCTGGGTATTGCTGACTTTCTGTAGTCTAATTCTTTCCTTGATCCTAATTTGTCTGTCCATCTCAACTAAATCAAGCAACTCTTCTCTTAGATCATTATCTTCTACACTGAGGGCACATTCTTTGTTCTCCACTTCCTGCGGGCATTCTACAGAAAGTTCAAGAGCATCTTCCTGTGCCACATTCTCTTCAGTTTCATCTTGTGTCATCAGTTGCTCTTTCATATGGGAACTCACTGGCTAACTACTCCAGAACATTGATTGCATCAGAGTTGCCACAGTTTCCTGTTCCTATCCTTGCTGTGCAACTCCAACTGAACTTTTGTACTGGCTTCCTGGGGTAGGCTCCAAAGTATCTTCATATGGCAACAGATCAGATGTTTCCTGCTCCACTGGTTTCTCCTTAATTTGGGGATCCATTGCTCTATCCTGCTGTGATGTTATTAGAGTTAGCATTTCTACACTAAATCCTTCACTTTGCAGGTATTCCATAACTTCAGTTTCTATTTCTTTAACTTCTACATTACTAATCCTCTTTTCCACATTTTCTTTTGGTTTTCTTATTTTTCTATTGTAAAATTTTCCATATCCAGATGCCTTTGCCTGTATTTCTCTTCAAATATCTTTGACACTGCTCTTTTTGTATTGGTTAGTTTTGTTTTCTTCTTTGCATAAATACTGCACCACATTAAAAAAGAGTTATGTACTTGCCATAACTTTGCATCTGTGTTATCCTATATCATTATTCCTCACCGTAGGGTCTTGGATCCGACACTGGATCTGAGCCGGCAATATCTGCAATGACAGATCCAAGGTTCAAGTTCCTCCATCTCCCATAATCCCCTGCTGCTCTCTAACCCTCAGATTAAGTTTGCTAACACATCCAGTATCGCTACACCCCCAAAGGGAAGAGAAGAAAGAGTCTTGGACCCATTACACTCCAACTTCCTCAGATGATCCAACAAGAAAGGGTGATGGTGGGAGGGAAATGTAAGGAATGACAACATTGTGAGAACACAGCTGCCAAGTTATGGCAAGTACATAACTCTTTATTTGATGTTATCCATGTCATTATTCTTCACAGAAGGGTCAGAGTCCCCAGTTACCAATTACCCTGAGAGGCCTCAAGGAAAGGCATGCCGAAGCACTGTGGAACCAAAGGAGGCCCTGTTCCTGGAAACCAAATCCAGCTTGTAATGTGATATAAAGATGTGAGGATCAGACCAAGTGGCAGCAGCACAAATATCATCAATTGAGAGTCTGGTCATGAAGACTGAAGAGGTAGCCACGGACCTAATAGAATGATCTCCAACTCTTCCTGGAACCTCAAGACGCTTGGTGTAGACTGTCAAAATACAGCTGGAAAGCCACTTATAGAGAGTCACTATGGAAACGGGGAGGCTATGCCTACTCGGGGAAAAAAGCCACAAAAAACTAGTCTGATTTGTGAAACTCCTTAGTTCTGTGCAGATAAAAACATAATTGCCTGTGCACATCCAACGTATGCAGAATGTACTCTCCTCTACTGGAATAATTAGGAAATAAAACTGGTAACTGTATGCATTGGTTTAGTATGGATTCAGAAAAACCTTGGGCAAAAAGGAAGGACTTGTTCTGAGAGATACCCTATCTTTAAGAAGGACCATATATGGGGGAGCAATCAAAAGGGGTTGCAGTTCAGACACCCTCTTAGCCAAGATTACGGCTACTAGGAAGGCTGTTTTCCAAGACAAGAACTTGAAATCACATGAACTAGCAGACTTGAAAGGGCTCTGAGTCAGAGATTGCAGCACAAGGGTGAAATCCCAAGGAGGCGAGGGATCCTTAACAGGCGGTCTTAGCAAGAACCCACCTTTCAGGAAGCCTTTACAGAGTCTGGAAAAGAAACAGGCTTGTTATTCCATGGAAATTGGAAATGGCATGCAAATTAAGTTTAATAGTAAAAAAAAAAACTTGCCCCTTCCTGAAAAAGCAAGGACAAGAACAAGAGAATATCAGGCACAGAAGCAGAGAAGGGATCTAGATTCCTACTCTGGGCCCAGATAGAGCATATTTTCCATTTGCTAGTATATGGAAGGTTTCTGAGAGGCGAGGATGATATTCTTGATGGGGGAGGCTATCCTGGACTGTTTCAAAATCAATGGAACTAGAGAAACCATGCAGTCAAATGAATGGACTGAAGATTGGGAAGGGGGAGCCCCAACGGATGGGAGATGAGATTCTGAAGGGGATCCAGTATCCAAGGGGGATACTTCAGGTGGGACTTTATGAAGGGAAACCACGGCTGAAGAGGCCAGAAGGGGACAATGAGGATCAGGGGTGTCCTCAGATGATCCACTTTTTGCAAAACTTTGGGGATAAGAGGAACTGGAGGGTAAGTGCAGAGCAGACCCGGAGGCCAATCGTGGACTACAGCATCCCTCTGTGATTCTTCGGTTGGGGGGGGGGGGTCAAGGAGAAGTACATGTTGCATTTGTTGTTTGCTGGGGAGGGAAATAGGTCACAGCATGGTTGACCCAACAATCAAAAATCTGCTCTCCTCCATCGGATTGAGGAACTACTCATGAGGACTCAGTATACTTATGCTGAGTTTGTAGGCAAACAAATTGGAATTCCTGGGTATGTGCGTTGCAAGAAGAAAGTGCCTGCAGGACAATGTCCATTCCCACACTCTCAAAGCCTCTCTGCACAATGGGTAAGATCGTGTTCCCCCCTGTTTGTTGATATACCAGATCACTGCCATGTTGTCTGTCTGAATTACAATTGCCCCAGAGGCTTGCAACATTAGGAGGACTGCCCTCATCTCGAGGACATTTATGTGCAATTTGGTTTCTACAGGGGACCACGTGCCTTTAACTGTTCTCCCCTGGAAATGCATGCCACCCGACCCCAACAGGGAAGGGTCCATGGTCACAGTGTCCTGGGGGGGGGGGGGAGTGAAAAGGGCCTGCCTGACAGGAGAGCGTGAGACTGAAGCCACCAGAGGGGGTGCCATCTGCACACTGGCATCAATTTTATGGGCATGGACAGAGGCTGAATGGAAATGGACCACTGAGCCACCAGGGTGCCCTGCAAAACTTGTATATGGTACCTCGCCAGTGGCACAAGCTGTATGGCTGAGGCCATGGATCCTAGGGACTGAAAAATCAGGTGTACAGGAGAATTGAAAAGGCTCAGGACTTGCATGACCTGCTCTCAAATCAGCTGCACTCTGCAAGGAGGTAAGGCCGCAATCTTTGAGACGGAGTCTAGCTGGACTCCTCTGAACTCTAAGTTTTGCATCAGAACCAGATTGGATTTTGAGAAGTTGCCTGTAATCCCCAACTGACTGAACAGAAGGAGGACATATTGAGCTGCCTGTGACAATCAATGCCTCATAGATGCAGTGAGGAGGCAATCATCAAGGTAGGGAAACACCTGGAATCCCTGCAGTCTCAGGTGAGCCACTGCCACTGCCATACATTTGGAAAACTCCCGGGGGGCTGTGGCAAGTCCAAAGGGCAGGGCTCTGAACTGGTAATGATTGGCCCCTAACTGGAAGTGAAGATGTCTCCTCGAGCACCTATCCTGATGTAACAGTAGGCATTCCGGAGATCCACTAAGTACATCCTGTCGTCCTTGCGCAAGAGATGCAAAATGGACTGAATAGTGATCATCTGAAGCTTTGACTTCTTTACCGATAGATTTAGCTTGCTTAGGTCCAAAACAGGATGCAGGCCCCCAGTCTTTTTTGGCACTAAAAAGAAGCGAGAGTAAGTTCCGGTTCCTCTTTGCTCTGTTGGGACCTCTTGCATGGCTTTTTTTTGAAGACGTTGTATGACTTCCTTGAAGGCCAACTTCCTCTGGCAGGGTGGTATGTCGGGGAGATGCCTTCATACAGGAAGGGGATGAAAAAAGGGAATGAAATAACCCCTGGAAATTATGTTTAACACCCACTGATCGGAAATAATGCTTGTTTAGGCTAGTGGGTGAAGAGAAAGATGACTCCCGACTGCCACCAGGGCAACGCTTCAAGAGCACTGAAAGGGCTGCTCACAGAAAGGTTCCCTGGCACCCTGATTCTGCAGAGATCCACTGCCGTGACAGAATTGTCTACCACTGAAACCTCTACCCCTGCTCTGGAAGAGGAATCATCAAGAGCAACCTGGAAGGAAGACTGTCACCTCTCCTCATTGGGTCTTGGAAAAAACCTGTGTGGAGTAGAAAACTTGATCCCAACCATGGACATGATCTTCCCTTCTTACTCACTACAGCTTAGATTGTCTTTCACAGAAGGTCCAAAGAGGGTGGACTCATCAAAGGGAGTGTTGGTAAAGGATGCTTTGAAGGCCTCCGCAAACCTGCATAGTCATAGCCAAGCATTCCACATTTTAGACACGCCGGTACCTGCCACTCGAGAGATAGCTTCCACTGCATTGGAAATTAACCTCATTGAAGAATTAGCAAGGGGCGTCATAACAGAGGGTGTGGGAGACACCTTTCTTGAGGTCCTCCTTTGGCAAAAACTCTGAAAGAGAAGTGGTGAGTTCTTTGACCAAGTCCCTTTGAAGGCAAGTGAAGTGTGCCAGATAATAAACTACCCTCACTCTAAAGGTAGCTGAGGCAAACACCCACTTTCCAAACCGGTCATTCACCTGAGGCTCCATGTTCAGGGGATGGACCCTGGAGTTCTGCTCCGCCAGCTCCTTTTTGGTGGCAGAGGCAACCACAATAGCACTGACCAGGACTCCTTTGCTTCACAAGGGACGGTTCACAGGTGGCTACGGAACTTTGCCTGCTTAGGTACTGGTTCCACAGTGTCCAGTTCCTTCCAAGCCCTGCTGACAATAAGGTCCACCAACTCGTCTGCAGGATGGGACATGCAGGAAGTAGATGGGCCCATCCCAAATGCCTACAGGAACACAGACTCCTCTGAAGATGGGGGTTGTGGAGACCATCCACCCTTGTGCCTCAGGATTTCAAGGATGTCCCCAAAGGAGACATCATCAGATGGAGATCTGGGGAATAAGTCTCCTTCATCGAGGTCCATGTCTTCTGTGAGGGACTCCATAGTAGAGTTCAAGTGCCTCCTCTTGCGAGGAACCTCCTCCGTGGGGGGCTGCAAGGAGGACTCAGAAGAAGCGGGGAACCCCCTGAAGGTTAGTATGGGAGGGCTGACCCTGGACAGGATGGAAGGACTCAGCACCCAAAGTAGAGAAAGATAGGGGTGGACCTGAAGGAACAGGAGATATAGCTCCAGTCCTAGAGAAGGTCCTCTCTGCCACTCTGAAGGCCGAGGGGCTGGAAGTGGTCCCATCATACACAGATACGTGTCCAGAGCTGTCTAGGGCTGAGGCCCCAAGGAGGAGGGATTGGTCAGAGAGGCCCAGACTAGACCCCTGCCCTCACTACACTGGTGCCGACGGCTTCAGTCTGGGGCCCACTCTGGTCCAAAGGCGGAGGAGCACAGCACACCAGGGATGCTGACGGAGTCAAGAAATGGGGAATACTCATCCTCTTGGGGATCTGACTGCAGGAAACCGGGCCCAAAGATTCCGACACCCTGGGAGTCGGAAGAGGAGAATGGAGAGAAGGGATTGGGGGAGGCTCCTCTAGCCTGGTGGGCTGGAGACACCAGAAGCCCCAACTCTATTTGGACTTTGAGGAAGCTCCTCATCATCCTGTCCATATCCGAGGGTAATATACTCCTTGAAGATCTGGAGGAAGTGGAGAAGTAGGTAGACTTGGCCAGGGATCCAACCCTGGAATCAACCAACCTGTGCCTACACTCAGGAGTTTGCATCCAAGGCCTCAGAGCCAAAGGAAAAAAATGCCTGGAGGGTAAGGGAAAAGCCGAATCCTCGATAATTATGGTAGGGCCCGACAGGACTGTCAGATCTGAAGGTCGAGAAAAGGGAACGGTCAGATCCAAGGAACTGGTCAGATCCAAGGCTGGTCTGACTTTAGTCGGATCAGAGGGCCTCCGATCTGAGGAGGCTCTAGATCTGGCAGAAGAAGGTTTGAGATCCGAGGATTTCAGATTCGAGATAGCCTAGGCTGGGATCAGATCTGAAGACATGGGTCCAACAGCCTAGATTTCTTGGGAACCCCAAAGAAGACAGAAGACACCTTCCGTTTGGGATCAGAAGAAGATGCCTTGGCAGGGGAGAGATAAGGACCCCCTGAGCCATCCCTTTAAGCAAAAGCTTATTTCAGTGGTCCGCCAAAGCCCTGAGGTTAAATGCGGCACAAACGTCACATTCAACCTTCAGGTGAGGAGCTCCTAAACAGTACAAACACTCCTCATGCAAGTCAGAATTAGGCATCTTCCGACCGCACGAGGACATTTCTTAAACCCAGAGGGCTTTTTAGACATGCTAAAGAAAGGAAGAAAAATACCAAAAAGAAAAACTAACAACTACACAGACTAAATGGACTAACTAGACTAAAGGGAAAAAGGGCACCAAATTTCTAACAACCAAAAAGGAACTAGAAAGTCTAAGGGAGGGAGGTAACTACTCAAACTATAAAAAAGAAAATAACCTTAAACAGACTGAAACTAAGCTACTATAGCAGAAAAATTTGAAAAAAGTCATTTAACTCAGTGAGAGCCAATGGACCACATCCACAGCGATATGCGGCAAATGAGATCTGAGGGTTAGAGGGCAGCAGGGGATTATGGGACAGGGAGGAGCTTGAGCCTTGAATATGTCTATGCAGATGTTGCCAGCTTGGATCTGATGTTGGATCCTAGACCCTACGGTAAGAAATAATAACATGGATAACATCAGATTCTCTTTTTCTTTCCCATGTCCATATTTCTTTTTCAGATGTCTCCTGTTTCTCCTTACTTGAGGGACTCATTTCATCATGCTATGATATAACCTGTGTTAGACATTCTACACTAAATCCTTCACTTTGTAGGTATTCTATAACTTCAGCTTCTATTTTTTTTAACTTCTACTTTACTAATCTTCTGTTCTACATTCCCTCTTTGTGATCTTATTTTTTGTATTATGAAAATTTCTATATCTGGATGTCTTTGCCTGTATTTCTCTTCAAATATCTCTGGGTCTGTTTTTTTGGCTTTCTCCTTTGCATAAATATTGCACCATATCAGATCTTTCTACTCATCATAATGGATATGAGCATGTTCCCCCCGTTTGTTGATGTACCAGACTACCGACATGTCTGCATGAAACAAAATCACACCCCTAAGGGAGGGAATCCGGGAAGGCCTGCAATGCTAGGAAGTTCACCTTCATTTCCAGAATGCTGATGTGAAGACTGGCCTCTAAGGAGGTCCACTTGCCTTGGTCTGTCTTTACTTTGAAATTCCCCCCATCCCAGTTGAGAAGCATCCATAATCAGTGTGGCCAGAGGAGGCAGAAGAATAAAGGGGCAACCTCAGGAAACTAGAAGGGAGTCCAACCATCACTGAATATGTTTGCATATCCTGGTAAGATGGATGGGGAAATGCATGGACTGGAATGACAGACCACTGAACTGCGAGAGTCCACTGTAACACTCATGTGGAATATGACAAAATATAATAGAGTTACAGACGTTACCATGGATCATAGGAGTTACAGGATGCAGCAGCAGAGGGATGCTGGTGGGATATAACGGATGATGCTTGTTGCCAGAAGGTGAAAATTATTAACTCTGGAAGTCTGGCTATTTGTAAAATCCTATCCAGGTGAGACCAAATTATCTAGTGTTTGGACAGTGACAGGAATTCCTAGTTGGTTGCAAACCTAGAGCAAAGTTACCCTGGCTTGAACAAACAGACTCCAGATGGAGGCAATTATGAGCCAGTCATTCATTCAAATACGGGAACACCCATAACTATTGCAGTCTGAGTTGAGATTCAACCACTGCCATGCACGTGGTGAGCATTCAAGGGCAGTAACAAGAACAAAGGGCAGGTCCTTGAAGTGGAAATGACTGGCTCCCAGCCGTAAGTGTGGTAACCTTCTAGACCAACTGGCTATTTTTATGTGATAGTACATATCCTGAAGGTCCACTGAGCACATCCAGTCAATCCTTCCTCAGAAGAGGCATGATGGACTGAACCTTGACCATCTGGTATTTGGTCTGTTTCACATATTGGTTCAGATGGCTGAGGTCCTGAATGGGCCTGAGGTCCCAAGTTTTCTTTCAAACCAAAAGAAATCTTGAATAGACTTCAAATTCTTGTTAGTCTGGTGGGATACCCTGGAGGGCTCACTGTTCTAGCAGCTTTCTGATTTCTTATGCTAACACCTTCCTTTGTGGGGACAGAATGTCAACATTTTTTTTTAGTTGGGGGTAGAAAAAGAAAGGGAATGATGTAACCTCTAGTTATGATCTCTACACCCAAGCATCTTGAGTGATAGCCATCCACTGCTTCCAGAGTGTAGCAGTCAAGCAACCCTTCAGGACTGCTGGTGAAGGGGCTCCAAGACCCTTGTTTCTGCAGAAAACCTTTGCCAAAAGGTCAAGGTCCTTTGTGATTATTCCCCTTCTGAATCTAGTAGGGACTCCCGCTAGAACTGTCAGGCATAAAACCCAGTAATTTCCAGAACCAAAGCTTTTTACCACCCTTCCTATTCCTAGAAAAGGTCTCTTGGGGGGTAGAAAAGTGGATCCCAACAGCAGACAGGGTCTTGCCATCCTGCTCACTTCTAGATAGCTTTTCCTTGAATTTTGGTCCACAAAGGGTGGACTCATCATAAGGGGCATTGATGGACATCTTTAAATGCTCCACAAAATTGCAAAGACGTATCCAAGCATGCTGACATATAGCAATACCAGTACCCAATGCACTTAACATGCTACTAGCTGCTTTGGATAATAAGCGCATGGACATGTTAGACAAGGACTGCATTGTAGCAAGCTGTGTATGGTTTTATGGAACTCTGCAGGTAAGGACCCTGAAAAAGACTTGAAGAGTTCTTTTGTCAAGTAACTGACAGTGTCATAATTGCAAAAGTTACTAAGGTGTAAACCTGCTTTCCAAACCTGTTCAATGCCTTAGACTCCCTGTTGGGGGGTGGACAGTGCAGTTCTTGTCCAAAAGATCTTTCTTTTTGACCGCTGCTACCACAATGGAGTACACTGTGGGATCCTTGCTCCAGTACAGCCTGTCTTTAGGTGAGACTAAAATCTTGTCCAGTTTCCAGGAAATGGTTCCACCATGTCTGGCTCATTCCAAACCAACAGCAAGATGAAATCTATGAGGTCATCAGCAGTAAGGACCACCCTGGTAGTAGATGGAATGAGCCCCTAAGGCCTCAAGAAATACCAGTTCCTCCTGTGAAGAGGCAATGATGGACCTCCTCCATCTCATAAACTCTAGAATTTCTCTTAAGGAGACGTCCTCTTGTGGGGATCTAAGGGAACTCTCCCCCTTATCAAAATCATTATCCTCATTCTCCTGAGGGAAGTCTAGCTGTCTCATTTTATGCCTTCTTTTACACATGTACTTCCTGTCTTCAAGGTGGGAGGAGTCTGGGGAAGGCGCAGAAGCAGATGATGGGGAATCTACAATGAGACTGTCTCAAGAACTCTGGGCGTATCCTTTACCACGGCAACAGAAGGAGGAGGAGCTAAAGATGCCAGAAGGATGGGACAGTTAAATGACTGGATTCTCAAAAACTGAAACTAGTCTCAAACCTGTCCCTGTGGGATCTCAAAAATCCCAAAAGGAGCACTTTCCAAGAACCAATCCTGCTCAGCTCCAAAGCAGACACCAGAGCTGAGCAACTAAGGACAGAAGCACTAAAGAGGAAGGGAAGGATCCAACAGCCTCATAGTCAATTCAGTCCCTGCCACCATTGGTGCCAACCTCTCAGCTGAAATACCTGTTGAGATCAGATGCAGGCACCAGGTGAAAGATACTGTCGGAGTTGAAGAAGCCAACTCTTTTGGCTCTGACACAGGTAGTCTCTGGGAGTACTCAGATCCACTGACACTAGATCTGAAGGTCAGATCGGTGAAGAAGAAACCAACACAGGAGTGGAAGGGATGGCTTTCAGCCCCTCAATGGTAGAGGGAGAGTGCTGGGTGGCCCACAGTTGAATCTGGGTTAAAACACTTCATCAATGTGTCCAGGCTGCTTGATGACCCCACCTACCTTAGGAAGAAAGCTGTAAAAGGCATCCTACAGAACAGAAGAAAAGTCTTCTCATGAAAAAAGTGGGATCAGAGTCGAGGTCTAACTGGCTTCAGCAAGAACCTGGATATCGAGAATGGAGGAGTTGGTGATCTGATTCTAATAAGCTCTGATGGCAGAGTTCGATCCAAAGTTTTAGAGAATTTTGGTGCCAGACCAGATAGACCCAAGGGTTCGGGAGACTTTTTTCTGGATCTCTTTTCTCAGTGCTTCTCTGAAGACTTATCTTCGGTGGAATCATTTTCTTTTTTTTTTTTTGTCTTATCTACCCTTGGTTTTATTCCCAGACTTCCTACTTAGAAGTGGAAGTAGATTGGGAGGGATCATCTCTCACATTCAGGCTGGGAGAAGACCATTAACAGCAAGCTTAGACTGATGATAGGAAAGTGCTCTAGCCCTGAAGGCAGAACAGGTGGAGCAGTTTTTGTCTACATGAAAAGTCCCAAAGAATAAACACACTTGGAGTGTGCATCTGAAGAAGAATCTTTTGACCACAAGAAACACATTTCTTAAAACCTGTGGCCTTGACAGATGTGTTTTTAGCTAGGGAAAATACTCACACACAGTACAAGAAAAGTTATGCATCAGTAATCAATAGAATAACCCAAGATCTAACAATCCTATAAAAAACCCCTAAAACCTCAAACACCTGTCAACAGTAATGATAGTGGAAAAGCAAAATAGAGTGCATTTATTATGGGTAGGGGAAAAAGGAATAAACAAGATAAAGTCCTCCCAAGAGGGAAGGCAGAGAAATACTAAGCTAAGAAGTGAAAAGGACAAAGGACCTGAATCAATAAACAAACATTCTTCATTTAACTGTCACAATGTGAGAAAAACAGTCAAGGACCACATCTAAAGCATTTGAGTGGCAAATGAGAGATGAGGGGTACTTAGTTGATGGAGGGGAATTATAGGTAGAAGTGGATCCTGAACCTAGGATCCAAATGTCTAAACGCTGCTGGCATCAGATCTTTACAGATTCAATAACCCATTATTTGAGAACAGAGGAAAGAGACAACATGGGATACAAAGTTACAACACTGGAGAGTATTACTCAAATGTCAAGCCTTGCACTGAATGTGTGAAATGAATGCAGCACCCTGTGGGGAGGGCATCAGAAAGGCTTCACCAAACAAAAGACCTTGCTTAACTGGAAGACAGGTGGGGGCCAGAAAGTCCAAGGCATGAGATGTAAATAATACTGCACAAAAGGTCACAGTACGAACAGAATCTTAAAATGTTATATTCTTATAGTGTTAGCTGTACCTAAAGCTCAAGGAGACTACAGTGAGGTGATCATGGGTGCATCGTTGGTCGGGATCTACTGATAATACCTACTTATTTAGGGTTTGTTAACCGGGTAGGTAGACTAGTCGATCACCCTTTTCAGCCTTGACCTGGGACACAGGTGCAAGACAATTCACTAACAATAGCTATTGCAACAAGTGAAATATGAATGCCACCAAGAATGTATACAACATTAACAACAAGCATTATAACAGAAGGAATAAGAATGGCATAATAATTTACATAACAATTAATGAACTAAGAGAGCAAACAAGCGCAACAATAACTTTTTAAGCAAATGTAGAAAAGAAACAAAACAATATGCCCTAAATAGGGACAATTTGATTGCTAAAGTGATTCACAGTTTTTACTATAGGGGCGAGGTTACCAAATGTAGTACAGAATGCTTTGCCAAGTTACCCCTCCTTTAAGTATAATATAAAATGCACATCCAATCTACACCTCCCAAAAGTAAACAAAGGCACAACAATCAAAGCAAACTGACAGTTATAACTGTTGCTATTGTGGCAAAGTTTAAAATTATAGCATGTACACTGTGACAGAAATTATCAAACTGCTCCCCTACCCATTGTGAAATCAGCAAAAAAAGTAGATTAAAACAATGCTTAGCATTAGTGTTGCAAGGTGGCCTATACCTAGGTGTCTAATCCTACATCTATAAAACAATTACATCTGTTCTATTCAAACAAATAGGATGTGAGGGATTTCTTAAGCAAAGGTAAATTATCAGGTTTCCAGATATTGCCTGGGATTTCATCCTACACTATGTATGCTACTTAGGAGAACTTCAGGTCCAAAAGGACAGATAAGGGTCCAGATGGAAAGATGATACGGCTCTGAATGAAGTGATGATAAGGCTTCAAATACAGAGATAACAATTCAGCAAGCAAAGGAGAGTAGTATTGCTGGAAATGAATTCATCCTCAAGTCTTGGTGAGTACCTTAACGAGGTAGATTCTGTTTTTCACAAAATCTGACCAAGATGACACTGATATATAGATTGTATTTTATACACAGTAAACTCTCAGTTAACTGGCACCTATGGGGATTGGTAGATGCCGGATAACTGTAGTTTCGGTATACTATTTGTTTGGTTTGAGTTGTTCTCAAGTTGGGGAGAGAAGGAATTATTCCCATCTTCCTTTTTAAAACTCTAAAAATGTCAGGTATGTTTCGCGGGGGGGGGGGGGTGCAGAAAGTGCAACACATGAAAATTGTACTGTATTTCTTCGACATTTTTTGTTGGTTGCTTGACTTCCAGTTAACTGAGAGTTTACTGTAGCATTTATCAAGGCCAGAAGTAAGTTAAAAAAATAAAAAAGCTAGCTGGGTGGACAAGATCCAGAATAAAAAAGTCACCAATCCTGGTAGACACACTGGTGCCAGGACTGGAAAATATGACGATGTAGAATCCTCAAGACAAGGAAACATTCCTACAATGGGGCTAGGCCAGGCCAAGGAGGAAGACAGACCCCACTGTAGAAGGAAGTAGTAGTCCACAAAAATAACAAAAACTTGATAAGGCCAAAAAACAGCCATAAAGAAGATAGAGTGGACTACTGAGGATGAGAAAGAAATTACGTATTGTTACTATTGTGCAAGAAGCCCAGAATTTGCAGACAGAAGATATACAAAAAAGACTAAGAGAGAAATTAGAGGAAAGAAAAATACTTGCACTAGAAAAACTGTCAGAAGCTTCAGATAAAAATGTGTGTTCATTAATGCAACAGATGTATGGAAAACATTATATCGACTAAGAAACCTTGGGCTGTTTGGAAAAAGAAGGACTGAGGAAGTGCAAAATATAAAGAAAAAAATCTAGAGATTTTTGAAAGGTACAAACAAGAAATATGGACATGGCAAGGAAAGAGAGATCTGATATGGTGCAATATTTATTCAAAAGAGTAAGCAGAAATAATCAATACAAAAAAGCAGCTCCAAAATTATTCAAAGAGAAATACAGGCAAAGCATTCAGATAAGGAAAATTTTACAATACAAAAAATAAGATCACAAAGGGGGGATATAGACAGAAGATTAATTAGTAAAGTAAAAGTTAAAAAAAAATAGAAGTTGAAGTTATGGAATACTGCAAAGTGAAAGATTTAGTGTAGAAAGTCTAAAAAGAGTTATGTACCTACCATAATTTGTAATATGTGCTATCCAGTGTCATTATTCATCATGGATGGGTCTTGGATCCGACCTCAGATTTGAGCCTGCAAATGACGGACAGATGTAGAGCTCAAGCTCCTTCCATTCCCATAACCCCTGCTCATCTGTAACCCTCAGATCATGTTTGCTGGACAAAGAAAAAGGCAGTATGGACTGCCCAGAATACTATCTCCAAGAAGAAACATCACTCCGGTTTTACCATGTTCCCAGAAGGAATGAGGAATGAGAGTGGGAATGTGATGAATAATGACACTGGATAGCACAGATTCTAAGTTATGGTAAGTACATGACTTTATATCTGATGCTATCCGTGTCATTATTCATCACGGATGGGTCAGAGTCCCCAGCTACTATGACCCTGGGAGGCCTCAAGGAAGAATATGCTGGAACACAGAGGAACCAAAGGAAGCCCTGCTCCTAGACACTAAATCCAACTTGTAGTGTGAAACCAAAGTGTGGGAATTAGACCAAGTAGCAGCAGCAGCACAAATTTCATCCAAAGAAAGCTTAGCCAAGAAGGAGGAATGCGCAGCCATAGACCTAGCAGAGTGGGCTTTAACTGGTCTGGATAGCTCCATGTGCCTGCTGTTATAAATGTAGGAAATACAGCTAGAAATCCATCAGGAAATAGTTAGCTTAGTAACATGCAAGTCCTTTCTGGCCTGAGAAAAAGCCACGAAAAGCTGGTCCAACTTCCAAAATTCCAGTCCTCTTAAGATAAAAGCATATCTGCCCATGGACGTCTAATCAATGCAAAGTATACTCCCTTTACTGGAAAAATTAGGGAAGAAAACTGGCAGTTGAATAGATTGGCTGAAGCTAGCTTCCAAAGTCACCCTCAGAACAAACAAAGGATTTGTCCTAAGAGATACCCTATCCTTATGGAAGACCATAAAAGGGGGCTTAATGCTGAGAGCCTGCAACTCGGAAACCCTTTTGGCAGAAGTAATAGCCACCAAGAAGGCTGTCTTCCAAGACAGGAATTTAGGATCACAAGATGCAGCTGGTTTGAAGGGCTCTGCAACACCAGAATTAAATCTCATGGTGGGGAGGGATCCTAGACAGGAGGTCTAAGAAGAAAGACTCCTTTGAGAAATGTTTTGCATAGTTTAGAAAAAAGGTGGGACCCTCATTAAAATGGAAATTAGAGATGGCCACCAACTGGAGTTTAATTGTGGAGAAACTAGCACCTTCCTGGAAGAGATTAGGCAAGAACAACAAAATGTCAGGAATTGGGGCTGAAAAGGAATCTAAATTTCATTGCCTGGCCCAGACAGAAAATCTTTTCCATTTACAGGAATACACCGTCTTAGTAGCAGGCTTCTGAGAAGCTATGATGATATTTCTAACTGGAGAGGGGAGCCTGGACTGGGAAAAGATTACTGGAACTGGAGGAACCAAGTGGTTAGATGAAGAGTCTGTAGGTTAGGAAGAGACAGTCCCCCAAGGTTGGGAAATGAGATCCGGGATGGGATCCAATATCCAGGGAGGATATTTCAGACGACACCACGCTTGATGAGGCCAAAAGGAGACAATGAGGATGAGAGGGGTCTTCAAGCGGCGGGCTTTTTGTAAGACCTTGGGAATTAGGGGAGTTGGGGGTAAGCATAGAGGAGTCCCAACGGCCAATCGTGAACAAAAGTGTCCCTGGGTGACTCCCCTGTCGGCAGATCAGGGAAAGGTAGTTGCTGCAGTTGTGGTTGGCTGGGGAGGCAAACACACTGCAGCATGGTTGACCCCCAAAGGTTGAATATCTGACATGCCACTGATGGGTTCAGGGTCCACTCGTGAGAACTCAAGATAGACCTGCTGAGTTTGTCAGCCAGCACTTTGGAACTGCCGGGAATGTGAGTTGCAAGAAGAAAGTGCCTGGAAGACATCACCCATTCCCACACTCTTATGGCTTCTATGCACAGGCGATAAGACTGTGTTCCCCCTTACTTATTGATGTACCAGACCACAGTCATGTTGTCTGTTTAAATTGCTATAGTCCCAAGAGGGAAACACTACAGAAAGGCTTGCAACATTAGAAGGATTGCTGTCATCTCCAGGGTGTTTATGTGCAATTTGGTCTCTGTGCGGGACCATGTGCCTTGAACCATCCTTCACCAAAAATGCCCCCCCCCCCCCACAACAGGGAGGCATCCGTGATCACAGTGGCCTTGGGTGGGGGAAGACAGAAGGGTCTGCCGAGAGTCAGGTCCTGAGATAAAGCCACCAAGCAAGGTGATTTCTGCATGCATGAATCATCCTGACAGTCATGGACATGGGATGAACCTGAGCGACCACTGAATCACCAAGGCCCACTGTAGAACCCGCATGTGATACCTGGAGAGGGGCACTAACTGGACTGGCAGCTGCCAACAAGCCTAATGCTTGTAGAATTAGGCGGGCTGCTGGCCTCCAGAACCAGCAAGTGATAGACCCTGATCCCAAATAAGTTGAACTCTGCATAGGGGTAGTGCTGCAGTCTCCGACACCGTGTCCAGTTGAACCCCGATAAACTCTAGGTTCTGACACAGAGAAAGATTGGATTTGGGCAGACTGACCATGATGCCAAGATCCTAAAAGAGGTTGAGGGTATAATTCGTGGTCATTGACAGTTGATGCCTCATGGGGGTCATGAGGTGCCAATCGTCCAGGTACAGAAAAACCTGGAAGCCTTGCAGCCTGAGATGAGCTGCCACCACTGCCATACATTTTGTAAACACCCGGGGGGCTGTGGTGAGTCCAAAGGGCAGGGCTCTGAACTGGTAGTCACTGGCCCCTAACCGAAAGCGCAAGTGTCTCCTGGAGTGTCTGTTGATCTTGATATGATAGTATGCATCCTTGAGATCTACTGAGCACATCCAATCGTCCTTGTGCAAGAGAGGTAGAATTGACTGATCCATTGGGAACTTGAACTTTGGACTCACAGATTCAGTTCGCTGAGATCCAAAATTGGACGCAGGTCCCCAGTCTTTTTTGGCACCAAAAGGAAGCAAGAGTAAGTTCCAGACCCTTGTTGTCCTGTTGGGACCTCTTGGATGGCTCTTTTTAGAAAAAGGTCTTGAACCTTGAGATGGGCCAACTTCCTTTGGCTGGGTGGAACGTGTGAGAGAGATTTTAATACCGGGGAGACTGAAAAAAGGGAATGACGTAACCCCTAGAAATAATCCTTAACACCCACTGATCTGAGGAGATATTTGTCCAGGCTAGTGGGTGCAGGGAGAATTGTCCCCCAACTGTCTCCAGGGCAGGACAGTCGGGCAGTGTTCAGGAGTGCTGAAACAGCTTCTCCATTCCCGGGATCCCTGACTCTGCAGACCCCCCCCGCCTCTGTGGTGGCGTCTACCACTGAATCCTCTGCCCTGGCTTGCAGAAGAGGATTCTTGGGGATCATCCTGGAAGGAGGACGGAGTCCTGCGGAACCAAAGATTCTTGCTCCCTTTCTGAGTCTTAGAAAAGGATTGCTGGGGAGTAGAAAACTTTATTCCCACTGTGGACAGAGTCTTACCCTCCTGCTCACTGCAGGTCAATGTTTCCAAGACAGAAGGTCCAAATAAGGTCGAACCATCAAAGAGGGCGTTGGTAAAAGACGCCTTGAAGGGTTCCGCAAACCCACAAAGGCGAAGCCAAACATGCTGTCTGATAGCAATTCTTGTGCCAGCCACTCGAGAGGTGGCCTCAACCGCATTGGAGATTAACCTCATTGAGGCATTAGCCAGGGAGGTCAGAGTGAACAGCTTAGGAGAGACCAGCTTAAGACTCTCCGGAGGCAGCAACTATGAAAGGGAAGTGGTGAGTTCTGATACCAAATCCCTCTGAAGACGGGTGAAATGTGCCATGTAGTTGTTTGCTTTCAGTCCGAATGTAGCTGAGGCAAATACGCACTTTGCAAAACGGTCAATTGCCCGAGACTCCATTTGGCGGATGGACTGTGGGAGCTCTGTTCCGCCAGCTACTTTTTAGTAGCAGTGGCCACCACAATGGCATCAATGGGGATGCCCTTACTCCAAAAAGCCTCCTCTTTGGGGGGACTGAGGAATCTGTCTGCCTTTTTGGGTACTAGTTCCATTGTGTCCGGCTCCTTCCAAGCCCTGCTGGTAATGAGTTCTACAAGTTCGTCTGCAGGTGGAGACACCACAGCAGAAGATGGGCCTATCCTGAAGGCCTTCAGGATCATGGATTCCTCCGAAGATAGGGTAGGGGAAGACCAACCGCCTCTTTGCTTGAGAATTTCAAGGATGTCCTCAAAGGACACTTCCTCAGCCGGAAGCCTGGGGGACCCATCTCCCTCCTCAAAATCCATGTCCACGGTGAGGGACTCTCTAGGGGAGTCCAATTGCCTCCTCTTACACATCCTCTTCTGAGGGGGTTCCTCCACAATGGGATCTGTGGAGGACTCAGAAGAGACCGGAACTCCAAGTGGGGTAGTGCCCGTCAAAAGGCACTTGCGGGATGGCTGAGCCTGGAAGGATGATGAGACCTTGCTGCCCATGTGGATGAGGAGGACCAAGAGCCAAAGGAGAGGGGACTGCCAAGCTGGAGAAGGTCCTCTCTACTGCCCGGAAGGCCAACGGATTGGAAGAGGCCACCCTCTCCTTTCTTGTGGCCGCAGCCACCCGGGAAGGGAGGAGGGACCACAACACAGCACAGAAGCCTCCAGATGATATCGGCCCTGAGCTGTCGAGTGCCAAAGACCACAAGGAAAGGGAGCCGTATGAAAACTCCAGGCCCGACCCCACCCCCAGGGAACCTGCTCTGACCTCATGGGACCAAGGCACAGACTGTTCCAAGGGAAATGGAACAAAACCCGACAGGAACCCTGACGGTGTCGGGAAGGGAGAAATACCAGACACCATCAGCCTCTCACACAGAATCCCCTTATCCTGGCATTCCAAACCCCAATGGGTCGGAAGAGGAGAGTGAAGTCCCACGGAGGAGAAGGAATCCTACGCAAATGAGCTGAGGATGGTAACAAGCCCAGTTCAATCTGGGCCTTGAGGAAACTCCTCATCATCCTGTCCATATCTGTGGGTAGTAATTTCTGGAAGACCTGGACGATATGGAGAAATGCCAAGATTTAGCTGGAGATCTAGACAAAGTCCTATGATCCCTGGAGGGGAACCGACTCCGGCGCATCAGATCTGATGACCTAGATCTGGAGGGGGAGCTACCAATGACTATTGGATCCGAGGTAACGATCAGATCCAAAACCCTGAGAGCATCCGACACATTAGCCAGTGCGCTACATGGATCTGACTAACGGGATGGATCTGGGGAAAGCTTGCCCAGAGTCATATCCGAAGGCCTCTGAGGTGTTGAGGCTTTGGATCCGTGAGGTTGATCTGAGGCCCACGGAGTTGAAGAGCCCAGATCCAAAGTCATACAGGCTGGACTCAAATCTGGAGATCTGAGATTTGAGAGACTCGGCTTTGTTTTAAGGAGTAAGGGTCTCATCTTAGGATCTTGGGAAGCTGAGGAGGGACAGCCCAAGCCCAGGGTACCACACTTAGCTAACCTCTTCAAAAGCAACTTGTTTTTTTACCTCCATAAGAGTCCTTGGATTGAATCCAGCACAGATGTCACATTCAATCTCGAGACTGGGTTGTCCTAAACAATAAACACATTCCTCGTGTGAACCGGAATGAGGCATCTTCTGATCGCACAAGGAGCATCTTTTAAAGCCAAATGGCACACATGCACCAAGACGCAGAACACACATACACATACATACACACACAGACACACACACACACATACACACACACACACACACACACACACACACACACACACACACACACACGGAAAAAGCTTAAAACTAAACTGCAGAATGTACTAAATAAAAAGACACTTTTTTTAAAGTTAAATAACTAGCTATGAGGGAGGGCCATGGGAAAAAGGGCAGGAACCCAACCGTCAAACTAGATAAATACAGGGACAGGAGGAAACCTAGAATTTACTGCACTAAAGACCTAAAAGAGACTCAAGAAAGGCTATAGCAACCAACAGGATAAGAAAAACCCCAAAGAAAACACTTATCTGCAAATGAAGGCTTGAGCTACTGGAATCGCGTTCTTAGCATTTCCGCCGCAAACAAGATCTGGTGGTTACAGGTCAGCAGGGGATTGTGGGAAAGGGAGGAGCTTGATTTCTGGCTCTGTCCATCAGTTGCCGGCACGGATTCGAGGTCGGATCCAAGACCATCTGTGATGAATAATGACATAGATAGCATCAGATCACAGGTTACATCACAGCACGATGGAACAATCCCCCAAGTAAGGAGGAGCAGAAGGAGCAGGAGACATCTGAAGAAGAAATATGTATATGGGGAAGAAAAAGAGATCTAATATGGTGCAATACTTATGAAAAGGAGAAAGAAAAACTAATCAATACAAGAAAAGCAGCACCAAAGATATTTGAAGAGAAATGTAGGCAAAGGCATCTGGATATGGAAAATTTTGCAATACAAAAAATAAGAAAACAAAGAGGAAAAGTAGAAAAGAGGATTAATAATAGAAACATTAAAGAAATACAAGTTGAGGTTTTAAATTACCTGTGAAGTGAAGGACTTGTTGTAGGAAACCTAACTCTGATAACATCACAGCAGGATACAGCAATGGCTCCCCAAATTAAGGAGAAACCAGTGGAGTGGGAAACATCTGATCAGTTGCTATATGAAAATATTTTGGTGCTTTCCACAGGAAACCAGTTCAAATGATCAGTTGGAATTGGACAGCAAGGGAAGGAAAAGGAAAGTGTGGCTACTCTGATGCAGTCAATGTTCTGGAGTGATAGGTCAGTGAGGAGTTCCCATATGAAAGAGCAACAAATGACACAAGATGAAACTGAAGAGAATGTGGCGCAGGAAAATGCTCTGAAACTTTCTGTAAAATGTCCTCAGAAAATGGAGAACAAAGAATGTGTACTCAGTTTAGAAGAAAATGATCTAAGAGAAGAGTTGCTTGATTTAATAGAGAAGAACAAACATATTAAGATCAATGAAAAAATAGACTACAAAAAGTCAATAAAACCCACAAAGTTAGAAGTTTGATAAAACAAATGACCACAGTAATTAGGACTGCTCATACAGATTCATGCAATACGACTGTTCATACAGATTCATGCAATACAACAGAAGTAAATAAGATATATTACTGTGCAGCTAAATTAATAACAGATAAACTCTTACCACAAAAACACATGGGAGATATCAAATGCCATCTTGGAAGTAACGAACAGAGAAAACTATTAAACAATTAAGAAAAGTGTCACTGCTAGAAGAGTACAGAAGATGGAACAGATCAACAAAAATACTCAGAAAGACAGATGTAATAAAAGCAATGTACAGTATCAGAACATATCAGGATCTATTGTGCACTATCGCAAATAATAAACTAAAAATATCAGCATAGGCAGAAAAACTTAGAAGATATACAGAATATAAAGGAAAAATATAAAATAAGCAATTTATTAATGACCCAAAAAGGTTTTATAGAGAACTGGGAAACAAGGCAAAAGGAATTGAAACATCACCAAAAAAAAGAAGAAATAGATACATTTTAGACAAATATCTATTAAGATCCTATGGAATATAAAAAAGATGCTAAATGGATAGAAGAATAAGAAGCTTAAATGTACATGATACACAATGGGATGAAGTAACGGCTAAAGAGACTGAAACAAAAAGTTAAGAAAAGCTCCTAAATGGAAAATCCCAGGCCCAAATGCAGCACCTAACTTCTGGTTAAAAGTACTAATATCTGTACATGAAGATTTAGCCATCAGTAAGAACTATTTATATGCGCACCCTGACGAGACACCAACCTGGTTAACAACAGGAAAAACAATATTTCTACTTAAGAGCGAAACTGCAAGTTATTCTAAAAACTATAGACCAATAACTTGCCTTCAGGCAATGCATAAACTATACACAGGAACTGATACCAAAAGAGTTTACAGTCATTTAGAAGAAAACTCAATCATGGAAACAGAACAAAAGGGTAACAAAAGAAAGTAATACAGAACAAAGGACCATATGTTGTTAAATAAAGTCATAGTGGAAAACTATAAAAAGTGGAAGAATCTAAGTATAGCATAGATGGACTACAAATTGCATTTGACAGTATGCCACACTCATGGATAAAAGAGTGCTTAAAATGTACAAGGTATATCCCATTCTGAATGATTACATTACAGTGACCATGAAACAGTGGCAAACCACTTTGCAGTTAAGCCATGACAAAGGAAAATTATTATTCCAAGGAGAAAAATTCAAAGGGGGACATTCCAAGGTAACTCTTTGTCACCATTGCTCATTTGTCTTGTCCTTAACCCACTAAGCTGTCTATTTAACAATTAGGTCATGGCTACAACTTGGCTCCCAGACAACAACAAAGTGTAAAGACTTCTCATCTTCTTTGCGTGAAAGCTGTATAGTTCATCAGATGAGTAACTGAAAGCACAACTGCAAGTGGTCAAAACATTTTCAGATAATATAATAATGTCATTTAGTCTTGATAAATGTGCATAAGCAACCTTTAAAGCATGAAAGTTGCAGCACTAAGAAAACATCAGTTTGGGACAGGAATTTGATATAAAAGTACTTGAGGAGAAGGGAGTGTATAAATATCTGGGAATTGATGAAGAATGAACAATAAAACATGAACAAATGCAAATAAAACTTAGTAAGGCATATTTTAGAAGACTAAAATTACTGAAAACAGCATTGACATCTAGGAACAATGTCCAAGCAATAAACCAATTTGCTTTTCCTGTCCTAACTTACAATTTTGGAATAAGTGACTGGCTCCAAAAGGTGTTGGATCGGCTGGACAGGAAAACAAGGAGGATGCTTCATGCTTATCAAACAACTTTTAAAAATCAGTGCATACCAAGATGATATACTCCCAGTTTTGAAGGAGGCATGGGCCTCCTCAAAACTGATTACATGCACAGACCTGCAATCATAGGACTGAATACATATCTGCTGACCTCACAAGACCCAAATGTAGTGAAAGTTTTAAAACAAGAAGTTATGTACTCACCATAACGTTCGATGTATGTAGTCCATCTCGCCTCACATTCTTACCCGTGGGTTCGGAGCCGAACCTTGGCTCTGACTCGGCCATACTCTACCTCGAAGTCTTTCAATTGGCTGGGCTAAGAAGGTATCCCATGCTGTACTGCTCCCTTTTCCCAGATCTAGTTTGCTGCAAGCTCAATCACTCACACATAACAACACATAGAGAAGGAAGAACATACCAACCATAAAGGAATTTTGAAACCATACCTAACCTCTAGGTCCTCCAGGATGGGGGAAGGAGGGGGGGTAAGTAAGAATGTGAGGCGAGATGGACTACATACATCGAATGTTATGGTGAGTACATAACGTCTTGATGTTATGTAGTCCAATCCCGCCTACATTCTTACCTGTGGGACAGCGTCCCCAGCACCTGAATCCTGGAAGGCTCAGTGGAAAATACTCCTGAGCACTGTGGAACCAAAGGAAGACCTGCCTCTAGACACCAAATCTAACTTGTAGTGAGTAACAAAGGTGTGAGGACATGCCCATGTAGCCGCAGCACAAATATCATCCATAGACAACCTGGCCTGAAAGGCTGTAGATGTAGACACAGATCGGGTAGAGTGAGCCTTCACTCAAAATGGTAAATCTCTGCCACCTGAAGCATAAATGAAGGAAATACAACTGGAGATCCATCTAGACAAGGTGACTTTGGAAACAGGAGACCCAATCCTGTTTTCTGAAAATGAGACAAACAACTGATCCGATTTTCTAAGATCCTTCGTTCTATGCAAATAGAATCGTAATTGTCTGTGCACATTCAGCTGATGAAATTTAAATTCTGCCTTGTTCGAGAACTCTGGAAAGAATACAGGTAGTTCAATGGGTTGGTTGAGATTACTAACTGAAGCCATTTTCGGCAGAAAGGAAGGGTTTGGTCTGAGAGAAACCCTGTCCTTGTGAAAAATCAAGTTAGGTGTCTGATTAATAAGGCTTGAAGCTCCGAGACATGTCTGGCTGAAGTGATGGCTACCAAAAAGTTAGTCTTCCAAGTCAAATATTTTAAATCACAAGTGGCTGCAGGCTCAAAGAGGGGCGAAGTGAGACATTGCAGAACAAAAGTTAAGTCCCAAGGCATAACTGGGTCAAAGACTGGAGGACGAAGCAGCATAGTGCCCTTCAGGAATGCCTTACAAAGTCTATGTGCCATGAGACTAGGCTCATCAGCAACGTGAAAGGTGGAAATAGCCGCCAACTGGACCTTAACGCTGATCCCTGGTTGAAAAGCGTGGAGAGGAACTCCAGGACTGACGAAATTGGAGCTGTATAAGGATCAATTTGTCTTGCATGCGCCCATATGGAAAATCTTTTCCATTTACTGGAATAGATTTTTCTGGTGGAAGGCTCATGGGAGGAAGACAGAATATGAACCACCTCCGGCGAAAAATGATGAAGCCTGACTAATAATGGAAGTAGAGAAGCCAGGCTGTCAACCGGAGGGTCTGAAGAGAGGGATGGAGCTGCCCTGACATATGAGTCAACAGATCTGGTTGTGGGTCCAGAATCCAGGGGGCATCCATGAGGTAGGGATGGAAAAACGGGAACCAAATTTGACGAGGCCAGTGTGGAGCAATCAGAATCATTTTCCTTCCCAAAGATTGCGCTTTCTGAATAACTTTTGTCAGCAGAGGAACAGGAGGGAAGGCATACAGTAGACCGGAGGGCCAATCCTGAACTAGAGCATCCCTGGGTGACTCCCCCTGAGGGGGGATAAGGGTGAAGTAGCTGCTGCATTTGGTATTGCGGGAGTTGGCAAATAGGTCACAGCAAGGCTGACCCCCACCTGCGGAAAATCTGCTCCGCAACCTGATTGTTCAGGGACCACTCGTGAGGCATCAGAATAGCTCTGCTCAACCTGTCGGCAATCACATTGGACTTCCCCGGAATGTGCGTTGCTACAAGAAAACGTTGGGAAGCCACTGCCCACTGCCACACTCGCATGTCCTCTCTGCAAAGGGGGGTACGACTTGGTTCCACCCTGTTTGTTTAGATACCATACCACCGACATATTGTCTGAGTGGATCGCAATTGTCCCGAGAGGAAGAAAGCTCTGAAGTGCTTGCAATGCTAGTAGCACTGCTCTCATCTCCAGGACATTGATATGCAGATGCATCTCGTATTCCTGCCACGTGCCTTGGACTGTCCTGCCTAGATAATCCCCCACCCCACCCCATCTGGGAGGCATCCGTGATCACTGTGGCAACCAGAGGGGACGGAACAAAGGGTTTTCCTGCATTGAGGTTGCTGGTGTGAAGCCACCCGTGAAGATCCTGCTTGCTCCTGTCTGTGATTATTATAAGTTGAGAAAGCAGAAGATGTTGTAAAGACCACTGGGCGAAGAGTAGCCACTGAAGGAGCCTCATGTGCAGCCTCGCCAGAGGAACCAGCATTATTGTAGCAGCCATCGTCCCCAACAATTTTAGGACCAATCTTGCCTTCACTCTTCTCAAAGGGAGCAACGCGTACACCTGTTGTAAACTTTGAATCCTTTCTAGTGGTAAAAACGCCCTCATGAGTACGATGTCTAACTTGGTGCCTATAAAGGTGACACGCTGCAAGGGCAACAAGGCAGACGTTTCCCAGTTTAAAGTGATGCCCAATTGTTGACACAGTTTGATAGTGGCGTCTCTGGTTTGTAGTAGTAGATGCCTGGTGGTGGCAGAAAGGAGCCAGTCATCCAGGTACAGAAACACTTGGAATCCCTGACATCTCAAGTGAGCCGTCACCACTGCCATACATTTGGTGAACACCCTGGGGGCTGTGGTGAGAGCAAAGGGCAGGGCGCGAAATTGAAAATGACTGGCTCCCAGCCAGAAGCGCAGATTACTTCTGGATGCCCTGTCCATCTTTATATGGTAGTAAGCATCCTTGAGGTCAATGGAGCACATCTACACTTCTTTTCCCAACAATGGGAGAATAGACTGCAACGTGACCATTCGGAACTTGGACTTCTTCACATGGGTGTTCAATCTGCTGAGATCCAAAATGGGTCTCAGGTACCCTGTCCTTTTCGGCACCAAAAGGAATCTGGAGTAAGTCCCTAATCCGATCTGGTCTGAGGGGACATGCTGGATGGCTCCTTTTCCTAGCAGCTTTAAAACCTCAGAAGCTGCGGAATCCCTTTGATTGGGTGGAACATCTGGGATTCTTTTGATCGGAGGGGGAGTTGAAGAGAAGGGAATGTGATATCCTCCGGAAACTATGTTTAATACCCATTGGTCCTGGGTGATACCTTGCCAGGCCTCAGGGTATAGTGAAATGCGACCCCCGACTGGCTCGGGAAACGCACAGTCAGGTCTCCCATCAGGAGCGCTGGTAGGGAGAACCACGAAAGGAATCGCGGTCTCCCTGGTTATGTGGGCTTCCTCTGTCCCTAGGGCGGCATCTACCTGAATTACCACCCCCTCCCCTGCCTCTGGCGGGGGACTCACCTTGTGCGTCATGAAAAAAACCTCTGCAATTTTTTGAACCACATCTTCCCATTCCTCTGGATCTTGGGATAAGGCCTAGAAGGAAGGGAAAAACAGACTCCCACAGCAGACAGAGTTTTTCCCTCTTGCTCGCACCTAGTGAGAGTGTCTTTCACCTTGGTTCCGAATAAGGAGGAACCATCAAACGGGGCGTTGGTGAACGTAGACTTGAAGGTCTCCGTGAAATTACAGAGGACAAATTACAAGCACAGTGGTGTCAAGCAAGAATGGAAATCAAACCAGCAAATAAAAATCAGGCATAACTGAATGTGGCAAAAAATAAATGAAAGAATATAAGATGAAGGATCAGACAAGAAGGCAAGAAATGTGGAAAGTGCACAAATGCAGTTGCAAGTATAGAAAACTCTTGGAACAACCTTATGTTGATCAGGATCAAACACAGGAATGGTTAAGGAGAGGTGAATTTAAACCAAAAGACGAAAGGTTAATATTGGCTGCCCAAGACTGTAAACCAACATGCATGTAGTTCACTAAGTCCATTAAACATGTGAGAGAAACAGACAAATGTAGGTTTTGTAAAACACATCTTGTTGCTGTTGTGATATACTAATGGCAGAAGGACTGTATACTGAAAGTTAAAATAATGTGGCAAGACTGTTACACTGGGGATTGTGCAAACATCATAATATTGGAGTAGCTGAAAAGCACTGGAAATATGAGCCACAAAGCATTACAGATATCACAAGGGATCACACATTACTGACAGTTTAAAAAACACATGCGAGAAAACCAGAAATAGTAGTCCATGAAAAGAAGACAAAAGTAGCACTGGTCATTGAAATTGCTATACCCAGTGACTAGAGTGTCTTATGTACTATGACGCACACAGTCATAAAATACCAGGATTTGCAGGTAAAAATGAAGACAATGTGGAAGAAGGATACCCAGACAGTTCCAATAGTAATAGGAGCAATGAGTCTTGTAAAAAAGAATTTACAATTGTACTTAGAAATGTTACCATTACATGTAACTCCATATGAATTGCAGGAGGAGTCATTACTGGCCACACTGCAGGTGCTGCAAAGAGCAGTTCTAACAGGAAAGATTGAAACAATACCAATTTCATGAACTTTAATCATACTTTGACTTAGGAATGGGGTCCATTCCCGTCATGGTATTAGAAACTCAAAGACTTGGAGAAATTAGAAAAAAACAGAAAGCCCTTTCAGATATGTTTAGTGTGAAAGGTGACCTTTGCAATTATATAATGTCACTGCTTTCCTGAGACTGTAAACTTGATTTATGAAGTGTAGTTTATTTAGGAATGGGGACATCAGTTACTTAAATGTTTGGAGGTAAATGTGTTGAGTAGCAGTGTTGTTTTGATGTTACAGGAAGCTACTTACTTTCATTTTGTGCAATACAGTAATGTTCTCTGTAGTTCACTATGTTGAATCAGAGGATTTTATTCTCAGTGGTTTACATGACAGCTGTATTTTATGCTGAGAGAAGTGCAATTACAGGGTGACTCCATTCCAGTCTGGGGAGTAGTAGTACATTAATAGCTATATCGCACCCGTCTTTAGTAGCGAGCAAACTGGATATTTTATATGATTGTTAAATACAGATTCAGTATTTCATGAAAGGGAATGTTTGGATTTAAGGTAATACCTATGTATCTCTGCTGTGAAGTTGTATGAATGGGCGACTGAAGGTTTGCTAACATTTTGTGATGTTGCAGATAGCATCACAGTGCTTTTCTTAATATTTACAGTCAGTTTATTATTGTGTGGCCAGTTCCATATAGTCTTAAAGTCATGCTGGAGGTCTTTGTTCAGAGAAGATAGGTATTTACTGGACCTGGTCATGAAAGGGAATGCTTGGATTTAAGGTAATACCTATGTATCTCTGCTGTGAAGTTGTATGAATGGGCGACTGAAGGTTTGCTAACATTTTGTGATGTTGCAGATAGCATCACAGTGCTTTTCTTAATATTTACAGTCAGTTTATTATTGTGTGGCCAGTTCCATATAGTCTTAAAGTCATGCTGGAGGTCTTTGTTCAGAGAAGATATGTATTTACTGGACCTGGTCAAGAGAATACCATCATCATACAGGACAGAGTTTATCTGTGGCATATCTCAAAGAAAAAGAAGTTATGTCTTACCATATCGTTCCATCTGTATTGTTGATCCTCGTTCAGTCATTACGTGTGGGTATTGGTTCCGACCTCGGGACAGAGCCGGCCATCTTCCAAGCTCATGTCAGCTACAAACTCTCGAGCTAAAAACTCTTACCCAGAATTCCTCTCTCCCTGTTACCTCAAATTGAGTTTGCAAGTCAAAAGAAGGTAGAGGCTACCTCTGGTCAAATGACCTAATAGAACCGGATGGTGAGATGCACTAGAAGCCACAGGAGGGGGAAGGAGGGAGGGACGCAATGACTGAACGAGGATCAACAATACAGATGGAACGTTATGGTGAGACATAACTTCTTTATCTGATATTGTTAATCCTCGTTCATTATTTATGTGTGGGACAGAGTCGCCAGCTACCTTTATTCCTGGGAGGCCCTCGTTCATTCTTTACGTGTGGGACAGAGTCCCCAGCTACCTTTATTCCTGGGAGGCTCTAATGAAAGAACACTCCTGAGCACCATAGAACCAAAAGATACTCTTCCCCTGGAGGCCAAATCCAATTTGTAATGATTGATGAAGGTATGAGGGGTAGCCAAAGTTGCAGCTGCACAAATGTCATGTAAAAAAGCTCTTGCATGGAAGGCAGCAGAAGTTGCCACCGACCTTGTAGAATGAGCCTTTATGGTAGTAGGTAATGGAATATTATGTTGTCTATAAATGAAGATCACACAGTCTTTCAACCATTTAGCCAATGTGACCTTAGCAACAGCACATCCTAATCTAGGTCCAGAATAGGCCAAAAATAACTGGTCTGATTTATGAGAGGCCTTAATCCTGTTCAAGTAGAGGTGAAGATGCCTGTGAATATCTAGGGTATGTAGGCAATACTCTTCTTTGTTTGAATGATTGGGGAAGAAAACTGGCAATTCAATGGTTTGATTAATGGACATTTCAGAGATCACTTTTGGCAGAAAGGAAGGATTAGTTCTCAATGACACTCTAGCTCTATGAAAAATTAAATATGGGCTCTTGATGCATAAGGCTTGAAGCTCAGAGATACGTCTGGCAGAAGTAATGGCGACCAAAAACAAGGTTTTCCATGACAAATATTTGAGGTAGCAAGAAGAAGCTGGTTCGAAAGGTGGCATTGTCAAAGCTTGTAGGACTAGTGACAGGTCCCATGGTTGAGTAGGTTCTCTAAAAGGGGGTTTTAGAGGATTCACGCCTTTTATGAAAGTCTTGCATAATTTGTGTGACATAAGAGAGGAGTCTTGGACACCATCATGGAAACTAGATATTGCAGCCAAATGAACTCTAATGGTAGAGGCAAATAGACCGGATTTAAATAGGGTGGCTAGATACTCCAGTACTATCGACACTGGTGCTGAAAAAGGATCTACCTGTTTTTCTTTCAGCCAAAAAGTAAATCTTTTCCACTTGCTGAAATATGTAATTCTGGTGGAAGACTTATGAGATGCAATAAGAATATCACATACTGGCAAAGAAAGATCATTCTGCCTGGCAATCAAAGGAATTGGAGGAGCCAAGCTGTAAGCTTCAGGCTGTTCAAGTTGGGGAAAATCAGATTCTGCGGATGGGAGATCAACCCCGGGGTTGGATGGAGAATCCACGGTTGATCTAGCAGGTGAGGCCAAAGGAAGGGGAACCAAATCTGACGAGGCCAATATGGTGCTACGAGGATTACTTTGCTTTTCAACTGGCGGGCTTTCTTCAGAAACTGGGGAATGAGGGGGAGAGGTGGAAATGCATAAAGTGGACCTGAGGGCAAATCGTGGACTAGAGCGTCCCTGGGTGACTGTCCCAGAAGGGGAATCAGGGCAAAATAGTTTGCTGCACTTGTAGTTGGTCGGGGACGCAAAGAGATCGCAGCAAGGAAGACCCCAGCGGTTGAAAATCTCCACCGCTATCAAGGGATTCAGGGACCACTCGTGAGGTTGTAATATACACCTGCTGAGTCTGTCTGCTATCACATTGGAACTCCTGGGAATGTGCGTTGCTAAAAGAAAACGGTTGGTAGCCATCGCCCAATGCCATATCCTCATGGCCTCTCGACAGAGTGGGTAAGATTTGGTTCCACCCTGTTTGTTGATGTACCAGACCACCGCCATGTTGTCTGATTGTATCGCAATAGTCCCAGACGGCAGCAGGGGATGGAATGCTTGCAACACCAAAAGCACCGCCCTCAGCTCTAGAACATTTATATGCAGATGGACCTCCATTTCGGACCAAGTACCTTGGACTGTCTTTCCCTAACATAGCCCCCCCACCCCATCGGGGAGGCATCCATGGTCACTGTAGCCTTGGGCTGTTGGGGGGAGAAGGGGTGAGACCACTGTGACGGATTGTGGGCCATCCACCAATTTAAATCCTGTTTGCACCTGTGAGTTACCCGAATCTTGGCTGAAAGAGGGTACTGAAAGGGATACCGCTGGGTGAGCAGTAGCCATTGTAGAAGCCTATTGTGAAACCTGGCCAGGGGGACAATGGTGATGGAGGCTGCCATGAAACCCAACAACTGTAGAACACAGTGAGCTGTGGATTTCTCCCTTGAAAGGATTGGGATCAGTTGTTGCTCTATCCTTAGAATTCTGTGCTCTGGAATGGATGCTCTGCAGTTCTTTGTATTCAAGATTACCCCTATAAATTCTGTGGACTGAGATGGGGTGAGATTGGATTTTTGCCAGTTTATGGTTATGTCTAGCCTTTCTGCAGAGAGGAGAGAGTATGCCAGGGCTTCTTCCAATAGATGTCTGGTAGGGGCAGAGATGAGCCAGTCATCTAGGTATGGAAACACCTGGAATCCTTGTAGTCGCAAGTGAGCTGTGACGACTGCTATGCACTTTCTGAACACTCTGGGGGCTGTAAACAGTCTGAAGGGCAGTACTCTGAATGGTAGTGACTGGCTCCCGCACGGAAGTGAAGGAATCTTCTTGATGGCCTGTCCACTTTTATGTGGTAGTACGCATCTTGAAGATCTATCGAGCACATCCAATCGTCTTTTTCCAAAAGCAGAAGGACAGACTGTATTGTGACCATCCAAAATTTTTGTACTCTTACAAACTTGTTCAATACACTGAGATCCAAAATTGGTCTCCAGTCCCCGGTTTTCTTTGGCACCAAGAATAGTCTTGAGTAGAATCCGGATCCTATCTGGTCTGGAGGGACTATTTGGATGACTCTTTTTCTTAGCAGCTTTGATATCTCTAATGCTGTTTCTTCCCTTTGACTGGGTGGAACGTCGGGTAAGTTTGCTGGGGGAGCGGGACAAAGATCGAAGGGAATATGATAACCTCTGGTTATTATCCTTTGTACCCAAGAATCGGTGGTGATGGTTAGCCAGGCAGAAGGGTACAAAGAAAAACGACCCCCAACCACTTCCAGAGGATAGCAGTTGGGCTGTTCTTCAGGAGCACTGGTAGGACTGGCCAGGGAAAGAGTCCCTGGAACCCTAGTTACATGGACCCCCTCTGCCCCAAAAAGGGCGTCTTCCCTGTGGGTTTCTCCCTCTGCCTCTAGGGGAGAACTCGGCCTGTGTGTCACGCAAAGGACCCTGAGACTTTCTGTACCATATCTTCCCACTCTTCTGGTTTCTTGAGAAAGCACATTGAAGGGAAGAATAATGGACACCCATGGCAGAAAGGGTCTTGCCATCTTGTTCACATCTGGCCAGTGTGCTTTTAAATTTGGGTCCAAACAATGAAGAGGCTTCGATGGGAGTATTGAGAAAGGAAGCCTTGAAAAGTTCCGCAAAATTACACAAGTGCATCCATGCGTGTTGTCTGAGAACAATGCCTGAACTCGCCGCTCTAGCTGCTCCTTCCGATGCGTGAGATATCGGGCACATGGAGGAGTTAGAAATCAATTCAATGGTGGCTAGCTGAGAGACCACTTTGTCACAGACCTCATCAGACACAGCACCAGACAAAGTTTCAGACAACACAGAAATTAAATCTCTTTGAAGCCTGATAAAGTGTGCCATATAGTTCAGGGACCTGACTGCAAAGATTGCTGATGCAAAAGTATGCTTCCCTATTCTGTCCAGAGCCTGGGACTCTTTGTTGGGCGGATGGACAGTCTGGCTTTCTTCTTCCACCAGGTCCTTTTTAGTTGCGGCCGCCACCACCACAGCATCTACAGGAAGACCTTTAGACCAATAGGGGGTCAGTAGCAGGAGGGGACAAAATTTTATCTGGCCTCCAGGGAATGGCCTCAACTGTGTCAGGAGCCTTCCACACACGCTGCACGACAAGCTGGACCAGTTCGTCGGCAGGTGGAGTAACCCAGGAGGTAGGGGGCCGGGCGCAAAAGGCCTGCAGGAACACAGACTCTTCAGAGGTCAGGTTCGAGGGCTGCCAGTCACCTCTCTGTTTAAGAATTTCAAGAATATCACCAAAGGATACCTCAGAGGGCGAAAGAGGGGACCCTTCCCCATCATCAAAGTCTATGTCTTCAGTAAGGGACTCTTCTGTGGAGTTCATGTTATTCCTCTTGCACAAGCTCTTTTGATGAACTTCCTCAGAGGGAGAAGCTGGGGAAGACAGCGCAAAAGGGGTCTCCTGTGGGAGTATATCCTGAGGCCCTTGCGGCCCGGTGTCCGCTAGGAGCGACTTGTGTACATTGCGGTCTATAGGAGGGCAGGGAGAGTGATAGCACAGGATCACCAACCGACACCAGCGCCTTCTCCATTAGCTGGAAGGCCGATCCACCCAAAGAGGGGTGAGTGCCCAGGGCAGGGGTCACCATCTCCTAAGTGGCTCAGCCTGCCAACTCGGGAGTCCCTGGATGACTGTGAAACACCAAATTACGTACGCCACAGCTGACATCCTGGGTCGTAGTGAAACTCTCCTGCCACAAAGGCAACTGTGGCTCCTTAGTGAGGTCCATAAAGGGAACCGTACAGGGGCTTCAAAGGCAATGAAGGAACAGTGTCCTGCCATTCTTCTTTCTTTTTTGAATAAGTAGGGGTCTTTGGTAAAGGGTGAAAAGCCTCCAGAGGAAGGATAGGTCCTGGGGGCGGAATACCTCTGGCCAAAGCACTTGATCCACAAGACGCAAGACGTCGTGTTCAGAGAGGCTTCTAATGGATTTCATGGACATGGCTGAAAGGGAGTCAGGTCTATCCAAAGATGGAGCAAGCTTGGTGCCGACCTCACAGGTCTGCACTGAAAACAACGGGGCTGTAAAGGACTGAACTTCAGGTGTCTGCACCGAGGAAATCATCGGTGCCAAAGTCATGGTCTGCACCGACAATAAGGTCGGTACCAAAGTGGTTGTCGGCACTAAGGCTGGAACCGAAAAAATCGGTGCCAATAACTGAATGGTCGGTGCTGAGAGGGTAGTTGGTGTCGGGTAAGTTGTCGGAGCCGAACAGGCAATGGACTTAAAAAAAATCCATCGATGTCGTGACAGTCTGCATCGACTGGACAGTCGGTGCCAGTAAAGAGGTCTGAGCCGAGGAGCCCCTCGGTACCGATACGGGAAAGAGCACGCTAGTCGGTGCCAAAGTCACAGATGGCTCCAATTGCCTCGGTGCCGAAGGTCTAGGTACCAAAAGCGCCGGAGCCAAAGAAGTCGAATCCGAACTGGAAAGCTTAGCTTTCTTGGGTCTCAGTTCCTGGGGGTCCCCAGCTGGGGACGAAGGAAGAGACTTGGCCTTTATATGTTCATCACTCTTTTTCTTATGGGATCTTGGAGGGGTTGAAGCCTCCGACCCAGAAATAGCCTCTGAAAAAGGAGATTTAAGTAGCCCCTTCAATATTAATTTATTTTTTCTCTCAATCAACATCCTGTTAGAGAAATTCTTACAAATCTCGCAGGGCAGGTCAACTGTTAAATGAGGCACACCCAAGCAATAGACGCACAGGGAAATGTGCATCTGAAGTAGGTAATTTATGGCCACAATCTAAACATCTTTTAAATCCTAGACTACCTTTTTTATCTGTCATGATAGGAAGAAAGAAGCAAACCCAGAAAAAATACCAGCAATGGTACAAGAATTACCCAAAGGTAAAAAGGAAAGGGGGTTTACCAATGCTGGTAAAAAAAGAAATTACCTCGTGGTAAAGAGGAGGAAAGGAATAGAAAGGATAGTTGCTAAATGCGATAAGGTAAGAGAAAACTAACAAAGTACCCTACCTTAATAAATTAAAGCTTATAGCCTTTGCCTCTCTCCTACCTCCTCTACTAATTACCTATTTATTAACCTCCTATGAACAACCATTACACCCAAAAGTACAGTTTTGTACCTACCATAAATGTAGATGTCCGATAGGTATGTATCTGCAGTCATAACATATGGGTTGTCCTGCCTCAGGCAGCCCTTCGGTCGGCCGGATTCCAAAGTCTGGGTCTGGCCTCGGCTGATGTCGCACTTTCCCCGACGTCAGAGCGTCTGGGGTATAAAAGCATCAGCCGACGCCATTTTCCTCAGTGTTTCTTGCCCCAGATGCCAGGTGCCCTCTAGAAAGGCCAAATTTGGAGGAATGCAGTAAAATTCCAAACATTTTCCAAAAAATATATACATATATATATACAAACAAATGCACCATAATAGATCCCCCAGCTAGCTAATGGAGGGGTAAGTACCCTAGGAATACCACAGAGGGGAAGGAGGGAAAGTAACCCTGACTGCAGATGCATACCTATCGGACATCTACATTTATGGTAGGTACAAAACTGTACTATGTCCTTCAAGGATGCATCTGCAGTCATAACATATGGGTAGAATACCATAGCCAATCTGGGGGAGGAGGTACTAAGAAAAGGATGGTGTAGTTAAGATCCCCTGCAGGACTGCTGTAGCAAAACCCGCTCTGGATCTGGAGTATAAAGGTAAATTGTAATGTTTGGCAAATGTATGCACGGAGCTCCATGTAGCAGCTTCTAAAATGTCCTTGGTAGCCACCCCTCTTAGGAAGGCTGTAGTGTTGGCTGTGGCCCTTGTGGAATGAGGCCTGATGTTTGCAGGAACTGTCTTTCCATGAAATGAGTAACAAAATCGAATGCAATTTCCTATCCACTTTGAAATTGTCTGTTTGGAAATTGCTTTTCCTTGTACCCCAGCAGCATATGCTACAAGAAGTTGGTCAGTTTTTCTGTTACTTTTAGTTCTGTCCAAGTAGTAGCGTAGTTGTCTGTGTATATCCAGAGTGTGTAGAAGTTTTTCCCCTCTATTTTGTGGATTTGGGAAGAATGTAGGCAAGTGAATAGCTTGGTTCAGGGATACCCTAGATACCACCTTTGGCATAAAAGTAGGATTGGTTCTTAGTGAAACTCTGTCCTGATGGAAGATACGAAATGGCTGTACTGCCATTAAAGCTTGTAACTCAGATACTCTTCTTGCTGAAGTTATGGCCAGAAGGAATGCAGTTTTCCAAGACAGAAACTGTAGATCCGCCGATGCTGCTGGTTCAAAGGGAGGAAGTGTTAGTTTCTCCAGCACAAAGTTGAGATCCCAAGTAGGTAAAGGGGGTTTTCTTGGAGAATTGATGTTTTTGATCCCTCTCAGAAATTGCCTGAGGAGAGGGTGCGAGAAGATAGGTGGATCCACATTGTATTCTGCTGAAATTGCTGAGGCATGAATCTTAATGGAAGAATAGGACAGGCCATTGTGGAACAATTCTGCTAAGTATTCCAGAATATGTGTCATGCTCGCCACTGTCACATCTAAGCCTTTGTTGTGTTCCAAATGAGAAATCTTTTCCATTTTGCTGAGTATGTCTTCCTTGTGGAAGGCCGGCGAGCTTCCATAATAATGTCCTTTACTCTCTGTGATAAGTTATTTTGAGGGGGATTTATGGAATTTTCCAGGCAGTTAGCTGCAATGTTTTCAAGTTGGGATGCATGATCTTGAAATTGTTCTGCGTCAGAAGAAGAGGCCATAGGGGGAGAGGCCATGGTTTCGCCTGTGACATGCTCCTCAATAGTGGGTACCAGTGCTGCCTTGGCCAGTCTGGAGCTATCAGAATCACTCTTGGCTGTTCCGCCCTGATCTTCAGTAAAACCTTGGACATTAGTGGGAGAGGTGGGAAGGCATATACTTTTAGAGCTTTCCAGCTGAAAGAGAGGGAGTCCACCCTCCAAGCTTGTGGGTGGTATGTCCTTGAGCAGAATGTCTTCAGTTGATGGTTGTGGGGGGAGGCGAACAGATCTATCTCCGGCTTTCCCCATGCTTTTGTTAAGAGTAGGAAGATGTCTGGGTGCAGCATCCATTTGTGTGCATCCATGGTAGTTCTGCTTAAGCTGTCTGCCAGTGCATTTTCTTTCCCTGGCACGAACTGGGACTGTAGTTGGATATTGAGTTTCAGGCATAGTTCCCATAGATTCATAGTCAGCCTGCATAGAGGGTGGGAATGTGTGCCTCCCTGCTTGTTTATGTACCACATGACCATGGTGTTGTCTGTCCTTATTAACAGGTGGCCTTGATGGAGGAAAGGTTTGAAGGCCTCGATTGCGTGTATCACTGCCAGCATTTCCTTTTGGTTTATGTGCATGCGCAGCTGTCCTTGAGACCATAGGCCTTGGATACATTTGCCCTCCATGTGTGCTCCCCATCCTCGGTCTGAAGCGTCCGTGGTGATGGTTTGTTTTGTTTTTGGTTTGTTGAAAGGCAACCCTCTGTTGGACTGGCAGGCTTGAGCCCACCACAGGAATTCCTTTTGAAGGCAAGGAATGATTGGTATCAAAGTTTCCAAACTGTGACTGTGCTGAGACCACACACTCCTTAGGTACCATTGTAATTTTCTCATATGTAGCCTGGCCTGTGGAATCAGAATTATGCAGGATGCCATGTAACCCAGGGCCTGCAGGATTTTCCTTGCAGTTAGCTGAGTTTGTCTTGTCAGATTCATGAAGTAATCCGGAAGTTGTTTTTGTTTTTCTTCTGTGAGAAAGGCCATTTGGGTGGTTGTGTCTAGATCTGCACCCAAAGAGGTTATCCTTTGGGATGGAACAAGTCTTGATTTTTGGATGTTGACTGTGTATCCCAATGCCTGTAGTAGGTGGATGGCATAGGCCAAGTCCTTTATCAAATTTTTCTTGTTGTCCGCTTGTAT
Organism: Protopterus annectens; assembly: GCF_019279795.1. Taxonomy (NCBI): domain Eukaryota; kingdom Metazoa; phylum Chordata; order Ceratodontiformes; family Protopteridae; genus Protopterus; species Protopterus annectens. Next base: position 1,137,351,895 of record NC_056731.1, read on the forward strand.
AAGGCAGTCATCCAGATATGGGTAGATTTGAATCCCCTGAAGTCTGCAGTGTGCAATTACTGATGCCAGGCATTTTGTGAATACTCTGGGCGCAGTTGATAAGCCAAAGGGCAATGCTGAGAATTGATAATGCTCTGATCCTGCAAGAAATCTGAGGTGTCTTCTGCAACTTGGTTGAATAGGGACATGCAGGTATGCCTCCTTGAGATCTAGAGTCACCAGCCAAGACTCCTTGCCCAGCATGGGAAGAAGTTGCTGTAGGGTCAGCATCTTGAATTTTGGCACAATGAGGTAAGTATTCAGTGCGGACAGGTCGAGAATAGGCCTCCATTGATTTTCTTTTCTTGGAACCAGGAATAATCTGGAGTAAAATCCTTGGCCTTGTTCTGAAAGAGGTACCTTTTCTATGGCTTTCATTTGGAGTAAGTTGTTGATCTGCTTTAAAGCCTCTGCCCTCTGATTTGGTGGCAGGTTTGGCATTCCGTTTCTTCTTGGCAAAGTGTGGAAGTGGAACCTGTATCCTTTGTCTATTATTTGCAGTGTCCATGTGTCCCTTGTAATATAATGCCAGTTTTTTGAGAATAAAGAAAGCTTTCCGCCCAAGGGTGCTTCCAATTGAGCCCTGGCAGGCGGAATCAAAGTAAAGTCATTGAGTCTGTTCTGGTGTAGTAGTTGTTCTTGCTGTTGCTGCACTACCTCTCTGGTTGGTAGGCTGCCACTGACGGCCTCTGTAGGAGCCCCTAGCTTGCCCTCTACCTCTGGGACGCCTGTTCCTGCCTCTCTGGGCTCTGTCCGAGTCTGGAAAGGCCAATTCTTAGTAGGCCAGTTTCTGCTGAATCTCGGTGGTTGTACTTGCAGAAAATCCTTAACTGTTTGCACAGACTTTGCCTTTTCTTCAAACTTCTTTAAGACCTCCTGAGCCGAGGAGCCAAATAATTTTTGTTTTTCCATTGGAGCATCCAGGAGTTTAGCTTTAACATGGTCTGGCAAAGATTGTTCCTTCAGCCAGGCATGCCTACGAATAACTGCCCCAGTCATAGCTGACCTACATGAAGCCTCCAGTGCACCATAACTTTTAGTTATGTACTCACCATAACTTCAGATGTTTGGGATCCATCTCGCCTACATTCTGACTGATGGGTTCGGAGCCGATCCCTCGGCTCCGACTCGGCACGCTTATGCCAAAGAGCGAAGTCTCTTATTGGCTGAGCTTACTATATCCCAGGATGCACCACTACCAGTCCCCCAGATCTAGTTTGTCCGCATACATGCACACATGCACGCACTGATTATATAACATCGTCAGATGAAACAAGATAAAACAGTAGAACTCAAAACCGTTCAATCTCTTCTGATCTCCAAGGCAGGGGGAAGGAGGGTGGGTATTAGGAATGTAGGCGAGATGGATCCCAAACATCTGAAGTTATGGTGAGTACATAACTAAAAGATGTTATGTGATCTATCTCGCCTACATTCTGACTGATGGGACAGCGTCCCTAGCACCTGAATCCTGGGTGGCTCACTGGAAAACACTCCTGAGTACCGTGGAACCAAATGATGCTCGCCCTTTAGATGCCACATCCAATTTATAGTGGGAAATGAAAGTGTGCGGATTGGACCAAGTAGCCGCAGCACAAATCTCAGAAATAGCGAGCTTGGAATGAAAAGCTATAGAAGTCGCCATAGCTCTGGTAGAGTGAGCTTTGATAGATGTTGTAAGTTGCTTATTCGAAGAGGAATAAGCCTGAGTTATACAATCTCTAATCCATTTGGAGATAGTAGCTTTTGTGATGGTTTTACCCAATTTATTGTCTGAGAAGGACACAAACAACTGGTCTGATTTACGAATTTGCTGAGTCCTGTCTAAATAGAAGCGCAATTGCCTGTGAACATCCAATTTATGGAGAGTGTATTCTGCTTCATTGGAGAATTTTGGAAAGAAAACTGGTAGCTCTAGAGATTGTTGGAGACAGAGATTAGAACAGACCTTTGGGACAAAAGATGGATTAGGCCCAAGTGATACTCTATCCTTGTGAAAAATCAAGTACGGTGGTTTGATAGATAGGGCTTGAAGCTCTGAAACCCTTCTTGCAGAGGTAATCGCAACTAAGAAGGCAGTTTTCCAAGACAAATATTTTAACTCACATGTAGCAGCCGGTTCGAAAGGGGAAGATGTTAATGCACGAAGCACCAAATCAAGATCCCATGGAGGCGCAGGATGAAAAACTGGGGGTCTTAACAGCCCCGCACCTTTAATGAAAGTTTTGCATAATCTGCTGCTCATCAATGGAGGATCCATGGACTCGTGAAATTTAGAGATAGCCGCTAGTTGGACTTTAATAGTAGAGACAGAAAATCTTGATTAAACAGGGATGTTAAGAATTTCAAAACTTCTGGGATTGGAGCAGTGATAGGGTCTAAGCCCCTGAGTTGAGCCCAGATAGCAAACCTCTTCCACTTACTGAGGTACAATTTCTTAGTGGTGGGTTTGTGGGCCGAAGATAAAATGTGAATAACTTCCGGGTCTAATGTGTGATTTCTGACTAAAGTCGGAAGTGGAGGAGCCAAGCTATCAACTTCAAGGTGTGAAGGGACTGATGTTGTCGTCCCGACTGATGAATTAGCAGATCCGGAGTTAGATCTAAGGTCCAAGGATCGTCCACATGTTTCTTCAGGTAGGGAAACCATACCTGACGAGGCCAGTCTTGAGCAATTAGTATCATTGTGGACCCCAATTGTGAAGCTTTCTGAATGACTTTGGAGAGAAGTGGAATCGGAGGAAAAGCATAAAGTAGCCCTGTTGGCCAAGGTTGTGCTAGAGCATCCATAGCTGCTTCCCCCTGATGTGGAGTCAAGGAGAAGAACCTTTTGCACTTTGTATTTTGTGGTGTTGCAAACAGGTCGCAGCACGGCGTCCCCCATCTCCTGAAAACCTGAGCTGCTACTGTTTGGTTTAGGGACCACTCGTGAGGAGAGAGAATTGTCCTGCTTAATCTGTCTGCCAATACATTTGATTTCCCGGAATGTGGGTCGCTACTAAGAAACGGCTGGTAGCTACAGCCCATTCCCACACCCTCATGGCCTCTCTGCAAAGGGGGTAAGATCTGGTCCCTCCTTGTTTGTTTAGATACCAGACCACCGACATGTTGTCTGTGTGGATGGCGATAATGCCCTGAGGGAGAAACTTGTGTAAGGCCTGTAGGGACAGAAGTACAGCCCTCATCTCCAATACATTGATGTGGAGAAAAGTTTAGTCTGGAAGCCAGGAACCCTGAACTAACCTGCCCAGACAATGCCCCCCACCCTGTCTGGGAGGCATCTGTCGTCAGGGTGACCACTGGGGAGGGAATAACAAAAGGACTTCCCTGATTTAGATTGGATGTCTGAAGCCACCAGCGAAGGTCCCGTTTGCATGTTTCTGCAATCATAATGGGGTGATTGAGGGGAAGATCCTGAAAGGACCATTGAGTCGATAATAGCCACTGAAGAATCCTCATGTGCAATCTTGCCAGAGGAACTAGAAGAACCGTGGCAGACATCGAACCTAAAACTTGTAGGACCATCCTGGCTGGGGCCTTGGATCTTGAAATCAGGGCTTGAACTTGGCCTTGTAAAGTTTGGATCCTTTCGGTAGGAAGAAAAACGCGTATCAATTTTGAGTCTATCTCTGCTCCTATGAACCTTATGCGCTGAGAGGGCAGCAAGACAGACTTTGACCAATTGAATGTAATTCCCAGGGTAGCACCCAGGGAGATGGTGGCTTTGAGGTTGTCCATTAGTAGATGACTGGTGGTGGCAGTCAGGAGCCAGTCGTCCAGATAGGGAAACACTTGGAATCCAAGACTCCTCAGGTGAGCAGTTACTACTGCCAAACATTTGGTGAACACCCTGGGGGCTGTGGTGAGACCAAAGGGCAGAGCACAAAATTGGAACTGACTGTCTCCCAGGCTGAAGCGCAGATACTTCCTGGACGCCCGATGTATCGGTATGTGATAATAGGCGTCCTTGAGATCTATGGAGCACATCCAAACATCCTTCTCCAATAATGGGAGAATGGATTGTAACGTGACCATTCGGAATTTGGATTTCGTGACGGATTGGTTTAGTCTGCTGAGATCCAATATTGGTCTCAGGTCCCCTGTCTTTTTTGGCACTAAAAAGAACCTTGAGTAATTTCCGGATCCGATCTGGTCTGTGGGGACCGGTTGGATGACTCCTTTTCCTAGCAGCTTTAACGCTTCTGCGGCTGCAATTTCCCTTTGACTGGGTGGCGGGTCCGGGATTTTTTTGGATGGTGGGGGTGAGTGTGTGAAGGGGATGGTGTAACCTCCGGCAATAATCCGAAGCACCCATCTGTCCTGAGTGATTGACTCCCAGGCTTTTAGGTGCTTGGCAAAATGGCACCCGACTGGCTCCGGAGCAGCACAGCCGGGCAATCCCTCATGAAGTATGGGAGGCTGAAGAGCCACGAAAGGACTCGCGGTCTCCAGAATTGCGGGGCCCTCTGCCGCCTCTGGGACGGCGTCTCCCAGAAAAATTTCCCCGCCCTCTGCCTCTGGAAGGGGAATCTTCCTGCTGTTGATGGAAAAACTTACGTGATTTGCGGAACCACATCTTCCCTCCTCCTTTAGCCTTGGGATAAGGCCGAAAGGGAGTGGAATAACGTGCACCTACGGCAGATAAAGTTTTTCCTTCTTGCTCACAGCGGGTAAGAGTGTCTTTAACCTTACGTCCAAATAAAGAGGACCCATCAAAGGGAGCGTCGGCGAAGGAAGACTTGAAGGCCTCCGCAAAATGACACAAACGGAGCCAGGCCTGTCTCCGTAGAGCCACGCCTGTGCCTGCCCCTCTACGCCCCCCTTCGGCCGGATCTGAAATGAGCCCCATGCACGAGTTAGAAACTGAAGCAAGGATAGCCAACAGAGCTAACCGACTGGGCTAGCTGCTCAGGTAGGTTACCTGAGAGGAATCTGACAGCTCCTTGACCAGATCCCTCTGAAGCCTGGTAAATGTGCCAAATAATTCAGGGACCTTAAAGTAAAGGCCGCTGAAGTCAGAATGCGCTTCCGTGCGGTCCATGCTCCTAGACTCCTTATTAGGAGGATGGACGGACGTTGAAGCCTCTGCCACATCCTGTTGTGTAGCAGATGCCACCACCATGGCATCTACAGCCACGCCTTTAGTGAGGAACTCCTTCTCGGGTGGGGCAGACAAAAATTTGTTAGGGCGAGAAGGGACTGGTTCCACGGTATCTGGATGTTCCCACGCCCTCCGACAAACTAAATCCAGGAGCTCGTCAAAAGGCGGAGACACCCAGGAGGCGGAGGGCTGAGCCCCGAAGGCCTTGAGGAGCACTGACTCATCAGCAGAGGGGGTTTGGATATCCAGCCGCCTCGTTGTTTGAGGATCTCTAAGATGTCTGCAAATGAGACATCATCCGAGGGCGACCGGGGACCCCTCCGCATCATCAAGATCAGTGTCCGATGTAATAGACTCGGGGAGTCCACGTGCTTCCTCTTGCACGATCTCTTCCTTGGGGGTTCCTCTGAAGACAACTCTGAAGAACCCTCAGGAGGAGGGAACCCCAATGGGGGTAACCTCAGGCCCAGGGGCTCCGCTGCCTAAGGACAGGGGAACTGCCAAAGACCCAGTCTCCACGCCCAGGGAAGGTGCCGGTAAAGCCGGAGAGATGGTCAAGAAGACTTGGCCAAGGCACTCCTCATAGCTCTGAAAGCCAGACCCCCAGAATCCTGGGAGTGTCCGGTCCCGGAGCCATGATAGCAGGCGGAAGTCCCGCAGCGAAGCACCGAGAGGGAGGCTCGGAACCGACAGCATAGGTCCCGAAACATCACCCCAGGTCCAGCCGAAGAAGTCCGTGTACCAAACTCGGACCCGAAGGCGGGTTGGAGTAAGGGTCGGAGCCGACCCTAAGACCTCCACCGGCTCCAACAGCACCTGCTCCGGAGCCGGGCGGTCGGAGGAGGAATGGCAATGACATGGGCATGGGCCATCGGCTCCGAAGCCAACTGGGTCGGAGCGAAACAAATTTTGAAAGACTGGGGACTGGAACAGTCTTTGGAGCACCCTGTCTATGTCCGAATCTGACATCCTCGATGACCTAGAGGATACTGAGCGGGTTCGAGATGGCCTCTCCAACGGCCCCAAGGGGCTAGGGGACCCGGCTCGAGGCGACTCGATGACTATCGGCGCCGAAGGAATACCCACACTAGTTTCCATCGGTGCCGAGGAGGACTTGGCGCCGAGGAGGAAGTGTCTGGCGGACAACCTTTGTCGGCTCGAGACCAGTGGAGCCGGCGAAGGTGACCCGCCTCTCGATGCCCCAGCCATCGGCTCCGAAGCCAGAGGAGTCGAGACTGGTGGCATCGAGGCAGACCGTTCTGCCCTCGGCTCCGAAGTCCTTGGAGCCGAAGGAGAAACCTGCCTATGTCTTTTGGCGGTCGGATCCGACGGACTGGTCGGAGCCGACGCCTTTTAGTGGGAGAAGGAGAGGATGCTAAAGCTTCTTCAAAGGAGGGTTTTACAAGACCTTTTAATATGAGCTTATTTTTCCTCTCTTGGAGGACCCTCGAGGAAAAAGCGTGACACACGCTGCAGGACTCCTGCAAATGCTTTGCACCCAAACAATAAACACAGAGAGAGTGGTCATCTGTGATCGACATTTTAAAGTTGCACTTGGTGCACTTTTTAAAGCCTGAAGGCCTAGGTACCTGAGACATTCCGGTGAATTAAAGCCCAAAACACAGTACAAACACTGTAATTAGAAAGAAAGAAATTCTCTCTTCTTTGACCTTCTTTATAAGAAAGAGAAACTATCCACAGTATAAAGGATCCGAGATCCCTAACAAAACAGAAGTCACCTACAATCAAAAAGACCGGGAAAGGCCTTTACACACAAGAGGTACTCCTAGTCAACACACAAGAATAGCTGTTAAAACAGCTTTTGTTGAAGAAAAATAGAAATTCCTGACAGAAAAACTAGTGAAATTAATCACTACTTAGCTCAGCCAGCTCGAGACCACGTCTTCACTTGTTAGCGGCAAACGAGATCTGGGGGACTGGTAGTGGTGCATCCTGGGATATAGTAAGCTCAGCCAATAAGAGACTTCGCTCTTTGGCATAAGCGTGCCGAGTCGGAGCCGAGGGATCGGCTCCGAACCCATCAGTCAGAATGTAGGCGAGATAGGATCACATAACATCCACACTTTAAAAAATGATTACTAACCTGCTGTGAGTTATGTATCAGATCCTGAAGGGATTTACGGTCAAGGGGTTCAGAAGAAGAAAGCTTCTTATTCAGTTCATCTAGCAAATACTCTTGGTACTGTATCATATGAAATTGACAATTTAATGCCCTCACGGAAAGAGTTGCAGGAGTATATACCTTCTTTCCCCATCTCTCTAAAGCTCTAGACTCCCTTTCAGAAGGTAGAGGATTTTTGGCAGTGGCAGCTGCAACCCCTTTAGGGCCCTGAGAAATAGTATCTGGGTCTGCGGAATGGGCCTTATACAGATGAAAATGAGAATCCGGGACCCTGTAGTATCTATCAGGTTTGGCAGGTGCCAGAGGGAGAGTATCAGGGGCTGTACTAACATCATTGTACACATCATCAATAACATTCAAAACAGGAGGTATAGCTAAGGGCCTATGTTGAGGCAAATGCAAAAAGGTCCTTAATCTCTTTCTAGAATCAGAGAATTCCTGACCCTGCCATTGAAAATGCTCTCTCATGGAGTGTAGAGTCTCACCAAAAGAAAACTCTTCAGGAGGGGAGGCCGAAGGGATAGATTCTTCAGCATCAGAATCCTCATAGGGCGAATAAGCCTCCTCCTGGTGATCTGACAACTCAGATCCATCCGTGGACTCATCTGAAGAGTGTTGGTCAGAGGGCTCAGGCCTGGGCCTTTTGTCTGGTGGTGGGTGAGAGCTCCTGTCCGGGTGAGGCTGAGAACCTCTAATTAAAGAAATAAGATCCTCTGCAAGGCTGAGGATCTGAGAAGTAGAAGAAGACCTCTGGGAGGTAGACTTGGGAGGCAAAGTTGTAGAAAGTTTAGCAGCTTTAGCCCTGGAAAAAGCCTTAATGGACATGGAAGCAGGGGGTCTAGCTGCCCCACGTGCAGGAGTAGATTTGTCCAAAGGTATGGTGTCGGACATTTCCTGGACACTGGTTTCGGTAGGTAGCTCAGAGGCTGACTCAGCCGGGGCCTCCAGGGCCGAGGTGGTCGGTTGAGTGGATTCGGTTAAAGGAAGTTCCGAGGACTCTGTTTCGGCCGAAACCGAGACACTCGTGGTAGGCCTTACCGTGGTTTCAGCCGAAACCGCGGGCCGCGAGTGTCGGTCCTTGTCCTCCTGTTTTTTTCACCAAATGCGATGTCGGAGTCTCCGACGGCATCTTATATGCAAAATTAGCCCCAAAGAATTCCTCTGCAAACTCCGACCGACGTCTAAGAGTTCGTCGGTTGAAGGAAGCACAGGCTGAACAGGCCGAGACGTTGTGGTCTGGGCCTAAGCAAGGGAGGCAGTAAGAGTGGAAATCCTTATGAGGTATTTGTTTCCCACAAGTTAAACAATTATTTACTTTATCTGACATCGGCTGAGGCAAGAAAGAGTCCCCAACGGGGTACTTAGCTTTTTCGAAGTCTTCGGTAGCTGAATCACAGGATCTGACCGACCGGCACTTGCGAACTGCTTCTGCTTCGCGCACCGCGCGGCAAGAAAGACTGAGGAAAATGGCGTCGGCTGATGCTTTTATACCCCAGATGCTCTGACGTCGGGGAAAGTGCGACATCAGCCGAGGCCAGACCCAGACTTTGGAATCCGGCCGACCGAAGGGCTGCCTGAGGCAGGACAACCCATATGTTATGACTGCAGATGCATCCTTGAAGGACATCCATCTATTCCCCTCAAAATTAACTTCCACACCACTACTAGCTATCTCCCAACACAGCTTTAACACCGCAACTAGCCCCTGCTACTTGCAAGCCAAATATCACAGACTAACCCATAATAAAGTATAGTAACCTACAAACAAGAAAACTACTTTATTATTTCTGTAAATTTAACAACCCGATATATAGAATACTCCACCTAGCCCTGCTAGATGGAGACATTCATCCTAACCCCGGCCCAAACAATATTCCTGCCACTGAACTAGGCAACTCTAACATACCTATACACGTACTCCTATTAAACCTCCAAACTCCCTCTCTTTAGCATATCTTAACATTCGTAGCATTAACAACAAGATTACCCATATTCATGCCCTATTACAACTCTACCAATCTGACATCTTATGTTTATCTGAAACATGGCTTAAACCTTCCATTAATGACAATGAAATGACCCCGCCTGGCTACAGTATCCTCAGATTAGACCATATTAACAAAAAGGGAGGGGGTGTTGCAGTCCTCTATAGAAATAATCTACAAGTTGCCACTTCAAACATAAACCAACCTATATTTAATAATGCTGAAATCCTTGTCACTAAACTTCAATTCAACAAATTCAAATCCATAAACATTGCTTGTATTTACCTTCCCCCTGGAAATAACATTAACACCCTTAAAAGTATTCTCAATTGGCTATCAACTAATCTTCCACAAGAAACTTTAGTCCTTGGAGACTTTAACATTGACTGGAAGTCCTGTAGTACCCCTCATCCCACCACCCATATTAATCTTTATGGCTTCTCACAAGTCATCACCTCCCCTACAAGAATTAATAAAACCAACAACAAGGAAACCACATTAGATTGGATTCTTATAAACTCTCCACATCACACATACAAAGCAGGCAACCTCCCAGATGATCTGAGTGACCACTCACTCACATATAGCATCAAACACAAAACTAGCATACCTCACCCAAATTCCTATCAGACAATACAGACTAAAAAATTCTTTAACCCTGAACTTTTCCAGCTAGAACTCAAACACTGCAATTGGTCACCACTAAAAATACTCCCTTTAGATGAAGCAGTTGACTACTTTAATTCTGCATTCTTAGCCATCCTTGACCATCATGCCCCAGTACGCTCTATTATAAATAAGGCTAAACCTGCCCCATATCTCACTACAGCTACTAGACAGAAAATCCTCCTTAGAAACAAATCTTGGGCAAAATGGCACACTACTAGGAATTCAACAGACCACCAAACCTTTAGACAACTGAGAAATACTACTAAAAAGCTGTCCTCTTAGATAAAAAAAACTTTTATATCCAACTACAACAAACTAACCAAAGGAGTCCACAAAAATTTTGGTCCAGCATCAACAAACTCCTACACCCAGGCCAGTCTATTACACCTACCCCACAATGCTCTAACCATGAGAATCCAACACAAACTGCCAATGCCTTCAATTCATTCTTTACAGATGCCATTCAAACACTAGCTAAGCAATCATCTCCAAGTTCCCCTAATCTAACCACCTCACCGACTGACCCAATTCCATCATTTCAGCTAAAACCTGTTCCTACTTCCTTCATTTGCTCTCTTCTAGAAAAACTAAAACCTACTACCCCATCTGCTGACCAACTACCTGCAGAATACCTGCAAAAAGGTGCCAAAGCCATAGCCTTCCCCATTTCCATACTAATAAACAGAACGATAACAGAAGGAAATATCCCATCTATCTGGAAAATCTCACACATCATCCCCCTACATAAAGGCAGAAACTCCATTGACATTTCAAACTATAGACCAATAGCTCTACTCTCTCCACTGGCAAAAATTATGGAACAATGTATCCATAAGCAACTACTCACCCATCTTATCGAAAATAACCTACTGGCCAACTGTCAACATGGGTTTAGACCTAATCACAGTACCACCACAGCTCTACTTTCCTTCACAGACTGCATAAATTTAAACCATAATAATAATACTCTTTCCTCTTCTGTCTTCATTGATTTATCTAAGGCTTTTGACATGGTTAACCACCAGCTCCTTATAGAAACACTTAAATCTCTTTCTCTTGATACTCTAGCCTTAAAATGGTTTAAATCTTACTCAGACAATAGACAACAAGCAGTACTATGGGAAAACAATCTATCTTCTCACCTCCCCATTTCCCTTGGTGCTCCCCAGGGCTCCATATTAGGCCCACTGCTATTTTCCATTTTCATTAATGACCTCCACCTAGCAATTCCTCATGCAACCTGCATTCAATATGCAGACGACTCCACCATTATTTGCTCAGCTAATACTCCTTCCATGCTACAGTCCCTTACACAAAAAGCATTTAATACAGTTGAGCAATGGTTTTTAAGCCGATGCCTCCTACTTAACCCTAAAAAACTAAACTGCTACTTTTTACTCCTACTCGCAAGTCAATCCCTATTCACTTCACTCTTATATCCAAGAACGGGACTCTTATATCTCCTGACCCAACCACTAAACTTCTTGGAATAACCATAGATAATAACCTAAACTTCGATACTCATATTAACATCACAATAAAAACAGTAAATAAGAAACTGGGATCCCTTTATAGAATCAAACCCTTTCTTACTCCTTCAGCCAAAACCGCTATAGCTAGAACTCATTTAATCTCTACCCTACTCTATGCTTCCTTCATTTGCTCTCTTCTCAAAAAACAACCTCAACAGACTTGCTACCTTCTATCATAGTATTGCTAGATTTGCCACTGGTTCTCCTTTTAGAACACATCATTGCAACAACCTAAAACAATTAGGATGGCTAGAGTTCCAAAACCAGTTACTATTTCACCAGCTTGCTATTATCCATAAGAGCCTGCACTACCCCACCTATACTCCTATAATGACTACTCTCATTACCCCCTACGATAATCTTAAGAGCTTACGCTCTTCTAATAAGTTACTTATTACCACTAGCAGATCCAATAACGCAGCTGGAGATTCTTTGTTCTCTAACTCTGTAGGCAAACACTGGAACATGCTTCCCTCTGAACTCCTATCCCTAGCCTCTATAACACTTTTTAAACAGAAACTAAAACTATTTCTCAGTACTCATTGGTTATGCCCTTGTACTAACCCTGACTGTCTTTCTTCTTTCTTCGATTTCCTATGTGCTCTCTGCATCTAATATTATTATGTTCTAACTAATCACATCCTCTTGCTGTCTCCTATAAACCTTGTATTTCACTGTATCACATGGTACATTTGTATAAATAAACATCTTTTTTATCCTATTTTTTTCTGTTCCTATAAGTGAACAACTGTTATGTATTTTATTTTTGCTTTTCATATCTCCTCATCATGAGCTATGTACTCTTGTAATGATAACTGCATCAAGCCTATACGGCTGTAACTGTTCAGAACTTTTCAACTACTTTATATCTCTCTGAATTGTGACAACTTTTTATTATACATATTGTGTTTGTGTTGGAGCTTTTCTCCCCGGGCCTCTACTGAAAATGGATTTGTATTCCAGTTAGACTAGCCCAGTCAACAAATGTAAAATAAATAAATAATAAATAAATATCTAATAACTTTTCTGTGAGAAAAGGCTGTTTTAGAATTTAGTATGAAGAAAAATATTGCACTTAGCTCAAGAGAAGTAGCTTGACACGACCAAATGGCAAAGTGGCAAACAAAATCTGGGGTAACAGGGAGAGGGGAATTCTGGGTAAGAGTTTTTAGCTCAAGAGTTTGTAGCTGACACGAGCTTGGAAGATGGCCGGAATCGATACCCACACGTAAGGAATGAATGAGGAATAACAATATCAGATGATTACTTATGAAAAGTGAGAACGACAGGGTACAGAGAATTGATCTTTGCTGCACACACTTTGTGCTTCCTGTGCAAGTGGCTTTGTTTAATCCCACCACTCTGAATGTTTGACTGCCATGACAGTTTTGGAATCATTCTGCAACCAAAGAAAAAAGCCAGTATCTGAGAGTTTGTGCAACAGGGTTCTGTGGCCAACAGTTTCAAAATCTTGTCTAACGTCTAGGAAGATGGAACCAGTGAGTTTGCCTTGCTCAAACGCTGCAAATATTTGATCATCTTATCAGTTACAGGAACATGGGAACAATACTAGACAAGAATCACCAGAACCATAAGATGTCTTGCGATATACACCTTTAAGCAAACATACTTAAAACTATGGGCCATCTTTGATGCCAAACTTTGATTTTATAATGTGTCTTGACCCTGTTCTACACTTTTAGTCTCACACACACACACACACACACACACACACACACACACACACACTCACCACACCACACCACACGCGCACACGTAATCTGTCTCCATAGTATGAGCTGCACGTTTTCCATCCTAGCATTTTTCAAAACTTTTCTTGACCAATTGGAAATAAATGATGCACTTTCCTTTGTAGGCACAAGGAGATATTTAAGCACTTCTTTTAGTATCAGTAACATAATAATTCCTGATGAAGGCCTCATGCCAGTTCAAAAGGTTGAGTAATTGCAAAGCCTATGCTTGGACCAATAAAAGGTAATACATGCATCATGTCTGTGCTCCACAGTCTGAGTTTTCTGCTAGTGGACCAACACAGTATTTCTTTAATTTGTCTCTTACAGAATGTGGAGAGGGAGAGTCAGTAAACTGAAGAACCACATTTCAGTCCAAATGTTCTAACTTTGAGGAGAGTGAATCCAAAGATTAGTCAGGTACTAACCTGGTTATTACTATTCAAGGTTGATTTTATAACATTTAAAAGACCAATGAGAGACTATGTGGCAGAAGTTATTTACAGAGATTTGGGAGACCATTCAGTTCATGAACTTTGTCAGATATACTGGTAATAATATCAAGCAAAGTGATGTTGTTAGAGTTTAGTATTTGTCTGGGCCCTTCAGTGACAAGTTGGGTCAGACTGTGAAGGGAATTAATTTTTGCAAATGTGATTTAAGGGGGGTACTATTGCAGTTTAGGTTTAGATCACCCAATACAAGTATCTTGTTTATAGTTGTTTCTAATAAACTTCATTTAAGTGTACTTTGCATTATTAACCAATTGGTTCTCTGTCTTGCGTCTTCACTGCTCCTGTGGATTAATGTAGGAGAAAGGTTAGTATCTTTGTAAATCAGTAAAAGAGCACCACCACCACCCACCAAGTCTTATACCTGGCCTGTTGTCTGCAATCACTTTGTACTTGTACGAAAAGTGTTCAGGAATATTGGATGTGTCTGTCATCCAATACTCTGTGACAGCAATTACCAGCCCTCTAACTGTGATCATCTGGAGTTCATGCTACTGATGTTCATGTGTCCCGATGAAAGATTTTTATTTTGAGTAGAATATGGGAAGGAGACATTAGCTTGTGTGGGGAATTGACTGAAACCGTTAAGAAGGAGCAGAAATGTGGTTATTATTACATTGATTTTACGTCAAAGTTTTACAGGGGGATGAAACCCATGAGAGTTTAGTAGTTTCAAGGTAATTACACAGGTTCTTTGGTTTAAAGGAATGTCTGCTTGTATATGCTTAAGCCACCAAGGAGTCATGTATACTGACAGGAAAGGTGCTAAGGTGGAATAATTACATATTTCATTAGAATAATGGCAGCAAAAATTGTAGACAGGTTAAATAAGTCAAGAGAACAAAAACAGGAAGAATGTTAGTATTATAACAGTAACCTTTGTCATTGTTAGACTTTGTAGATTGTATTACGGTAGAACAAGCAAGCAGTACTATTAAAAAGGAGTTTGATTAGTGAACTGCAACTGAAGTTGAATAAAATAAAAAACTGGAGATGTTATGGTAAAGAATGAGTTGTAACAGGTAGAAAATTTTGTTGGGAAAGTATCAATGTACTGATGACAGGGGTGGGTAGGAAAAGAAATTATACATCAGAAGTGGTTACAAACGATTATTTGCGAAGGAGAAAGGTCGGGTGGAGCAAGTAGAGTACAAAGTTAGATATGTCAGACATGGGTGGGAAAGGGATAGGAAAGAGCAGCAGAGAGAAAGAGAGAGAAGTGGGCCAGCACCCAGTCATCAGTGGAGGCAGTTAGTGAAAAGTCAAGCCGCAAAGAGAAGGCACAGAAAAAGAAAGTACTAGAAAGAAAACAAGCTACTAGGAGATATGTATATATCTGATTTGTTAAGAATATGGCAAAGGCAGCAAAGAAACTGCCTGAAACAGAATGTATATTACAGGCAAGGAAAAAAGTAAGGTAGTCAAAAGTATGTTATGGTAGAAGAAGGACCAAGGAGCAAAACAAGTTTAGGAAAAAGCAGACAGAAGTCAGGACTTGCATATGAACTGCAAACTAATAATGTGTACATGAAAGGTTATGAGGACTAAGTAGCATCAATACAAGGAATAACTAGGTGCTCAGGATGGAGGGTGCAATCCTAAGGACACTGATCAAAGGTCACATGTTCAGGACAACATCTGATATTGCTAGAGGATTTAATGACCTAAGTGCTCAGGGGAGTGGATGCAACCTTAATGACACTATCTCAGGTCTCAGTTTCAGGACTTACCAATTCCAGGTGCAAAGTCCGGTATCACTAGGGGGGGTGGCCACTGATTAAGTGCTTCAGGGCCGATAAATAACTATTTAAGGACCTAATTGCTCAGATGAAGGGGGCACAAGCCTAACGACACTGACCCTAAAGAGCCAGCTATCCTGGAGAGTTATGAAGGAGGGAAATGAGTAACCTAATATACTGTGCTCTGAAGCAGAGCGTTACATACCTGTTCCTTCAGAAATAGGCAGGAGCAACTGAAAAGCAAAACATTTAGGCAGGAAGCTATAAAGGAAGAAGATTTTCCATGCACCCCACTAAAAACAAAAAACAAAGCTAGAGGCCTAAATAACATTTAGCTGTGACAAACAAAATACAAAAATAAGAAATACTGAAGGAATCAGCATCAACAGTCTAAAAGGGAAGGCAACAGACAACATTTTTGAACTGTATAAAGCCCATACACAAAAAAAATTAAACATCCTGAAGGAAGGAGAAGCCAAAAGAAGAAATCTCTGGGCTGTAAAAAGACCACTTACAAAAGTCAGAAACACTCTAAAGGATGAAGGAGCTGTCTAAAGCAAAAATAAACCACAACACTGCATTTAAAAGGAAAGAAAAAGATAGTGAAAAAGGCCACTTGTCAATATATATAACCTAAATGGCATGAACAAAATGGTTTATTTCCTCACACAGACCAATAATCTAGACGGGGACCATTAGAATCCAACAAAGCATAGCAGAAAGAACCTGGAAATGAAGTAGAGAGGCACGGGACGGGACATCCTATGAAGAAGAAGAAGAAAGAATGTACCATGAAGAAGAAGA
Organism: Protopterus annectens; assembly: GCF_019279795.1. NCBI lineage: Eukaryota > Metazoa > Chordata > Ceratodontiformes > Protopteridae > Protopterus > Protopterus annectens. The sequence continues at coordinate 1,137,368,169 of NC_056731.1, forward strand.
AAAAATGTAGCCTGATTATGTTCTATTTGCGAAGAAAAGCAAGCACATATAGCAATCTGGTTGTAAAAGTAATAAGGACTGAATTTTCTTTAAGCAAATCTATTCTAAGCTGCATTTTCTAGCTGAGGTATGAATGCAGTCACCTGTAACTCATAACCCCACCACACACACACACACACACACACACACACACACACACACACACGCGACTGATAACAGTCAACATTCAAGTTTAGAATATTTTAATTGACCCTACTACAACTAGTATCTGTCAACAGAGGATTAAGGCTATGAGCTGTTAACAAAAGCTGCCTCTTACAGTCCAGGATTTGAGTCCCTCAGCTTCCATTTGCCAGCTGTGTGACTCTAAGCATGTCACTTTAACAGACAGTGCTCTGGAGCAATTTTGGAAATTAGGCTATGCTCCTCAAATGTCTCCTGGACCACATACCTAGTAATTACCTACAAACCAACGAACCAGACTTGCCTAACTACTTTGTTTTCTTAAGGTTGTAAAAGAATGTAGCTAGCCTTCGTGGTCTATATAATATTGCATGGGATGTGTCAAATACCACAGAGAAATTACATAAGATTTTACAAAAAGTCATACTATAGCAGATAACTTACAAAATTATGCAAATGGTGTCCACAGTACAATCCTTACCATAATTTCACTGAAAGCAGTAGACATCTCTGCGCCTCAGTCCAAAAGGCCAAATGGTTCCCTCTCTCTGCAAGATTTACCTATCTCCGTAGCAATCTCACCTACAAATTTCTCAACAATAGGTACTTTCCTCCTTTGGCTAATAAACTAAACTACATAAAGAAGTCCACCTCCTTTCTGCATTCCACTTCCTCTCTCAAGCTAAGAAGACCAACATTTTTGCTGGTCATTTGTGAAAAGTCTTTTCAAAAACTTACCCCAGTATCTTGGAAAACCCTAACTGTAGAAATTATTGCTTCTGATAGCCTCAAACAGTTCAAGCAAAAACTGAAGAAGCATCTGGTTAAAACATAAATGCAAAGCCTTCACAATGCTGGTGTATATGTATGTATGTGTGTGTGTGTGTGTGTGTGTGTGTGTGTGTGTGTGTGTGTGTGTGTGTGTGTGTGTAAAAAAAAATAGCAACATGCCATACAGAGGTAGACAATACATTAGTGCATCATAGCATGCAAAATACAAAACAGCAGTGCAATGCATATCAAACCTTAACCACAAAACTGTAACAGAAAAATTAAAAATAAGCACAGGGGAAATACAGTACAATATATTAATAGCTGAACAAAATAATTCACACAAGAAGGAGATGCTGTGACAGGTAAACAAAACAAGAATATATACACAGGAAAGAAAAAGTACAGTTTTGTACCTACCATAAATGTAGATGTTCGAGGATCCACATTGCTGCAGTCCTAACTATTGGGGTAGTCCGCTGTCCAGTCGGCCCGAATACCAAAGTATATGGCTGACGTCGGTCAAGGCGCATTAGACTGACGTCAGTACGTCAGGGTACTAATGCGCATGACCGACGCCATATCCTCAGTCTTTTCTTGCCCCAGATGTCAGAAGACCCTAAAAAGACAAGGCCAAAACCAAAAACTCCAAACATACCTGCACTCAAAATATGTACAATATATATATAAAATTACCAGAATACAACCTCACCTACACAACCACCCCTAAACACAGAGGGGAAGGAGGGAGGGTAAATTGGACTGCAGCAATGTGGATCCTCGAACATCTACATTTACAAAACTGTACTATGTTCTTCATTCCACATTGCTGCAGTCCTAACTATTGGGTAGAATCCCAAAGCAGAGGTAAGGGAGGCTGGCAAATCATAAGGAAGCAGGAGCTGACAACATGCCTTGCAAAATAGCTGTGGCAAAACCAGCCCTAGACTTAGAGTAGAGAGGAAGGTGATAATGCTTAGAGAAAGTATGCACTGAACACCAAGTAGCTGCCTCCAAAATATCCTTAGTTGCCACCCCCCTAAGAAATGCTGTTGAAGTGGCAGTAGCCCTAGTGGAATGAGGCCTAATCCCAGCTGGAATCTCCTTGCCATGATGGGAATAACAAAAGGCAATGCAAAACCCAATCCACCTAGAAATAGTTTGTTTTGACACGGGCTTGCCCTGCGAACTCAAAGCAAAAGAAACAAACAACTGCTGAGACTGCCTAAAATCCTTAGTCCTGCTTAAATAATAACGCAATTGCCTGTGTACATCTAAAGTGTGCAAAATCTTTTCCCCTTTATTTTGGGGATCTGCATAAAAAGTAGGCAAATGAATTGTTTGGTTTAAAGCCACACTAGAAACCACCTTAGGCATAAAGGAAGGATTAGTACGTAATGATACCCTATCCTTATGAAAATCAAAAAGGCTCAACCGCCATAAGGGCCTGCAACTCAGAAACCCTTCTTGCAGAAGTAATGGCCAACAAAAAGCAGTCTTCCATGACAAGTATTTCAATTCAGCAGTAGCCGCAGGCTCAAAAGGTTGTAGAGTAAGTTTCTCCAACACAAAATTGAGATCCCAAGCAGGAGTAGGAGCTCTACATGGGGGTCTTATATTCTTTGCCCCTCTAAGAAATTGCTTGAACAAAGGATGTGAAAACAATGGTGGGTCACAATCATAGTGAGCTGAAATTGCTGCAGCATGAATCTTAATGGAAGAGAAAGACAAACCTTTGTCCAATAACTCAGTAAGATATTGAAGAGCCACACTCAAATTAGGCTCAGAAATCTCCAAATTCTTTGCTGCAGTCCAAAATAAAATCTCTTCCATTTTCTGCGTACACTTTCCTTGTACTAGGTCTTCTGGCTTCCATAATCACATTTAAAACTTGTTGAGGAAGTTGAGACCTGCTGTCCTTCAAAACAGAATATGCCAGGCTGTTAGATGAAGAGAGTGAAGCTTGACATTGAGCAGATGACCGTCCCTCTGAGACAACAGGTGTGGAATAAAGGGTAAAGGCCATGGAGGCTTCCTTACCAGACTCCTCAGTAATGGGTACCAGTGCTGCCGAGGCCAATCTGGAGCTATTAAAATCATCCTTGGCATGTCTTGTCTGACCTTTTTAATAGCACCTTTGGGAGAAGAGGCAGAGGTGGAAAAGCATACACATGAAGATTTTTCCAACTGAAAGAAAGAGCATCCACTTTCCAAGCTGTGTGATGAAACCTCTTTGTGCAAAACTTTGGCAGCTGGTGGTTTAGTGGAGAAGCGAACAGATCTGTGTCTGGAGTTCCCCATGACACTGTCAATTGTTGAAATACATGAAGATCCAGTTTCCACTCGTGGGGATCCATGATTTGTCTGCTTAACACATCTGCTAAGGAGTTCTGTGCTCCCGGCAGAAACCTTGCCTGAAGAGTTAGTTGCAAGCTGAGCGCAGTCTCCCATAAAATCATTACTTGCCTGCACAATGGGTAAGAATGTGTTCCCCCTTGTTTGTTGATGTACCACATGACAGTTGTGTTGTCTGTTAGAATCAACACCTGCCCTGGAAGAAGTAACTCCTTGAAAGCCATTAATGCAAACTGGACTGCTAACATCTCTTTCATGTTGATATGTAGATGCTGTAGTCTGGCAGGCCACTTGTCTTGTATCCACTTTCCATTTAGATGAGCTCCCCAAGCAATGTCTGAGGCATCTGTCGTTAGAATCTGACTCGCCTCTGGCCGGGTCACAGAGAGTCCCTTGTTTAGGTGACATTCCTGAGCCCACCACAAAAATTCCTTTTGAATGCAAGGTATTATTTGAATGACAGTGTCCAAATCCTGGCAGTGCTGTGTCCATACATTTTTGAGATACCATTGCAGCTTCCTCATATGCAGTTTGGCATTGGGAAGCACCAGAATACAAGATGCCATGAACCCTAAGGCTTGAAGGACTGTCCTTGCAGTCAGCCCGGACTGAAGAGATAGTTGATGGAAGTAACTGGAAAGATTCTTTTGTTTGTCCGGGGTTAAAAGGCCATCTGGGCTGCTGTATTCAGTCTCACACCCAGAAAGCACATGTCTTGAGAGGGTACTAGACTGGACTTTATTTCGTTCACAGAATACCCTAGGCATCTTAGCACTGCTATCACATATTCCAAATGCTGTAGAAGGTCTTCCTTTTCTTGAGCCAGAATCAGGCAGTCGTCCAAGTAAGGATAGATTTGAATTCCTTTTAGCCTGAAGTAAGCTATCACTGGAGCCAGAACCTTTGTGAATACTCTTCGGGCAGTAGATAAGCCAAAGGGCAATGCATAGAACTGATAATGAGAATTTCCAGCTCGAAAACGCAGATACTTCCTGCAACTTAGTCTTATAGGCACATGAAGGTAAGCTTCCTTGAGATCTAAAGTTACCATCCAGTGATCTTTGCCCAGCAGAGGTAAAAGCTGTTGTAACGTCAACATTTTGAACTTGGGAATGTCCAGATAAGTGTTGAGGATAGATAAATCCAAAATTGGTCTCCACGTGTTCCCCTTCTTCGGTACTAGGAACAGGCGAGAATAAAATCCTAGGCCCCTTTCTGGCACAGGAACTGGCTGAATGGCCCCTATTTGGAGCAACAGAGAAATTTGCTTGTGAGCCTCTGTTCTTTGTAGAGGAGGAATGTCTGGCATGCCTTTGAAAGGAGGCAAGGTATGGAAATAAAACCTGTAACCGTGGTGAATGATATCCAGAACCCATCTGTCTTGGGTAATTAAATCCCAATTTTCTTTGAAAAGAGACAGCCTTCCTCCCAAAGGTGCTGCCAGGCGAGAATGTACTGGCAGCTGAAAAGGCAGGTCATTGGGGCTGTTCTGAAAGGACTGACCCCTGCCCTCACCAGAAGTCTGAGCAGGTGAACTCCTGTTCTAGGCCTAAAAGAACCTTGAGCTCTGCCCCTACCACGTCTAGACCTACCCCTAGACTGGGAATCATAAGCAGGATATGTCCATCCCTTAGTAGGCCAATTTCTACTAAACTTGGAGGCTGCACCTGCAAAAATCCTTAACAGTTTGCATAGACTTAGCCTTGTCCTCCATTTTCTTTAAAACTGCTTCCACAGGCGAACCAAACAACACATCAGACTGTAAAGGAGCATCCAAAATCCTTGTCTTAACATGCTCAGCTAAATTTTGATCCCTCAACCAGGCGTGCCTACGAAGAACAGAACCAGTGGCAGCCACCCTCGAGGAGGCCTGCACAGCATCAAAACCACACTGCAAGGAATGCTTACCCACCTGTTCAGACACATGAACTAAATCCTGCAACTCTTTACACTCAATACCTTCAGCCAGAGCATCCACCTTAGACTTCAATTGTGAAAGGAGATAATTCTGATATTTTAACATATGAAACTGACAATTCAACGCCCTCATGGCTAAAGTGGAAGAAGTATACACTTTCTTTCCCCATCTATCCAAAGCCCTTGCCTCTTTATCAGGAGGAACAGGATTTTTAACAACAGAAGCCTTCACACCTTTAGGCCCCTGAGAGACAGTTTCGGGTCTGCCCTAGGACTCTTAAAAGATACTTATGGGCTTCAGGCACCCTATAGTACCTATCCGGTTTAACTGGGGCAGGAGGCAAAGAATCAGGATTCAGGGAAGCCTCTGCAAAACATCTTCTACCACATTCAGAACAGGAGGTATAGCTAAAGGCCTATGCTGGGGTAAAACAAGAATTCCCTAAGCCTCTTCCTGGAATCAGAGAAATCTTGACCTTCCCATTTAAAATGCTCCCTCATGGAATGCAGAATCTCTGAAAATGAAAAATCCTCAGGAGGCGAAGCTGAAGGAGTAGAATCATCCACATCAGAATCAGAATAAGGAGGATACTCCTGCAAGTCTTCAACCGAAGACTCAGAAGCCTCGAACATTGCTCAAAACTCTCAAACTCAGGTTCCACCCTAGGCCTCTTATCAGGAGGGCATAGAACCTCTAATCATAGTAATCAAATCCTCTGCCATTTTAGCATATGCTTCTTAGGCAAAGACCCTGAAACACTCGGAGAAACCCCACTGAAGCTAAACTAGGCCTGCCTCTTAAGGAAGCCTTGGAAACAGAAGGGAGGCCCTAACCACCTTAGGAAGAGAGGGAAGAACAGCCACCTGAGAAGCCCCTTCAGCCTGGCCTACTTCCTGAGAGGACACATCCTGTAACAGTAAAGTTTCTCCCTGAGACTCCAAAGAAACTCCTGGCAGAACCTCCGGCTCCACTGAGCCTTCTAAAGAACCGTCGTCCGGGACTGTCGGTTCTTCCACTCTAGGCTTCGCTGCTTTGTCCTTGCGCTTTTTGGGCGAAGCGGGCGTCGGAGCATCCGACGGCATTTTATAATTACAACGCTTCCCAAACACTAACCTGGCACAGTCTAACCTTCTCTTAATAGTGCGTTTGTTAAATCTAGCACAAGAGCGGCATCCAACAACGTCGTGCTCAGGCCCTAAACAAGGTATACACAAAGTATGGTAATCCCTATGAGGTATCTGTTTCCCACAAGAAATACAGTTATTAACTTTTTCTGACATCCGGTTAAATACTGAGGCAAGAAAAAACCAAAATATTCCCCAACGGGGTACTTAGCCAACTTTGATTCGGTCTGAAACTCTGACTTCAGAAACTTTCAGAACGCCAACCTGCACTCGCAAAACTGCTTCTGCATCGGACCATGCGGCAAAAAAGACTGAGGATATGGCGTCGGTCATGCGCATTAGTACCCTGACGTACTGACGTCAGTCTAATGCGCCTTGACCGACGTCAGCCATATACTTTGGTATTCGGGCCGACTGGACAGCGGACTACCCCAATAGTTAGGACTGCAGCAATGTGGAATGAAGAACATCAAGCTAAAGTGAAGAAGAAGACAATGAGTCTGTGCAATTGTACTGCTGATATGATGATAAACAACAATTCTGGAAGAAGAAGCCCGAACACAGGAAAACACAATTACATTCATCCTAAGCCTTAAGGAGCTCTGGTGGTAAACAGAGATAAAGTCCAGATATGATCCAGGTGACTTGAGTCAAGTCAGTGGCTAAGGCACCTGAATGAGCTAACAGGGGTATAAACATCCTGGGATAAAGGATGGAAACAGCAGTGTAAAGCCTCAATCCCTTGAAAAAGAGCAGTGATGCAAATGTGGGGCTTGGGGGTAGGTGCTAGACTGACCAAGCTACCACTTGGCAGTAATCTTCAAGGCAGTTGAATGAAAGTATATACTTGAGTAAGGAAGATATTGCAGCCTTCAGTAGCAATGCAGATTGCACATCCCCCAGCCACAGGTGGGGTTAAGCCATTACAAACATGCTCACTGCTGGACTAAAGCTGAGGGCAAAAGCACCCTTATGGCTACCTGAATTACTCCCTCTTCCAGATAGTGCTGATTCCGGGGAGAATTGTTGGAAAAGGGAACAACTACATTATACTCCACTGGGGAGGACTTGTTGATAAGCAGGTATGGAAGCAAATACCATACAGAAAAGAGCAAGAAAAAAGCTCATCTTAATTTTCAAAGGAAAGCAATGAAACACAACAAGTGTACATTATTTCCAATGGTGCAATTATAAGTCAGCTGCTCATACAGCAGTTTTTTATTAATTATTCATGGTGTGAAAAAAAAAACTAAATGAACATCAACAGAAATACTTAAAATCAATTAACTGAGCATTTCAGTGACAGACTATCCTGCAATAACGCCTGCTGTGATGTTTGTGACAAAACTGCAAACCTCCAGTAACTCTCTGTCCCAACATAATACTGCATTACATCCAAATTACCACACTCTTTCATATTTCCTAAACTTATAGATCTGACAACTACACAATACAACAGCGCCTTAACTGTTCATGAAAGCAAGACTGATAAAGCTGCATCACAACAAAGCATGCTACTTTAAAACAAATACCTAAAGAAGGAAAAAAAAAGAAATTGCCATCTCCAACATTCACTAAGTAGTAGCCTTCTCTGTGGTGCAGAATAATGGAAGAGATGTTTTTTTTTTTTTTTTTTTTTTTTTTTTTTTTTAATTAACAGAAATGGAGTAGCCATTCTTAGATTGCACATCCTCTGGGGAAAGGCAGGGTATGTTATCTTCTGAGCATTTAACCAACTACAAGGTTCTTTGTTGGAGACTGGTTGTCCTAGTAAGGGCATTAACTTCTCATGAAGGTAGGACTGCCTGATGGAGTAGTCACCTGCATAAATGCATGATATCCTTTGCATTAATTCATCTGCATACCAGCTACTATTATGGTTGCCAAGACACACAAGGGGAAGATAGGCTCATACAATAAAATGCCAGTCTGCCCAGGACACCAGCCCATCAGTGCCCATCTCTTGCTTCCCATAATCCCAGATGTTACAGAAGTCCAAGGCAAGGAATGAAAGGGACTGTGAGGTAGGCTGGTATTCTAGCAAGTAGGCCCAAACACAGTTAAAAAAAAAAAAAAGAAATACATTATTTCATCAATGAAGAGCACAGAAAGGAGTTACTAGTAAACATGAACCAAAATTGAAAACTTACTTTTATGCAGTCTCATCCATGCTGCAAAACTTCTTAACTGTAGACCATGCATGACTTCTGGATATGCTGCAGCATCTGGGGAAAACAGAAGTACTGAAGACTTAAAAGAAATACAGCTACTTTGCAAACTGACAATCCTATTTCAAAACACTGCAGAAAATTAAAACACACACATACACAGACAAAAATGAACATAAGAAAGTTATTTACTTACCATAACCTTAGTCTTTCATGATCCATTTCTGTCCACTTCAACAACAGGTCTGGTAGCCACAGACAGCAGTTGCTTGGCACTTTTGAGATGGTCCCAGACTCAGAACCCCTCCTATCACTCCAATAATGCATCATATGTCCCTTTCTTTCAAGGTCAAACTTGCTCTAGGGCAGCCAGTTGGTTAACACTAACTATATACACACCTAAGAAGCCATTACCTGGATCTTTCCACTTGTAACAATTTACAATAGGATGGGGGATGGTGTATGGGTATGTTAACGTAGACAAACATGGATCATGAAGATCAAACATTATAGGAAGTACATAACTTTTAATTCTGACATGATCCAGTCTGTCTTAACAACAGAACAGATTTCTTCTATCATTTCCTAGGGTAGCCTCATGATAGAATACAGCAGAGGATGGTATCCCAATCATCAACCTGAACCATGAGTCTACATTCAGCTTGTAGGACCTGTGCATTTAGGGTGGCAACAGTTCTACAAACCTCCACATCATCGTTTTTTTTTGTCAAAATGCTAGCATTTCTGAACTGAAAGTTCTGTGTACTCCTCTGGTTGTGAGGAAAAAGTTTACGAAGTGGAGAATACCAACCTCATCAAGTATCTTCCCTTCTTGCACAATCTTATGCAGTTTTCTTCATTTTTGAACCAAGATCTGAGCACCTTCATATAGCAGTGCTATCAGAAGACAATTTTGTCTGTAAAGTTGCAGTGCCTAAGCCATGCATGGCAACATAACAGTGATCTGTGACCCAGCTGCATGAGCCACTTCATTGAATGCATCATGCAAAAGTCACATGGAAATTGTAGAAACAATAGTAATTGCTGCCACCCAAGGTTCAAAGTTTCATGTTAGATCTCCATATAGCATCCTTTTCAAAGTCACGCTGCAACTGAGTTATGTGTTCAAGAAATTCAGGATGAAATGTAAAAAGCCCCTGATGCATAAAACACACTTCCCAAACTGGTCTATCACTCAAATACCCTTGCTATATAGATGAACTGCTGAGCTCTCTTCTGAGGTCTCCTTCTTTAGAACAGCTGGTTGTACACTGGTGTCAGTTAAGGAAGCCTTACTCTAACTCCCAGAATCCTTGGAGGGATGAAGGATCATGTTTACTCTCCAAGGGATGGTGTTAACACATCAGATTCTCGCCAAGTTCTTTCCATGACAAGAGGGACCACCCAAGACCTAGAAGGGGAGAAACAAAATTCTTCCTGCAGTAACTGTTCCTCCAAGGTGATGGGTTCATCTGGTCATAACCTGTCCTTGAGCATTAGTTCAGTGCTTTCCCCAAACACTCCACTTCATCAAATTCAGTATTTCGGATGGGGACACTATAAGGGAGTCCAGAGGACTCCTTTTACAGCTCTTCTTCCAGGGCAAACTGGGAGAAACCTTATCCAAATAGGAGGGAAAGGAATATGAACTCAATATTACCATCCTGTCTCTGTGATGGCTGTCTAACTACCCCTCTGGGACATACATGACAGGACCAAGACTTCAGATTCAGGAACACCCTGGGAGACACCATGACAGTGCACACTCCACTGGTAGATCTGCCACTTGAAGATGCTTCTGTACTGTCTCTAAATTCTCAGTGATCCATTTAAAAATCCTAGTGCTGAAAAAACCTGCAAACCAGATAAGGTCAAAGCCAACAAAGGTGATGCTGACTTGGTCTTACCAATTCTTGACAATATTGTTGACATCAACCCTGGGAATGGCTTCAGTGCTGAAGGCTGGAAAATCAATGTTGCCACTGACAACGAGGATGTCAGTGTTAAGATGGGCATCAGCGTACTGGTGTTAAAGGATGGGACCCTAGTGACCAGTGACAACATGAAACTCAGTACTGATGTCAAAATCGAAACTGAAAGGTCCACATCAGTGCCAGAACAAGAGTCCGTAGTTCAGTAATTAGCTTCAAAGCACCCAGTGCAGAAACAGTGGCCAGGGAAGCAGCAAGTAAGAACAGGGGATGGTCTAGTCTCTCCCACCCTTGAAACTGAGGAGAAAGACGGGATGCCCATGAAAATCTGTGACTTAGCAAGGCCCCCCTATCATTGTCTTTCAATCCACACTCAAAGCTGCAGAGGGAACTAGGGAGCCAGCTTGGTCGTGTAGAGGGATAAAGCCCTGAATATGACGCAAGTGCAATTAGATGGTTGGACGTCTGATGGCATTGGCAAGAAGAATAGACATACCGATCCTGGGGAGAAGGGTCATGCAGAAGTCTCTCAGCTGGGCACTGGTAAAGGTGAGAGTTCAGTAAATGAAGCTGGACTGGTCAGGGAGGGAGAATAAAGAATGCATGATCTCCCTATTCACGGAGGGGGGGGGGGAGATACATTAAAACTACTCCCCATTGCTTGCCAAGTCTAATGATATTGTCAGCACATACGGTAGAGGCATAGCACATAAAAAATACACTCCTAAGATTCATGTATTTGCAAATGTCATAGGCTGCATCCAGGTGTCCCATCCTTAGGCACAGTACACATAAGGAATGGGTGTCCTAAGGGGGACTCTTACACCCACACCCTGTACATTTTTTAAAACCTGAGGCCTTATCTTTATCCATAACATCAAAAAGTCAGAAAATAACCAGTATACCACAACCAAGTTAAATGCATCTCAGGAAATTGCTTTATAAGTAATACAGTTTATATCAATACATTTTCTGTAACCTAAAACAAGTCTTAAAAAACCGCAATACAAGATAATGCACTTACCTATCAGGAAAAAAAACAATAACTAAGAAAACACATTAATTCATTATTTACGTTAACTTTATTACATCACATCAATACACAGCTGGCAATCATAACATAAAATATATATAATTACAGTAAACCTTGAAAATGTTGGTGTAATGACAGGATTTAATCTCACCTTGTCAGAGCACTTTGGATTCACTCGAGACTAAACTTTGCTGGGTGAGATAGATGGTGGGAATAAAGTCAGTCATAACACTCATGTCTGCTATGGATTTCTGCTTAATTGTGACGTTATGAATAGTCAGGATTATTGGAATATTGTAGCATACTTTTTAGAAACTATATTGAAATTGAGTCATGCACGTACAAAATTACAGATCTTTACTAGTGCAATAAGATAAGAACAAGAAGTAATAAATTATATGCAAAAGTTATTAAATTCTGGCATTACAAGTAAACTACATTCTGCTAAATACAAGTGAGCCGAGTACAAAAGTGGTAAATAATAATATAGTGCGCTAAGACCAAAGAGAAGAGCAAGAAGAGTACTGCAATACTGAAAGGTAAAAGGTAATCACACGGAGGGTTAAGGAGAGTAGGTAAAGCTGACTACTGAGCGCAGAGGACACAGAGGGAAGAAAGATTCAAGTGGGAATAGCATGAAGGAAGACATCTATAATTCATTAATCAAATGGAAGACAGGAAAGTGAAGAAAAAGAATGGGGGGTAATAAATGGTGAGAAGCAATGATGCTAACAACTTACAGAAATGTTAGCTGGTTCAAGACAGACACAGTGAAAGTTTGGAATATTCAAAGAGTGATGGAAAGAGAAACTTCAAAGTTAGATAAGTGGAGAAATGAGTTTTATTTTATCAAATAATGACTCAGAATAATGTAAAATGTGCTTCTTTCAAGAGTACCTTTAGCAGTGAATTTGGTCTTTGAGTAAAAATATAAAGCAAAAAGAGAGCATGCAATTATACTTCTGCCTAAACAGAAATTTCTGCAGAGACTGAAACTACAGCAAGTACTTCTGAAAAAAAAAAAAAAGATAGGCTAATGAAGCTGGATATTCAGGACCTCAAGAAAGAAAGAAGTAGCTACTTAGAAGTTCTTTTAAAGTAAAATATTGGCGGTTCTACTGAACCATTATAGGCAGGTTAATATTTAAAAAATGGCCAACAAGCTAGAAAATCGAGGCATTTAGCTAGAACAAAATGTATGTACTTAACCATAACAATAGATCTATGTTGTTTGTTTTTTTGCCTGGTTCAACATAAAGGATGCCAGATCCGACCAGACCTAATCTCAGCACCGAATCTGAAGCTTCCACATTTCCAGGACTCTGACTCATCCCCTAAAGATTATTCCCTGAACTCTACTCTAATACCCCAGAATGAGTTTGCCCTGCATAAAAGTATTCAAACCTATTTATGAAAAAATAGTAGAGACCTTAAATCCAAAACTGAAAGGGACCAGAGGAAAAAAGGCCAAGATTATGTAAAAGTGCTGGTCACAGACAGGGTATGGTGTGGCAACCACTCCGTCATCCTGAAGATGTCTAAAAATATATCAATTTAGTAAGGGGGCTGGAGGGAAGGGAGGTTGAACCGGATGAAAAAAGTACAGTTTTGTACCTACCATAAATGTAGATGTTCGAAGATCCACATTGCTGCAGTCCTTACATATGGGCAGTCCGCTGTTCTCGGTCGGCCCAAATATCAAAGTATTAGGCTGACGTCGGTCAAGGCGCTTAAGACTGACATCAGGGCGTCAGGGTACAAATGCGCATGACCGACGTCATATCCTCAGTCTTTTCTTGCCCCAGATGTCAGAAGACCCTAAAAAGAAAGGTCAAAACCAAAAGACAGCAAAAACAACCAACCACCCTTGCACTAATCATATGTACAATATATACAATATCCACAATATTCACAACCCAAACCACACAACCGCCTCTAACTACAGAGGGGAAGGAGGGAGGGTAAATTGGACTGCAGCAATGTGGATCTTCGAACATCTACATTTATGGTAGGTACAAAACTGTACTATGTTCTTCATCTCACATTGCTGCAGTCCTTACATATGGGTAGAATCCCAAAGCAGAGGTAAGGGAGGATGGCAAAACTATAAAGCATTAGGAGCTGCCAAAATGCCCTGTAAAATTGCAGTGGCAAAACCAGCCCTAGATTTAGAGTAAAGTGGAAGGTGGTAATGCTTAGAGAAAGTATGCACTGAACTCCAAGTAGCTGCCTCCAAAATATCTTTAGTTGCCACCCCTTAAAAAGCTGTAGAAGTGGCAGTAGCCCTAGTGGAATGAAGCCTAATCCCAGCTGGAATCTCCTTACCATGATGGGAATAACAGAAAGCAATACAAAACCCAATCCACTTAGAAATAGTTTGTTTTGACACAGGCTTGCCCTGAGAACCCAAAGCAAATGAAACAAATAACTGCTGAGACTGCCTGAACCCTTTAGTTCTGCTCAAATAATATCGCAACTGCCTGTGTATATCCAAAGTGTGCAAAATCTTTTCCCCTTTATTTTGGGGGTTTGCATAAAAAGTAGGCAAATGAATAGTTTGGTTTAAAGCCACACTAGAAACCACTTTAGGCATAAAGGAAGGATTAGTACGCAAAGATACCCTATCCTTATGGAAAATTAAGAACGGCTCAACCGCCATAAGGGCCTGTAATTCAGAAACCCTTCTCGCAGAGGTAATGGCCAACAAAAAAGCAGTCTTCCATGATAAATATTTCAACTCGGCAGTAGCTGCAGGCTCAAAAGGTTGTAGAGTGAGTTTCTCCAACACAAAATTGAGATCCCAAGCAGGAGTAGGAGCTCTACGTGGGGGTCTTATATTCTTTGCCCCTCTAAGGAATTGCTTAAACAAAGGATGAGAAAACAAAGGTGGGTCACAGTCATAGTGAGCAGAAATTGCTGCAGCATGAACCTTAATAGAAGAGAAGGACAAACCTTTGTCCAGTAACTCATTAAGATATTGAAGAGCCACAGTTAAATTAGGCTTAGAAACATCAAATTCCTTTGCTGTACTCCAAAATAAAAATCTCTTCCATTTATCTGCGTACACTTTCCTTGTACTAGGCCTTCTGGCCTCCAAAATAACATTCAAAACTTGCTGTGGAAGCTGAGACCCTCCAGGGTTTAAAACAGAATATGCCAGGCTGTTAGATGTAGAGAGTGAAGTTTGACATTGAGTAAATGGCTGTTCTCCTGAGACAGCAGGTGTGGAATCGAAGGCAAAGGCCATGGAGGCTCCCGTACCAGACTTCTCAGTAATGGGTACCAGTGCTGTCGAGGCCAATCTGGAGCTATTAAAATCATCTTTGGCTTGTCCTGTCTGACCTTCAGGAGTACCTTTGGGAGGAGAGGCAGAGGTGGAAAGGCATACACATGAAGATTGCTCCAATTGAATGAAAGAGCATCCACTTTCCAAGCTGTGGGATGAAACCTTTTTGTGCAAAACTTTGGCAGCTGGTAGTTTAGTGGAGAAGCAAACAGATCTATGTCTGGAGTTCCCCAAAACACTGTCAATTTCTGAAATACATGAGGATCCAATTTCCACTCGTGGGGATCCATAATTTGTCTGCTCAACACATCTGCTAAGGAGTTCTGTGCTCCCGGCAGAAACCTTGCCTGAAGATTCAGCTGTAAACTCTCCCACAAAATCATTGCTTGTCTGCATAGAGGATAAGAATGCGTTCCCCCTTGCTTGTTGATGTACCACATGACAGTTGTGTTGTCTGTTAGAACCAACACCTGCCCTGGAAGAAGTAAATCCTTGAAAGCTATTAATGCAAATTGGACTGCTAACATCTCCTTCAAGTTGATATGTAGATGTTGAAGTCTGGCAGGCCACGTGTCTTGTACCCACTTTCCATTTAGATGAGCTCCCCAAGCTTTGTCTGAGGCATCTGTCGTTAGAATCTGACTCGCCTCTGGTCGGGTCACAGAGAGTCCCTTGTTTAGGTGACATTCCTGAGCCCACCACAAAAACTCCTTTTGAATGCAAGGTATTATCTGAATGACAGTGTCCATATCTTGGCAGTGCTGTGTCCATACATTTGAGATACCATTGTAGCTTCCTCATATGCAGTTTGGCATTGGGAAGCACCAGAATACAAGATGCCATGAACCCCAAGGCTTGAAGGACTGTCCTTGCAGTCAGCCAGGACTGATGAGACAATTGATGGAAGTAAAGAGAGAGATTCTTTTGTTTGTCCGGGGTCAAAAAGGCCATCTGGGATGCTGTATTCAGTCTCACACCCAGAAAGCACATGTCCTGAGAGGGTACTAGACTGGACTTTATTTCGTTCACAGAATACCCCAGGCATCTTAGCACTGCTATCACATACTGTAAATGATGAAGAAGTTCGTCCTTTTCTTGGGCCAGAATCAGGCAATCGTCCAAATAAGGATAGATCTGTATTCCTCTTAGCCTGAAGAAAGCTATCACTGGAGCCAGAACTTTCGTGAACACTCTGGGCACAGTAGATAAGCCAAAGGGCAATGCAGAGAACTGATAATGAGAAGTCCCAGCCCGAAAACGCAGATACTTCCTGCAACTGAGCCTGATAGGAACATGAAGGTAAGCCTCCTTGAGATCCAGAGTCACCATCCAGTGATCTTTGCCCAGCAGAGGTAAAAGCTGTTGTAACGTCAACATTTTGAACTTGGGAATGTCCAGATATGTGTTGAGGATAGATAAATCCAAAATTGGTCTCCACGTGTTCCCCTTCTTTGGTACTAGGAACAGGCGAGAATAAAATCCTAGGCCCACTTCTGGTAGAGGGACCGGTTGTATGGCCCCTATTTGAAGTAGCAGAGAAATTTGTTTGTGAGCCTCTAGTCTTTGCTGAGGAGGAACGTCTGGCATGCCTTTGAAAGGAGGCAAGGTATGGAAATAAAACTTGTAACCTTGGTGTATGATATCCAATACCCATCTGTCTTGAGTAATCAAACTCCAATTTTCCTTGAAGAGTGCCAACCTTCCTCCCAAAGGTGCTGCCAGGCAATAAGGATCTGGCAGCTGAAAAGGTAGGTCATTGGGCCTGTTTACGGAAGGACTGGCCCCTGCCCTCACCCGAAGACTGTGCAGGTGAACTCCCCGTTCTAGGTCTGAAGGAACTCTGAGCTCTGCCCCTACCACGTCTAGATCTACCCCTAGACTGAGAATCATAAGAAGGATACGTCCACCCCTTAGCAGGCCAATTCCTACTAAACTGGAGGCTGAACTTGCAAAAATCTTTAACAGCCTGCATAGACTTAGCCTTGTCTTCCATTTTCTTCAAGACTGACTCCACAGGTGAACCAAACAACACATCAGACTGTAAAGGAGCATCCAAAATCCTTGTCTTAACATGGTCAGATAAATTCTGATCCCTCAGCCAGGCGTGCCTGCGAAGAACTGAACCAGTGGCAGCCACCCTAGACGAGGCCTGTACAGCATCAAAACCACATTGTAAAGAATGCTTACCCACCTGTTCAGAGACATGCACCAAATCTTGTAATTCTTTACACTCAATGCCTTCCGCCAGAGCATCTACCTTAGACTTCAATTGAGAAAGAAGATAGTTTTGATATTTCAACATGTGAAACTGGCAATTCAAAGCCCTCATAGCTAAGGTGGAAGAAGTATAGACTTTCTTTCCCCATCTATCCAAAGCTCTGGCCTCTTTATCTGGAGGAACCGGATTTTTACAACAGAGGCCTTGACACCCTTAGGTCCCTGACTAACAGTTTCTGGGTCCGCCTAGGACTCTTATAAAGATATTTATGAGCCTCAGGCACCCTGTAATACCTATCCGGTTTAACAGGAGCAGGAGGCAAAGAATCAGGATTAAGTGAAGCCTCTGCAAACACATCTTCCACAACATCCAGAACAGGGGTATAGCCAAAGGCCTATGCTGGGGTAAAAGCAAAATTCCCTAAGCCTTTTCCTGGAATCAGAGAAGTCCTGACCTTCCCACTTAAAATGTTCCCTCATGGAATGAAGAGTCTCTGAAAAGAAAAATCCTCTGGAGGAGAAGCAGAAGGAGTCGAATCATCTGCATCAGAATCAGAATAAGGAGAGTACTCCTGCAAGTCTTCAGCCAAGACTCAGAAACATCCGAAGCCTGCTCAAAACTCCCCAACTCTGGCTCCACCCTAGGCCTCTTATCAGGAGGGGGCAAAGAACCTCTAATCAAAGTAATTAAATCTTCTGCCATTTTAAGCATGTGCTTCTTGGGCACAGATCCTGTTGAACTAGGAGTGACACCAACAGAAGCTAAACCTGGCCTGCCTCTGGGAGAAGCCTTGGAAACAGAAGGAGAGGGCCTAACCACCCTAGGAATGGAGGGGAGTACAGTAACCTGAGAAGCCCCTTCAGCCTGACCTGCCTCCTGAGAGGCCACATCCTGCAATATCAAAGTCTCCCCCTGGGACTCCAGAGAAGCCTCGGTGAACCACCGGTTCCACTGACGCCTCTAAAGAACCGGCGTCCGCACGGACGACTCTTCTTGCCTGGGCTTAGCTGCTTTGTCTTTGCGCTTCTTGAAGAAGCGGGCGTCGGAGAATCCGACGGCATATTATAATTGCACCGCTTCGAAGACCAACCTGGCACTATCTAACCTTCGCTTAATAGTGCGCTTATTGAACCTAGCACAAAAGCGACACCCAACAACGTCGTGCTCAGGCCCCAAACAAGGAATACACAAAGTATGATAATCCCTATGCGGTATCTGCTTCCCACAAGAAATACAGTTATTCACTTTTTCTGACATCCGGTAAACCACTGAGGCAAGAAAAAACTAAAATATTACCCAACGGGGTACTTAGCCAACTTTGACTCGGTCTGAAACTCCGAATTCGAAAAATTTCAGAACGCCGAATGGCACTTGCAATGCTGCTTCTGCATCGGACCATGCGGCAAAAAAGACTGAGGATATGACGTCGGTCATGCGCATTTGTACCCTGATGCCCTGATGTCAGTCTTAAGCGCCTTGACCGACGTCAGCCTAATACTTTGATATTCGGGCCGACCGAGGACAGCGGACTACCCATATGTAAGGACTGCAGCAATGTGAGATGAAGAACATCTTAGATCTGTTGTTATGGTAAGTAAATAACTTTCGTACTCAACGCTGTCTATTTTCGTCTGACTCAACATATGGGACAGATTCCCAAGCTTTCTTTCTGGGTGGTATCAAGGAAGGACATTCCTAAGAATGGTGGAGCCAAAAGAGGAACGAGATCTGGATTGTACATCCAGTTTATAGTCAGTAACAAAGTTGTGGAAAAAGTTGCTGCTGCAAAGATATCATTAATGGGTAGCCTCTTAGAAAAAGCTGTTGGGGTAGCTACTGCCTTAGTTGAATGGGCCTTCGGTTTGGACTGTAAATTTAAACTCAAGTTAGGACAGACAAAAGAAATACAGTTTGACAGCCATCTGGACAGTGTATCTTTCATGACAGCTCTGCCAGGTTTAGCTTTTCAGTAGGCAATAAAAAGGTGATCAGATTTTCTGAATTGTTTCATCCTATGAAGACAGAACCTGAGTTGACGGTGGGCATCTAGTACGTTAAGTATGTATTCCCCTTAGCTTGAGAACTTGGGAAAGAAAACTGAAAAATCTATGGATTGGTTTAAGCAATTTATAGATACCACATTTGGAGGAAAGATACATTAGTCCAGAGAGAAACCCTATTGTTTTGGAAAAACAAAAGGAGGTTTACATGAGAGTGCCTGAAGTTCTGAAATCCATCTGGCAGAAGTGATTGCGACTAAGAAAACTGTTTTCCACAGTGTGGTTTTGTGGAGGGGAAGCAAACATTTGACAAGATTAACAGAACACTGATGATCCAGAGGGAAGCAGAATAGAAGAAAATACTACTGTTGTTGATGGGTCTTTATGAAGAGAAAGCATTTGACAGAGTCAGCTGGGAGTTTACGAGCAGAGCAATGGAAGCATTTGCATTCCCTCATAAAATTATAAGGTTGATTAGGAGAATATATGAGCGATCAGAGGAGACAATTAAAGTAGGTGGGGGTCCTCTCTGATAATCTCTGCTTGAGAAGAGGAACCAGGCAGGGGAGTCTTCTCTCCCCTATGTTATCTGCATTATATTTAGAACCACTGGCAAAGGAAACAAAGGACTCAGAAACTCAAGTATATAATTGGTAAGGCAGTCAAGAAAAGCTGGCTCTATTTGCAGATGACATTATTTTATACCTGACAAAACCAGAAAGGGACATTACAGCGCTGTGGAATATATTGAGACATGTTTCAAACCTTTTTGGAATACAACATTAATAAAGCTAAAACAAAAGAAATAGCGGTAAATTATGTACCCAAATATGAACTGGTTCAGCAATATCCATACTTATGGGGGCATGATAAAATGAAGTAATATATGGATTAAAATGATACTGGTGTGGTAACTAGGGATATTTGGAAAGAGACTAAGCAAAATATAATACAAAAACTGAGAAAATGGAAGCTCTGTTATATGAACATCGATAGCAAGATACAAGCAGTTAAAATGTTTTTAGTCTTATACACTAGTCAGGCATATTTTTATCAACCAAAGGAGAAGTTGTGCATAGCAATTAATAAAGAAGTGAAGGATTTTATCTAGGAGGGGAAGACAGCAAGAGTCAAGTGGAATAAGCTTTTTCTTCCAATAGAACAGGGCGGATTGGGATTATCCAAGTTGAAGGGGTATTTCAGAGCAACACAGTTAAGGTTCCTGTACATAGCACAAGCAGAAAACTATAATTCAAAGTAGAAAGACATGATGATGAGACAGGGCAAAAGCTCAAGTAACAAGTAGAGACTGGGGTTTGGATGCAGACCTTTAAGTAGAACAATAATCATACAGAATATTATATTCATAAAGCAGCAGAAGGTATTCTAAGAACTAAGCCAACATGGGAATGGAGAAAGGAGATTCTGCTGACAGGAATGACTGTAATTAGGGATACAGACAATAGGCAAGAGGAGGCTGGAATATACTGCAGAAAACTGGCAAAAGAACCAAAGTATTGGGAGCAAATAACTAAACTAATAAGGGAAAGGTAACAGAATGGGAAGACACCAAGAACTTATTTGGACTGCAGATTAGAGATTAACTTCCCTATCAAGGATTGATATCAGCGTATAGGTGAAGAGAAATAAATAGCGGGTTTCTAAACAAAAAAACAGCATTGGTAGAGTTTTTAACAGAATCTAAAACAGAAGTTACCGTTAAGAAAGGAATGATTAGTAGAGCATATAAAATATTGCATGATAACTATAATAATCTATTTTAAAGGAGGTTAAGAAGGATTGGGAAAACAGATTGGATAAGCAATTCACAAAGAAACAAAGGGGGATATATGTATATCTCCCAAATATGCAAAAAAAATCTAGAAGATTTAGGATCTTTGGCTGGAAATGTTTACATAGGTATTTTTATACCCCAAGCAGACTCCTAAGAAGTTTTTCTCAGGTAGACAGCAAATGTTGGAGGTGTGGTGGGGATGAAAGAGGTAACTGAGAACATATTTTCTGGGACTGTAATGACTTGGCAGACTTTAAAGATTCCCTGCAGTCTGTTCCGTCAGAGATGCTGGGTAAGCAAATTGAAGTTAACTAGGGAAATCATTTTTCTGAGCTATGATACAGAATCAGAATTGCCTAGAAATAGTAAGACCTTGCTGAGTCTAATTATGATGGCTGCTAAAAAGTAATTGCTAGAAAGTGGAAATCAACGTCTAAACCAACTTTACTAGAAGTATTGAAGATAGTAACATACATAAAATAACTGGAAATGGGATCTTTAAAAAAGGGTAGGAGCAAATTACTTAAGAAAAAATGGAAGCTGTGGTATCTACACATGCATAGGAGGAACGAGGTCTAAAATAAAAAGGATATGAACGCGCTATGTAATGGCTGACTGACAATATCTGGATATATTAAAGGTGATGTATAATGTTTGCAGCTACAGTTGTGTCGGCACGGTTTGTAATGTGTAAAGTATGTAACTAAGATTCCGTCGCTATGGTTTACTTTCATTTCTATAAATGCAAGAGTGCCTATGTCATACATGATAATTTAATGAAGATGTTTCTTGTTTAACAAAAAGAAAGAAAATAGTTTTCGAGCTCAAACATCTGATATCTACAGTGGCAGCAGGTTCAAAGGGGTGTTGAGTTAGAGCTTGGAGCATAATCATAATATCCCATGGAGGGACACAACAAAAAGCTTGTACTGGCTATGTTATATTAATGTCTATTAATGCTTATTTTAAAATACCATTAACTTAAAAGTTTTGCAACAATTTCAGATATTTTTGCTATTTAGAGGAGAAGAACAGTTTGATTCTGTCAGAGTTCATTAGCGCTTTGCAAACAGATAGTAAATGTTTCTTGTAATCATTTAACCTTTAAAGGAATCTAGGTACTTTGTACTTGTATGGAATATCTGAGATAAGTCTGCTGAAAGAAAAACAGATAAACCATGTCAAGACTGAAGCATGACAAGGTTTTAAGGTGTCATATCATATGCATACCGTGTTATCTGTTTACTCCTTTCAGCCTTGGAAATGTGTATTTGTGTTTTAATCTAAAGTTGAGAAAGCTTTGAACTTTGTATTAACCAAACTATTTTTTTTTTTTTACATCAAAAGAGTTGCATCTGAGCATACAGCTGAATCTCTCTATTTTGAGATATTCCAGTGTCATAATACTTTATAATAAATAATGTTTGCATCCAGAATCTTTGACAGTCTGTGTTTTGAATTAAATAGCTGCATGATATTAGCTGCTAACAAGTGTTCCTTCTCAGCTGATGCCATGACTCCCAGCTCTAGCCAATGTTTGTTTGATTTGCTTCACATCACTGGAGGCTGTGGCAGGGATCTCTTCAACAAACACTGGGTATCCATTTCAGTAAAAGTGAGTTAACTTACATTTTGACTTTTGAGTTCCTGTAGGAATTCAGTGATGTCAATGCATCCTTGGACTGCATGCACATTATTTATTGCGGTAAATGCATTCTATGTTTAGGTTTATGTTCACAGCTGTGATGATTTTCTTATAGCACATGCTACATGCATTAACCAGGAGGGGCCCAGTACTTAGACTGAATTGGGTTTCAGTCATAAATCATTGCAGGGAGGGGCCCAGCAAGTACTGGATGTACACATCTGACAGTTTGCATGAATTTGTATGCATGACTGTACCTGCTCTGTAGGATTAAAAAGAGAGAGAGAGAAAAGAGGGGGGTTAACTAACAGCACAGTGTACTGCATTGTATATTATAGGTAACTCAGGCAGTAAGATTATTGAACCATCCTGTTGGTTCACAAGCCCATTATATGCATCATATATATGGGCCAAACTCGTCAGTACATAGCATATTGGCACACACTAACTAAACCAAACTTAGACTTAATGGTTTCCTGACAATGGCAATTTTGATAAAAACTAAAATACTATATTTACAAAATTAGTACAACATTCAAACTGATCAGTGGAATAGCTATAATGGTTGGTATATTGAAACTTTTAAATGACAAAGAATCCACTGTAAAGGGGTTAAAATATACAAATGGCAAACTGTTACAACAGGTGAGAAAAACTGAAAAAAACAGTTAAAGCATGTAATACCATACCAACTGCTCCTATATATCTATGTATCCAGCCATTTCAAACAACCATGCTGCAGTGGGGGGGTGACAAAATGACCAACTTCTCTTCTTCCCACATCATAAAACTGACCGGGTTCACCATTCATTCCAACAAGAAAAAGGTCAGTCTGTTACCCCACAAAAGGTGCATCTATACATGTCACTCCTTCTGCACCTGCACATTTAACATCAGCTTTACCTCAACCTGAACCTTCTAGCACTGTCTACCCCAAAACAGTATTGAGATGACATCCGATAAATTCTATCTGTTGTGTTGGAAGCAGGTGACACTTTTGAAAATTCACTGTTATACCTAGATCCAGTAAACACGGGAGGAGAAGGTCCAGATGATGTAGCAGAAGGTGCTTGGATGTAGCAGTTAGGAGCCAATAGTCTAGGTAGCGGAAGACTTGGATGCCGAGAAGGCATAAGTGTGCTGCTACCACTGCCATTATCTTGGTGAACACCCTGGGGGCTGTGGTGAGACCAAATGGCAGGGCTCTGAACTGGAACGGATTGGCTCCCAGCTAGAAATGGAGAAATCTCCTGAACTGCTTTTCTACTTTCACATTAGAGTAAGTGTCCTGGAAATCTTTTGAGCACATCTAATCATCCTTCTCCAGACAAAGCACTATGGACTGAATTGTGACCATCTGGGATTTTGCCGGTTTTACAAGCTGGCTGAGATGACCAATATCCAAAATTGGTCTGAGGTCCCAGGTTTTCTTTGGAATTAAAAAGAACCTTGAGTAGCCTCCAGATCCTAATTGATCTTTGAGGACTGGTTGGATGACTCTTTTTTTCTATCAGCTTGGAAATTTCCACTGTTTCTGGTTCCCACTGACTGGATGGAACATTGGGAATAACTTTCTTCTTTATGGGAGGACAACAAAAAGGAATGGAATAGTCTCTGGAAATTATATTTTTCACCCACGTCTCTTGTTATATCCTGCCAGGCTTGGGGTGAAGAGATAAGTGTCCCCAACCGCCTCCAGAGTACAGCACTCAGGCAACCCTTCAGGGACATTGACAGGGTGTCTCAGTTAAGGGACAATGGAAACACTGATTATGTGGTCCACCACTGCCTCTAGGGCAACGTCCATTGGGATTCCCTCCACCTCTGCCACATGGATGTCTATCACCAGGAGAATCATGGTCAGATCTCTGTGACTTACAAAACAACATCTTTTTCCCAGCTCTCTGACTCCTGGAGTAGGATCTTTGAGGCATGAAAAAACAAATCCCTACTGCAGAGAGAATCTTACCATCCTGCTGGCTCTTGGTCAATGTGTCTTTCACCTTGGGCCCAAAAAGTGTGGAGCTGTCATAATAGGTGTTGATAAAGAAAGTCTTGAAGACTTCTGCAAACTCACAAGATGTATCCAGGCATGCTTCTGTAAGACCTGTGCCTGCCGCTTTGGCTGAGTCATTTGCTGTGAAATGAGGTGCATGTCTACATTAGAGATTAACTGCACAGTTGATAGCTGAGAGTCCATAGTCTTTTGGACATCCACAGGCAAAACTCCAGAAAGAGACCTCAAAATTTCTTTCATCAAGTCCCTCTGAAATCTGATGACATGCACAAGATAGTTCATAACCAGAGTGCAAAGGTCAGTGACAAATATGTCCATTTTCCAAACCTGTTGAATGCCCTAGACTCGCTGTTAGAGGAATGGACAGAAGACCTCTCTTCAGACAGTTCCTTTCCTGTGGTTGCTGTTACAACCATAGCATCCACTGTAAATCCTTTACACCAATGCTTCCTGCCTTTTGCAGTATCAAACTCTTGTCTGGTTTCTTGAGAATGGGTCCTCTACAACGGGGTCCTTCCAAGCCCACTGTGCCATAAGGTTGACTTGTGGATCAACGGGTGGTTCCACCCAGGATGATGTCCAGCCGGAACTGAAGGCTTCCAAAAAAATACAGATTCATCTGGTGAGGGATCTTCAGTGGACTATCCCCCACTCTGTTTCATGACTTCAAGAATTTCACCAAAGGTGACATCTTCCGAGGGAGACACTACTAAACCCTTGCCTTCATCCAAATCTATATCCTCAGTGAAAGACTCTGGGGAGAAGTCTATAAGCCTTCACTTGCTCCTCTTTTTTTTTTAAATGATTCTGTTGGTGGGACAGACGGGTGAGAATCAGACTGGGAGCTGAAGTAGTAAGTCATTTCAAAAGCCTGTGGTGCTGACAGTCCCTGTCAGGCAGGAAGAAAAGAAGATGACATCACAGAATCTAGTTGGGGCTTGGGTAAAACTGAACTCAGAGAAAGCATCCTTCTTTGGGTAAACTGAAAACCCTTTCAACAATCTCAAGTGCCAAAGCTGCAGCCAAAACTGAGGATCTCCCTGGCTCCAAAGAAGAGAGAGAAATTTTGACTCTGACCTGTCCCAGCCCCAAACCTGATCACAGACACATGATGCCTAGTGCTGAAGCACCCAAGGGAAGAAATGTCTCCAAGAACCTCGAGGTTGAATCATCCCCCTGAAAGTAGGCACTGATGCAACAGCCATGAGTCCCTTTCCAATCCAAGGGTATCTAAGTCAACAGGGATAGGGAAGCTGTTGGTCCCAAAGCTGATTAGCTGTCCACACTGACAGAGGTGCTTCAGGATGAGGTGGATCCAAAACTGATGGAGACAAAGGATGGACTGCAACAGGTGAAAGAAGTAAAGCAGCAGAGTGGCCAATGGTCAGTACATTCCCTGGGGATGGTACGGACAGAACCCCTACGTTGCTAGTAGGAAACTGCACAAGCGTCAGCATCATACTCTTTTAAGTTCTGAGATGATTGGGTATATGACCATTGAAGAAGACCTGTTCAATCTCTTTTGTTTTAAAACTGGAGTGAGTAATGTTGGGCTTACCGACTCTGGTGAAAACTGGGGCAAAGAAGAGGATGTAAGAGACTGAGATGTTGTTGGTTCTGACCTCTTAAGTCAGTTTAGATAATGATGCAACTGGTATAGAAGGATCCAAAGAATATTTACTGGTAGAAGGTGAAGCTTTATCCTTTTCGTTTTCTTTCTCTTTTTGTTTACTTTTCTCTTTTTCTTTGTTTGAGACCTTTTCAGAAGATCTAGCCCCATCCTGTTCCTTGGCAGAGGAGACAGAAGAAAAGACCCAGAAGACAAAGTCCCTGTCTGTGGAGGGAGGAGATGCTTCACCGCCAATTTATCATGACAAACTTGCAAAGCTTTCACACAAAAGGAAGTATAGGAGGTACATTCTGTGTCCATATGGGCAGCACCCAGAGAATAAACACAAACTGTGAAGATCTTAAAGGTGCAACTTATGCCCATACTCAGAGCATTTTTTAAAAGCATGAGACTCGGACATTATTTCTCAAAAGTAAAAGGCCTATCTTAACTACACAAAGAACACAGCAATTATTACCAAAAAAAATGCCTTAATGTTATGCCTAAAAGCACTGCAAAAACTATTCACAAATTTTAACCTACTATTAAAGACTTATAAGACTAAAAGATTATGTACTAATAACAAATCCTAACAAGTAGAAAATTATCTACTATAAAACCTCTATACGAACACCAGCTTCCATCCTAGAAGAAATCCAACTAACAAAATTGTCAAACTAGAGAGACAGCAGCTCTCTCTTGGTAGAGATGGAGTAAGAGGAAAAGTTTTACAACTTTCTAGCAAGGAATTTCAGCTTAAAAAAAGCAAAGGATACAAGAGCCCTCAAAAACACACCTGAAGTCTTCAGACAGCAAATAAGATCTGAGGTATTAGATTTGAGTTCAGGGAATTATGGGTAGGGGAGTCAGAGCCCTTGATCCGACATCCTATATACTGAACCAGACAAAATAGGCAACACTGGATCCTCAATATTACCACAATTTTGGGCTCCTAGAAGAAGAAGAAAATTATCAAATAACAATGAATCAGTGGTAAGTCTACTGACTGAGGAATTACCTCTTCACTTGTTTATTTGTGTCTTCCGGCTTTTCCCAGTTAGGGGTCGCCATAGTGGAACTCCGGTCCGCTAAAGATTGGCAGTAGATTTTTACGTGCTGGCTTGCCGGGCCTAATGCACAACCTTCAACGAAGGAACGCCCATTCACGCATGTCGACACACAGAAGACACTCTAACTGAGAATCGAACGGACAACGTCTGACTGTGAGGCGACAACGCTACCGCAGCACCACCACCACCACTATGTACCTAAATATAAGACTGAGGTGCATACTTGTCCTATGTAATTATCTATTTGCTTGTCACTCCCTAAATACTTGTAGATAATATCTCATTATTCTTTTTGATTAATTTTCTGGATATTACAATTTCTAATGTAGAACATTTTAACTTAAATTTCAAAAATTTCAATGTATTTCCTAAATATTGAACATAGTCCAACAGACTTATTTAATTTCCTTTCCAGACAAAAAAAAAGTCATCAACAAAATGTTTATAAAATAGGCAATATTTTTTCATGACCGAAGGGCGGTGGTCATGAAGTAAATGAAAATAGAAGCAACAAAAACACTGGTGGTTCTATGTACAAGTTAGATGACGTAAGTGTAATGTTCCTCTATCTATTGTTGATTCAAATTTAAACTACAGTGCTCATGATAAGCAAGTTCCGCCTCGCTCTAACTCAAATGATGTTATTCAACAACCAAGTTCTGCAAAGCCTGAGGGAGCAGGTGCAGTGTCTAACCTGGTTCAAGAAGACATTTTTTTCCTATGCTGTAGGTGTGGTGAAATTAAATCTACTACAGAGAGTAGAGACGAAAAGACGAGATCCCTCACGAGGAAGAGGAACAGACAGAAGAGGAGAAACCGACACAAGATCAAAACACTATGGGCCATTGACATCCAGCCGTTCATTGGCAAAGAGGTGAACGATGTTCCCAAGATTGTTAATTTATCTAATCTGAATTTGGATGAAGTATGTACTTCATTAGTGAGAAAAGGCCTGTAATATGCACTTTGTGTAAATGAATCTATTACTAGTGCTATAACAGACTTAAGACTCTTCACGAGGAATTTAAATTTGAAATGATTATTTAATGATTTCAAGGAAAAAACAATAACTATAGCAGTGAAGCAACCAGGCAGTAGTTGAACCATAAAACAACATTTATTATAACAAAGTGGCAGGTGCTTTCACTAATAGCTTCTTCAGACCAACAAAACACACACATTAAAAGCTCTGTTTAAATATAGACATTCAACCAATCAAATCATAGAAGTAATTAGTGTGAGTATCATCTTAAAGTCAAAGCTCCTTACAATAATCCATATAAAAAAATCCATGTAAAAATATATATTCTACCTTAATAACAAATTAAAAAATCCATAAAAATAGTAAAATATATATATATATATATATATATATATATATATATATATATATATATACACACACACACACACACATATATATATATATATATATATATATATATATATATATATATATATATATATATATATAGATCACTTACAGAACACAGACAGCCCAAAACACAGTCACCCATATGGCTGACGCCATATGGTTCATAGGTAGGTAACTAGGCTATCTGCCCAATGGCATTTATAAGCCTAGCCAGTGCGTGTCAGTTTTCGCCGCCCCATTGATTAAATGAGCCTCTGTCAAGAAGAGTCAATGAAGTGATCCCAGGGGTGTATTTTCTGTTACCCATCCACTCATAAAGGTTTCTCTTGAAGAGTGTTAGTGAGGGGCTCTGCCTAATGTAGTTAGGAATTTTGTTCCAAAGCATGGGGAGTCTCTGTGACAGGAATCTATCCCTCCAGCATGTTCTATTTATTGTTGTGGCAAGGTTTATCTCACTAGAGCGAGTGGCTCGCAGTGAATTGGATTTCTTTAGGTGGAGCATGTCCATCAATTCTGAGTTGGACATGGCTTTGTAAGTCAGGCAGAGATCACCTCTGAGTAGGCAATATGCCACTGAGTACAGCCGGAGTTTTTCTAGTCGGGCTGCATAGGACACATGTCTGAGGCCAGTAATCCTCTTGGTGAGGTACTTTTGTGGTCTTTCCAGCAGTTGGACGTGTCTTGTGAGGTACATCCCAAATGGGGCATTGTACTCTATGATGGGTCTGATGAGTGACGAGTAGAGGCGCACTATAACCCTTTATTTCTAGATGTGAACCCTTTAGTAATTAGATGGGCTACATAGAAGGATTTCCTAACTACTTTGGCAATATGATTGTCAAAGGAGAGATTACTATCTACCTGGGTCCCCAGATCTCTTATTACCTCTTCTGTATTAAGGGGGCTGCCAGCTATGTGGTAATTCATGGGTGTTTTGTTTCTCCCAAATGGGATGACTATGCATTTTTTGGCATTTAGCTTGAGACCATGACTTTGACACCAGGTGTCCGTCTCAGTAAGGCCCTTTTGGCGAATGTCAGTGTCAGCCGGAGAGTCAATTATGGCTCCCAGTTTGCAGTCATCGGCGAACTTGGTTAGCCATAGTCCTCCTGTGTTTGCCTGTACTTCTGAGAAGTATATGCCGAACAGTAGGGGTCCCAGGACCAAGCCTTGTGGGACACCACTTGTGACTGGTTTAGAGTCGGACCTGGAGCCTGCTATTCTTACCGTGTGAGCTCTGTCTGCAAGCCAGTTGGCAACCCATCTCGTGACATAGGGGTTTATGTTCAGGCCGGTGAGTTTTTCTATAATTCCCGAGTGGGGAATGGTGTCAAAAGCCTTGGAGAGGTCAAGGTAGGCTGTGTGAACCACCTTCCCCTCATCTATGGCCTTGGTGACTGTCTCAAAGAAGTCAACCAGGTTTAGAAGGCATGATCTGCCCTTAACAAAGCCGAACTGGGTCGGGTAAGTGTTTGGAGGTTCCCAATGTCTTTGTTAATGAGTTCCATGATGATGCGCTCCATAGCTTTGCAGACCAGGCTAGTCAGGCATATGGAGCGATAGTTACCAGGGTCAGTTGTGGCCCCTCCTTTGTGGAGCGGAATAACCGTTTCTGTGCACCATTCTATGGGCACTTAGCCTGTGGAGAGGCTGAGGATGAACAGTGTGTTTAGGTGTGGGGTTAGTTCATTCTGTAATTCATGCAAGACGCAGCCTGGGACACAATCTGGCCCCATTCACGCTGTGCTTTTGGCTTTTGAAAGGGCTTTCATCGGTGCGTCTGTGATTTCCACGACACTACACTTTTCTGGTATTGTTGTGGGCCCTTTTAAGGGTGGGGGGGGGGTGAAGTTTTCACTGAATCTATCTGCCAGGGTGTTGGCAGTATCAGTAGGTTCAGTATATTTTGTGCTATTTTGCACTAGCTCAGAGCATATCTGCAAGTTGCCACTTAGATTCTTGACATAGCTAAAGAAGGCTTTGTGGTTATCCTTCGAATCCTTGGCTATTTTTCTTTCAAAGTTAGCCTTGGATGATTTTATGAGGGACCTTAGTTTCTTACTGATACTGATCAGGGATGTCTTTCCTTCTTGGGATTTGCTTTTTTTCTGAACTAGTTTCCTCCTCCTATTGTACAGTCTGTTTATGGCAAGGGTCCACCAGACTGGTTTCCTTCTCTTAAGGGAGTGAGTCTTGGTTTTGCTAGGGATGGCACGATCCATGCATCCTTGTAGGTGCTCATAGAATACATTTGTAAAGGTTCCTGCATCTTGGACACTGTTATCCTTTAGCATGGGGGTTACGAAACTTACCACCTCAGTCTTAAGTAAGGTGAAGTTTGCTATAGAAAAGTTTTTCACTGTGGTTTACTTGGTTGGGGGTGGTGGTGTGGTGTGGACACTCACAATATTGACAGCGCCAGAACTTCACAAAAAAGGTAAATAAAATTTCCTTTTTTGTGCTAGCACCACTAATGCCTCTACGCATGCATGTGATAGTTGTAATTTCTGTTCCTATATCAACTCAAATGGACATTTTATTAATCCAGATACAGGTCAGGAATTTAGGTTACTGTGACAGCTACATGCTTGACATCACATGTGGTTTACTTCGCAGTTTGTGATCTATGCTGTTAATTTTATGTAGGAAAGACAGACAGACCCCTTAAAGATAGAATCCGTGAGCACATTTATAGTATTAGAACACAGTCTGGTATTACTGCACTCTCTAAACATGTGATTTCTTATGGTGATTCACATATTTTTAAATTCATGGTTATAGATGTGAATGTCCCCACCTTAAGAGAAGGGGGTATCAGAAACTACACCGAAAGTAAAAAGGTGAATTGGATTTTAAGACTTAGAGCTGATAAGGGTCTTGGTCTTAGTGAAAAAGCATTTCTGAGACCTACCCTCAAATATAGAAGAATAACCATTCATGGATGCATTCCTGTTTATATGTATATATAAAAAAATTCTTAAAATTATATACATATATATATATATATATATATATATATATATATTTATATATAGTGTTATAGATAGGTAGAATATATATTTTTACATGGATTTTTTATATGGATTATTGTAAGAAGCTTTGACTTTAAGACGATACACTAATTACTTCTATGATTTGATTGGCTGTATGTCTACAGTTAAACAGTTTTTAATGTGTGTCTTTTGTTACTCTAAAGAAGCTATTAGCGAAAGCGCTTACCACTTTATTATAATAAACGTTGTTTTATGGTTCAACTGCTGCCTGGTTGCTTCACTGCTATAGTTATTGTTTTTCTCCTTGGACTAATTTACCTTACCAATGTTGCATTTATCCTGAGGGATGCTATCGTTGGTATTATTATTTAATGATGCTAATAGAGAAATTCAAACTTGTAAATGATCGAGTACATTTGTCCCTGTTAGTAATCCTGTTATCACAGCATTTCAAAATGTACGTGAACATAATTTTCAAAAGATGAGTTTGAAGCTATGATAGCTCTACAGAATAATAATGATATAGTCATTAAACAAGCAGATAAAGGCAGAGCTATTGTTATTATGATCATAAAATATTATAATGAGCTTATAATAGATTTTTTTTAAATGACTGATATATTTAAAAGTATAAGTAGGTATGATGTTAATGATGTTCTACATAAAGTAAATAGTCTTATTTATGACTTGCGAATACATGATGATATTCCTTACAAGCTATATTTTATTTATGTTGCACACCTGGTTATACCGGTGCTTTATAGATTGCCTAAGATACATAAAGATTTAAGTACCATCCCTCCATGAGACCTATAGTTTCTGGTCGAGGATGTGTTAGTGAACATATCACTCTATATTTAGAAGAGATATTGAGACATTTGTTAAAGAAAGTTGAGTTTTATATGTGATACTACTAATTTCTTAGAGATGCATCAGTGGCATGTAACTAACAATGAAAATGAATATAATATGGTGACTATGGATGTCAATTCTTTGTTTACCATTATCCCAAATCCATATGGTGTTCAAGCAGTTAGAGGAAACTTGTGTGCAAACCTACTTACAGGGGAGAAAAACTGAGACTATTTGCCTTTTATTAGAAAATGTTTTGACTAATCATTTTTTTATTTAAACAACAATTTTATCATCAACAGTTAGGTGTTGCCATGGGAAAGTCGGTGGCAAATACATATGCAAATATAGTGCTTGATAAATGGGAAAATATGCATATATTTGACTCCCCTAATGCTTTAAGTAGGAATGTTCTATTTTATAAATGTTTTCTTGATGACATTTTTTTCTTGCTGGAAAGGGAATGAAACAAGTCTGATGGCCTATGTTCAGTACGTAGCAAATCCAACAGATTATTTGAAATTTAAGGTAAAATATTCTACAGTAGAAATTAATGTTCCGGATATTACAACCAAGAAGATTAATGAGACATTATCTATGAGTATTTACAGGAAGGAAGTACAAGTAAACAGATATTTACATAGGAGAAGTATGCACCCCAACCATACATTTAGGGGTACAGTGAAGAGTCAGTTCCTCAGAGTCAGTAGACTTACCACTGATTCAGTGTTATTTGATAATCAGTTGTTATCAATGCGCCAATAATTTCAAGCAAGAGGTTATGAAGAACTACTCTTATATGAAACACCCAGCTATGGTATTAAAGAAAGAGATGGGCACACTAAACCAATTTTATACAGCACAATAGGCAAAAGGATAAACACTGAAGATGAGATATATAACCCAGTACAGCAATAACACTGCAGATATAAGGAACATCATCAATCTATAAATGCCCTAGGGCAGATAGCCTAGTATGAACCTATGAACCTATATGAGTGGATGGGAGATCGTAGGTTTACCCCGGGTATCACTTCTGTGTCACTGTTAGACAGAGGCACAGTATACTAACCTCGAAAAAGGGCATAGCAAAATTAATTTAAAATGGGTGGCGAAAGCCAAACACACTCTGGCTAGGCTTATAAATGCCCTAGGGCAGACAGCCTAGTATGAACCTATGAACCTAATAAAAACTGGGGTATTCTATGTGCCCTTCCAGAGTTAAGGAGAATTTTAGATTAAAAAAAAACATCCTCGCTAATAAAAAATGTAATAATCTTAAGCAAAGATTTTGCTATAAAGAAATGAAGAAAAACAGGACTGAAACTCTGGATGTAAAAAGGAATGGCACTTTACCCGGTTATAATTGTTCCTTTCATAAGTTTATACTTATAGGTATGGTCTTTGAACATCCTGTAAGTAAAAGACATTATTACTTTGATTGTTTTGCTACTTTTAACACTTAAAATGTTGTACAACAAGCTGTCTGTGAGTGTTTTAAAAGTTTCTGTGTGAGAAAATGCAATAGGAAAGATCTCTGAGCATCTCGCTGAGATAAGAAGAGGAGTTTTAACAAATGCCTTAGCCAAACACATAAAAGAAAATAATACTTCAGATTTGTTTAAATTTAGGGCAATACAGAAGATTTTTCCAAACTGAAGGGGAGGGGATGTCCTAAATGAAACCTAAACAGCTGAATATAATTGTATTATAAGGCTGAAGGCTGAAAAGGAACCAGGTCTGAACACAATCACCAGCTTGAAACCAATATTAACGAATAAGGTGAGAAAACTAAGATGAAAAATTGCACTAATAAATAAAGTTTATTAAATAACGTTTATATGTCTTTTTATATGTTTATATATTATAAGTAAAGTTTTATTTATACTGTCACTTTAAATATGTAATGAAATGTTTAAACATTTAATGGAATTAACTCAATTGGCTATCTAATGTCATATGATTATATAAAATACTAGTTTAAAAATGTTTTTATTACGCTTT
The DNA here is from genome assembly GCF_019279795.1 of Protopterus annectens. NCBI lineage: Eukaryota > Metazoa > Chordata > Ceratodontiformes > Protopteridae > Protopterus > Protopterus annectens. The sequence goes on from NC_056731.1 coordinate 1,137,402,516, forward strand.
AAAAAAGGGAAGTGTTTTACTGAAAGCTTTGCTTGCCAATAAAGTGGATTATTATACCTCAGACACTGAGATCCGGTTTTGGTTTTGTCTTGCTTCAAGTAACTAGCAGGCCAGCTGCTTGCTTCAATGTTTATGTTATATAACAGTTATTGTAAAATGTATTTAGCCTCTTGATAGGTGTAACATGTTTTCTCTCTCCTTTATGTTAAGCTTACAGTGATAAAGTAGCTGGACATTTTGTCAGTGGTTGAATAATCAAAGCCCTTTACATGAAATCACAGAGACCAAACAGTCCAACATTAATAATTTATGAATGAGGTTTGGTGTCCTTGTCGTTAGTCATAACAGCTGGGATGGTTCAAGTGCCACAGTCGAGGGGGGGTCATTCTGTCCCATGGAAAACATACTGTGATGTCAGCCTCTTTGATCTACTTAACTTGACCAGGTACAGTAGAGAATCGACTATCCAAACGTCAATTATCTGAAAAATCAATTATCCGAACACAGCCTTCCAAAGTTTTTGGGTACGGAAAATCATTAAGTCTGAATATGTAAATGTTATACGTATTTGCTTGTGTGTGTTTCTGAGCTTGTAGCCTGCTCTTCTGTGAAAAATATTCTTTATTTTCCACTGGAATCTCTGAATGGTTGAAAAGTATATTCCCTGCATGCAGAAAAAACAAGATTTTAGAAGTTTTTTATCTGCTTCAATTATATGTTTGATTATCCAAAATACCCTAGGTCCCAATTAGTTTGGATAATTGACTCTCTATACTGTAAGTGGGAAAGTATTTCAGTTACGGAATCATATCCAAGTTCGATATAGTGAATGAGCCGCAACATATTATACCATTTACAATGGCTAATAATGGCTATAAGAGTCTGGGATTAACTACAATGCTTGTGAAAAGGGAATAAACTGAGCCAAAATGCTACAAGTAGATGGCCACCATTTATGTGAAGCTGGTTAATGGCATAGGTATGTGCTAGTTCATAGTATTTTCCAATCTCCTCAGAAAAAGAAAGTACAGTTGTGTACCTACCAGAAATGTAGATGTTAGAGTTTATTCACACTTGAGTTATCCTGCTGGCAAGCTACCCGCAGTCGGCCTGAATTCCAAAGTCTTGGTCCGGCGTCGGTTGCTATCACCTCTTCCCTGACGTCAGTGCACCAGGGGTATAAAAGATGCAGCCTACGCCATTTTCTTCAGTTTTTCTTGCCCCAGATGTCAGGTGCCCCAACAATGGTACGCTAAAAATTATGCCAATAAATATGCATACACTAAAGTAAACATTTTCTTCATCTAACAGCAAATACACCACATAGGTTGTATAGGATAGAGAAGTACAGATAAGTTCCAGCAAAGAAAAGAAGGATGGTGGGTGGGTAACCTGGACTGCAACAGTGAATACACTCGAACATCTACATTTATGGTAGGTACACAACTGTAATATGTTCATCGTGTTTCACTGTTGCAGTTATTACACTTGGGTTGAATCCCAAAGCTGAGGTTGGGTGGCTGGATCTAAATAGGATTAGGAGGGGCTATAAGGCCCTGCAGAACTGCAGTGGCAAAGCCTGCTCTGGATTTAGAGTAAAGAGGTAAGTGGTAGTGCTTGGTAAAAGTGTGCACTGAACTTCAAGTTGCAGCCTCTAAAATGTCTTTGGTTGGTACTCCTCTGAGGAAGGCTGCTGAAGTGGCTGCTGCTGCTCTGGTTGAATGTGGCCTAATGCCCTTAGGCACTGATTTGCCATGTTGTGCATAGCAGAAACGAATGCAGTGACCTATCCATTTTGAAATAGTCTGCTTTGAGATAGCTTTTCCTTGTGATCCTGCAGCATATGCTACTAAGAGTTGCTCAGTCTTTCTGAAAGCTTTAGTTCTGTCCAAGTAGAAGCGTAGCTGTCTGTGTATGTCCAAAGAATGTAGGAGTCTCTCACCTTTATTCTGTGGGTCTGGATAAAAAGTAGGCAAATGAATGGTTTGGTTAAGGGCCACACTGGACACTACCGTAGGCATAAAAGTCGGGTTCGTCCTCAGAGAAACCCTGTCTGGAAGGAAAATGATAAAAGGTTCCACAGCCATGAGTGCCTGTAACTCTGAGACTCATCTTGCAGAGGTTATTGCTAAGAGCAGAGCTGTTTTCCATGATAAGAACTTTATCTCAGCTGTATTGGTTGGCTCAAATGGCGGTAGTGTGAGTTTTTCCAAGACATAGTTGAGGTCCCATGCAGGTATTGGTGCTCTCCTTGGCGGTCTTATATTTTTGGCCCCTCTGAGGTACTGCCTTAGCAATGGATGAGAAAAAATAGGTGGTTCCGTATTGTAATGAGCTGAAATGGCAGAGGCATGGATTTTAATTGATGAAAAGGATAGGCCTTTGTCCAGCATCTCAGTTAGGTATTGCAAAATCTGAGGAATATTTGGTACAAACATGTCAATTCCTTGTGCCTGGTTCCAAACACAGAATCTCTTCCATTTTTCTGCATAAGATTTTCTGGTACTGGGCCTCCTGGCCTCCAAAATAACATCCATCACTGCTTTAGAGAGAGGTGTGTTCTGAATGGCTACATAATCCGCCATGCTGCCAGATTTAAGGTCCTGAGTTGACTGTGCAGGATCTGACTGTTTTGTTGGGTCAGTAAGTGAGGAATTAGAGGTAATGTCCAGGCTGGGCCTTGAGACAAGCTCTTTAGGATTGGGTACCAGTGCTGGCGGGGCCAGTCTGGGGCAATCAGAATAATTTTTGGCTTCTCTTGTCTGACCTTTAGGAGTACCTTGGGGAGGAGAGGCAGAGGAGGAAAGGCATAAACTGTTGGGGTTTCCCAGCTGAATGATAGAGCATCCACTTTCCATGCTTGCTTGTGATAAGTCCTTGTGCAGAATCTCTGTAGTTGGTAGTTGTGGGGGGAAGCAAATAGATCTATGTCTGGGCATCCTCATTCCTTTGTTATTATGCTGAAGACTTGTGGCTCCAGTTTCCACTCGTGAGGATCCGTGAGGGTTCTGCTTAGTTCTTCTGCCAGAGTATTTATCTTTCCTGGCAGGAATTGTGCTTGCAGGTGTACTTGATAAGTCAATGCTGTGTCCACAAAGTCATGGCTTGTCTGCAGAGGAAGTAGGAATGTGTGCCCCCCTACTTGTTTATGTACCACATGACTGTAGTATTGTCCGTCCTTATCAGTAGTTGTCCTGGATGGAGTAGATCCTTGAAAGCTGTCAGGGCATTCTGAACAGCTAACATCTCTTTTTGATTGATATGAAGATGCCTTTGGCTTGTGGGCCATGTGCCCTGAATACATTTTCCTGCCATGTGGACCCCCCAGGCATAATCTGATGCATCTGTTGTTATTGCCCGTCTGGCTGTGGGTTGGCTGAATGGCTGTCCCTTGTTGTGATGACAGGCATGCGCCCACCAGGCAAGGAAGGAGGGTAATTAATGTTTCCAGGCTGTGGCAATGTTGAGTCCAAACACTTTTTAGATACCATTGTAGTTTCCTCATATGCACGCTGGCATATGGAATTAATAGAATGCAGGATGCCATGAAGCCCAAAGCCTGCAGAATTTTTCTTGCAGTTAACTGGGTCTTTGTTGCCAACATTTTGAAGTAAGAAGTCAGTTGCCTTTGTTTGTCTGGCATGAGATAAGCCATCTGGGCAGTTGTATTTAAGCTTGCACCCAGACATATTATCTCTTGAGAGGGTACTAGTTTTGATTTCTTTTAGTTTACTGTACCCTAGGCAAATTAATAATCTTTTTACAAACGCCAGATGTTTTAGTACAATGTCCTTATTCTCTGCTTGAATAAGGCAGTCATCCAAGTAAGGATATATCTGAATTCCTCTTTGTCTGCAAAATGCAATTACTGGTGCCAAGCATTTTGTGAACACCCTGGGCGCAGTAGATAAGCCAAAGTGCAGTGCAGAGAATTGGTAGTGCACTGAGCCAGCTATGAATCTTAGGTATCTTCTGCAAGATTGTCTGATTGGTACATGCAGGTAGTCCTCTTTTAGGTCCAAAGTTACAAACCAAGCCTTCTTGCCCAGCATGGGCAGAAGCTGCTGCAGAGTCAACATTTTGAATTTTGGAACTTCCACAAAAGTATTTAGAATAGACAGGTCCAGTACTGGTCTCCAGGCTTTGTCCTTTCTGGGTACCAAGAAAAGTCTTGAGTAAAATCCTTGTCCCTGCTCTTGCTGTGGTACTTGCTGAATGGCCCTCATGTCCATGAGGGATGAAACTTGTTTTTCCGCCTCTGCCCATTGATTGTGTGGCAGGTCTGGCATACCTTTTGCCCTTGGCAGGGTGTGAAAGTGGAACCTGTAGCCCTGGGACACTATATTCAAGACCTATTTGTCCTGGGTGATCCTGTGCCAATTCTGAGAAAAAAGTGCTAGTTTCCCCCCCAAGGGGGCTGCCAAAAGATAAGTGCTTGGTGCTGGCAGAGGAAAGTCATTGGGACTGTTTCCTGTATGGCTGTGATTTGTCTTCTCCGCTTTTAGAGGTAGAAGCGTCCCACTGTTTAGGCCTGTATGAGCCCTGGGGCTGGGATCTGCCTCTGGTGCGTCTGTACCTGGCTCTTTGTGGCCTGTCTGACACTGGAAAGGACCAATTATTTGTAGGCCAGTTCCTGCTAAATCTGGGTAGCTGTACCTGTAAGAAATCCTTTACTGTTTGCATAGATTTTGCTTTGTCCTCCATTTTCTTCAACACCTCCTCTAATTTAACACCAAATAAAGTATTATGCTGTAAAGGAGCATCTAATAATTTTGCTTTAATATGATCAGGCAGATTCTCTTCCTTTAACCAAGCATGCCTCCTAAAGAAAGAACCCATAATTGTGGCCCTGCAAGAGGCCTCCAGATAATCAAAACCACATTGCAATGTATGCTTTCCTACTTGTTCAGTTGCATGCAATAAATCCTGCATTTCCTTATTTCCTGCACAATCAGAATTAGTCAACATTTTCTGTTTACGCAGTGCCATTAAATATTGCTGATACTTAAGCATATGAAATTGACAGTTGAAAGCCCTCACAGCCAAAGTAGCAGAAGTGTAAACCTTTTTCCCCCCATCTGTCTAGTGCCCTTGAATCCCTATCAGAGGGAATAGGTTGTTTTGCAGTAGAAGCCTTGACCCCCTTGGGACCCTGAGAAATGGTTTCTGGGTCAGCAGCAGGATTTTTATAAAGAAATTTATGTGAACCCTGTAGTATCTGTCTGGTTTAACAGGGGCATGGGGTAAAGAGTAAGAAGAAAGGCCGGACTCTGAAAATACATCATCCACAATGTCTAACACAGGGGGAATAGCAAGAGGCCTGTGATGAGGTAAAAGAAAATCTCTAAGCCTTTTCTTTGATTCGGAGTAGACTTGACTCTACCAGAGGAAGTGCTCCCTCAAGGTATGCAGGGTTTCCCCAAAAGAATAATCCTCAGGAGAAGAGGCTGAAGGGATAGATTCTTCAGCATCAGAATCCTCATAGGGAGGAAGAGAGCATTCCTGCTCAGAGGAGGAGTCAGTGGAAATGGAAACCTGATCTGAAGATTCATATTCTGTCTCTTGCCTAGGCCTCTTATCAGGAGGGGGATGGGAACCCCTGATCAAGGTAATTAGGTCTTCGGCCATTTTGAGCATCTGTTTTTTAGGCATGGAAGTCTGTCCAGGAGAAAGCTGTATTTGTTTCTTTGTCTTTAGAGCTGCTTTAGTCTTTGTCTTTGAGGTCTGAGGTTGGCTTAACATATAACTGTGCAGGTCTGAAAACACCCTCAGAAGCCGATGCCTGCTCAGCTGCTCCTGTTCCATCTGAGGGGATAGTTTCCGAGTGTCCAATACCTTGAGTATCCAGAGGCCTAGTTGGCTCCACGTGGGAGTCAGCAATGGCCTGTAGCTCTGAGGCAGCGGGTGACAGGGGCTGCAAAAGCGCCTCACTGAGAACCGGCGAATCGGCGACTGGCTTAGTGGTAGACTCATCGTCGGTTTTGGACCTCAGATGCCAGTCCTTTTCTTTTTCCTTGTGCTTTTTGTAAACTCCGGTTGTCGGCTGTTCTGACAGCATTATATAATTGAATCTTTGTCCAAAGTAATGAAAGGCAAAATCGTACAGACGCTTAATAGTGTGTTGGTTAAATCTAGCACAAAACCAACAGCTAGCAACATTGTGATCAGGGCCTAGGCAAGGAATACAGTAAAAATGAAAATCCTTATGAGGTATTTGCTTCCCACAAGAAATACAATTGTTAACTTTTTCTGACATCGGTCTGGAGCAAGAAAAAAGTTTCCCCAACGGGGTACTTAGCTTTAATGAAGACTTCGGATCTGAAATTAGTCTTTGAAAATCTCAGGAGTCGGCCGACTGGCACTTGCGAACTGCTTTTGCATCGGGCACCGCACGGCAAGAAAGACAGAAGAAAATGGAGTCGGCTGCATCTTTTATACCCCTAGCGCACTGACGTCAGGGAAGAGGCAACAGCAACCGACACCGGACCAAGATTTTGGAATTCAGGCCGACTGTGGGTAGCCTGCCAGCAGGATAACCCAAGTGTAATGACTGCAACAGTGAAACACGATGAACATCAGCCACAAAAGCAGGGTACCATGCAAAAATGTGAAAGAAGGTGCTACTTTGTGGCTCACTGATACTGTGTTTTCTAAAAAGCACAAAAATCAGCAGTCAGAATCAGTGCCTCACAAGGTTCTCATTCTTGGATTCACCATAACATTTTTAAACAGTGGAAACACAGACTATAACATGCACTTTAGCATGTGTAACCTTAAATTTATGTCAGGTAATGACTGAGGGTGCAGCTATCGATTTGGGACAATTGCTCCTACTTGGAGGGTTAAACTTCATTTTTTGAAGATCTACATAATGTTCTGTGTTTTCTCTAAGTTAACAGGGGATGGGATGTTTTGAAAGATGTGACACAGCTTTGAGTGGAGAGGAGAAGAAACAACTACATAAAAGATCAGCCTTCCAAACATTAGTGCATGTGTGCAACACAAAACTTTGAAATACACTTACAAAAATGTCATTTATATTAGGTAGGAACTATACATTTTTATCATGACGGTTAAGCTATCCATATTATCTTGGAATGTAAATGGTGTTACAGGTATAGACAAAAAGGAAATGGTATTGAATTATATTAAGAAATGCAGACAGCAATTAGCAATGCTGCAGAAAAATGCATTTGGAAAGAAATGAGTATGTGAATTTGACACAGAAAGGATTTCAGAATGGATATTCTGCAGAACATCAGGGACAAAGAAAAAGAGGAGTAATAATACTGATAGTGGTGCCCCAATAGTGACAAAAGAGAAAAAAATGGCAATAATGGCAGAAGTTGTGGCAGTAAGGAGCTATTAGCAAGGAAGTAAGATTACACACTGGAATGTTCTTATATTCTACCAAAAAAAATGTTATTATGGAGCCTAAGAAAAATTTGGGGAAAAATAATCAGTTTTCAGCAGGGTATATTACTTATACAGGGGGGGACTGGAACTTGACTGGCAATAGTGAGAATGTATCAGGGGACATAGAAGGAAAAACTATAACAAAAAGGTATCCTTCTTTTGAAATTTATGAAAACATTTGGTATGGAAAACCTGAATTCAATAGCAAGAAATTGGACAAAATTTGCATATTATTCCTCAAGGCACAATAACTAGGCTATACTGAATAGCAATTATATTTCAAGAGAACATGTGCATTTGACTGAAAGCTTCAACACCCATACAATAACTATTTCAGATTAGGCATTGATAAAAACAACGATAAAATGCAAGGTAATGAAGTAAAAATGAGACACTAGTGCTTCCCCACCTACCTATTAGAAAGAAATGGGTAGTGGAAATTATTCAAGAGTTATTAGGGAACATAGAATTTTCTTCCAAACGTGATAACAAGTGAGTGGGATAAAATGAGAATGAAGTTTAAAAAAACAGTAGAAGTAAAAGCAAAAGAAATATGGTTATTAGGGAACATAGACTTTTCTTCCAAACGTGATAACAAGCGAGTGGGATAAAATGAGAATGAAGTTTAAAAAAACAGTAGAAGTAAAAGCAAAAGAAATATGGTTAATAAGTAATAGGAATTATTTAGAGGGTCTGACAAAGATTAAAGTACTGCAGAATAAGGGGAACCTCACAGGATGAGAAAATAACACAGTATTTGGATAACATGTATGAGTTTAGAAAGATTGCTGTTAAGCAACTATTTTTGACAGCAACTCCAGAGTACAAAAAAAACATTAGCATGACAATTTGGGCAATATATCACAAAACTTGAGCATATAACAAGAAAAATAACCAGAGATTCTGCAGAGGTATTAGAGATACTTCAGAAATTTTATGAAAAAATGCATAAAGCAGAGAGGAATGTAGAAATCAAGACAGAGTTGTTGTTGTTGTGTCTTTCAGCTTTTCCCGGTTAGGGGTCGCCACAGCGGAACTCAGGTCCGCTAATGATTGGCAGATAGATTTTTATGTGCCAAGTTGCCAGCCCTGACGCACAACCTTCAACGAAGGTACGCCTATTCACGCATGTCTCCACGCAGAAGACACTCTAGCTGAGAATCTAACCGGACAGCGTCTTACTGTGAGGCGACAACGCTACCTCAGCACCACCACCGAGATCAAGACAGAGTACAAATGTAAATATTCATGGTAGATTTAATTATGCCAAAGTTAGAGGTAGATGAGGCTCAACAACTAATATTTAAGATAGGAGAAGACGAGAAAAAAAATGCTGATATATATAGTTAATCTGAAGGAAAGTCTCAAGGAACAGATGGTATTCCTGTAGACGTTTGGAAGTTAGAAGAAAAGTGATAAGGTTCTGGGAGATTTTGTTTAACAGTATTTTAAAAGGAGGGGAAGCACCAACATCATGGAAGAAAGCTGTGGTGGCTGTATTACCTAAAAACAGCAAAGACCTGTCAGACCCAGCTTTATATAGGCCAATTTAAATTTTTAATTTTAAACTGTGAATATAAAGTGTTTATGTCTACACTAGCTAAAAGAATGGCAAAGATATTGCCAAAATTGATAGATATAGATCAATGTGGTTTTGTGAAGGGGGTACAAACATTTGAAAACATTAAAAGAACAATAATGAACTAGAAGGAAGCAGAATATAAGAAAATACTATTGTTGGTGATGGATCTTAATGCAGAGAAAGCATTCAAGACAGTAATCTGTATGAGTAGGACAATGGAAGCATTTGCATCCTCTGATACAACAAGGTTAATTGGGAGGATATAAGAAGGATCGGGGGAAACAGTTAAAGTAAGAAGGTTCCTCTCTGGTAAGTTGTGTTTGAACAGCGGAATCAGGTAGGGGTGTCCTCTTTCCCCTTTGTTATTTGCTTCACATTTAGAGTCACTGGCAAAGAAAATTAAGGACTCAAAAATTTAAGGATATAGTTGGTATGGTAATCAAGAAGAGTTGGCCTTAATGGCAGATTACATTATTTTGTACCTGCTAAATCTAGAAAAGTACATCTCCAGCATTGTGGATCATTTTGAGACCATTTCAAGCCTTTTCAGGATATACAATGAATGAAGATAAAAAAAAGGCTATAGCTCTAAATTATTTACCCAAACACAAACTGATTCAGCAATATCCATATTTATGCAGACAAAATAAAATGAACCAGTAAGATGTATTGATTAAAAAGACTTCTGTCATGGCTGATAAGGATATGTGGAAAAACGTAAAACAAAAGATAACATAAAAGCAGTGAAACTGGAAGCTCTTATTTAAGGATATGAATAGTAAGGTACAAGCAGTGAAAACAATTTTAGTTCCTTTGTTTTTTATATATTGACCAGGCATATTTTCAACCAGAAAAGCTGTGGACAATAATTAAAAAGGATATGAAGGAATTTATCTGGGAGGGGAGGAAGGCAAGGTTAGCTGAGATAAGTTGATCCCTTTAATAGAACAAGGTGGTATAGCATTACCTGATTTGAAGGGATATTTTAGAGCTACACAATTAAGGCTCATACAGATATATACATATATAAAACACAAGCAGAAGGTTATAATTCAAAATGGAAAGTGATGATGTTGAAGCAGGAAGAAGCAGAAGAAAAGGAAAGAGTGGGGTTTTGGATGCAGATCCTTAAGGAGAATAATAACAATACAGAGTAGTATACTCATACAGTAGCAGAAAGTATTCTAAGACCTAAGCTAATATGATAATGGAGAAAGGAGATTTTGCCAATAGTGATAACTGCAAGCCGAAGTACAGAAAATACAAAAGGGGGCTGAAATTTACTGGAAAAGATTGGAAAAGTAACCCATGTACTGGCAGCAAATAACTTGAGAGGGGAAAGTAACAAACAAAATGAAGCCAAGAAGTGTTTGAACTGCAGGCTAGAGACATATCAATTCCTGGTAAGGAAGGCAGAGTATAGGCAAACAGAAAGTAATAGAGAAATCCTAAGTGAAAGACCTGCACTGGTAGAGATTTTAGTTGAATCAAGAACAAAAGCGGCTGTTAAAAAAATGGATAATTAGTGGGGCAAATAAAATACTGCACAAAAACTATAAGAATCAATCAGAGGTGGTTAGAAACGTTTGTGAAGACAGACTGGAAAACAATTTACAATGAAACAATTAAAGGCCATATGTAAGGCTCTCAAATACACAACAAAATCCAGGAGGTTAAGGATTTTTGCTTGGAAGCATTTGTGTATATATTTTTTATACTCAGAGCAGACTTCAAAGAATTTTTCCTCAGACATATAGCAAATGTTGGCGGTCTGATGGGGAAAACAGAGATAACTGGGAACATAAGTTTTGGGAGTTTAAAGAGCTGGCAGATTTTAAAAATTCCGTATGGAGTACTCTGTCAAAAATATTGGGTGAGCAAATGGCTGTAACTAAGGAAATTATTACTTTGAGCCGAGACACAGGATCTTTATTGCCTCAATATAGTAAGGGCTTTGTTAAATTAATTTTGTTGGCTGCCAAAAAAGCAATTACTAGAAAATGGAAATCAGACTCTGAAAACTGTGTTTGAACTACTGAATATTATAAAAAACAGACAAAAGAACTGGAAGATTATCTTTAGAAAAGGTAAGGAGCAAATCAGAAAGAAATAAGAAGTCATATACCTACTATAACGTTCCATGTTAGTTGTCTTCATCTCGCCTTCTTTCTTGCTGGATGGGTTCGGCTCCGACTCGGCCTTTTACTAAAGCTCGAGAGCTATTTACCGGCTCGAGGCCTCCCCTTATCCCACAATGCTAGGCATCAGATACCCAGATCTCGTTAGGTAGAGGTAACACCAAGGAACAAACACCAATTCCCACCACAAGGTTTACCTATAGTGCTACAAGCAGAGGAGGACGTAACCTAAAAAGGAGTCAACCATAGGAAGAAGGCCTCAAAAAGAGATTCCTCTCAGTCCTAACCAGGCTAGGGGGATGGAGGGTGGGACGCAAGAAAGAAGGCGAGATGAAGACAACTAACATGGAACGTTATGGTAGGTACAGAACTTCTTAATGTTAAGTTGTCTATCTCGCCTTCATTCTTGCTGGATGGGACAGCGTCCCTAGCACCTTAGCCCTGGGTGGCTCATCGAAACAGACTCTTGAGCACAGTGGAACCAAAATCAGCTCGACTCCTGGAGGCCACATCCAACTTGTAATGTGAAATGAAGGTATGAGGAGTGGCCCATGTGGCTGCAGCACAAATAGATTCCATTGGAAGTCTAGCCTGAAAAGCTACCGACGTAGCCAATGCTCTGGTGGAAATGAGCTTTTGGTTTTGTAGGGAGTTCCTTATGTCTCAGTTAGTAGATCAAGGTAATAATAGAGGCCAACCACCTGGACAATGTTACCTTAGAAACTGGTAGGCCCTGCTTGCCCTCAGCATAGGACAGGAACAGTTGATCTGATTTCTTGTCTGCTTGGTCCTATCCAAATAAAAGCATAATTGCCGGTGAACATCCAAATAGTGTAACTTTTGTTCAGCTCTGTTTGAATAACTGGGAAAAAAGACAGGAAGATCAATAGCCTGATTGAGATTTGTCTCTGAGGGTATTTTGGGTGAAAAGGAAGGATCAGTCCTGAGTGAAACTCTATCTTTGTGAAAAATAAGACAAGGGGGCGAATACAAAGGGCTTGAAGTTCCGATACTCTTCTGGCTGAGGTGATGGCAACTAAGAAGAGAGTCTTCCAGGAGAGTAACGTTAAGGAACAAGAAGCCGCAGATTCAAAAGGAGGGAGAATCAATGAAGCTAGTAAAAGAATTATACGACCTGGAGCCGGTAAAAAACGCAACCTCGTAGCTGAAGCAGCAAACGAGATTTGGGTATCTGACGCCTAGCATTGTGGGATAAGGGGAGGCCTCGAGCCAGTATAATAGCTCTCGAGCTTTAGTAAAAGGCCGAGTCGGAGCCGTGGTTCGGCTCTGAACCCATCCAGCAAGAATGAAGGTGAGATAGACAACTTAACATTGGAAATTGTGGGAACAATACATGCAGAAGAATGTTCAGGAGGAGGAATGAAGCTCAAGGCAAGGCAGGAATTGAGCAAATTATATAATGCTGAAGGTTATGTGACGCAGGCAAAAGAAAACAATGTCAATATGGTTTGTTTTCTTTTCTGCTAATAAATGTTTGCCTACGTCCTAAGTGATAATTTAATAAAAGTGTGCAAAAAATCCAGGCAGTCAACTCAGATGTTCTCAAGTTGTGGTGTATCAAACAACACCTGTGTTGTATGAGCAAATTCAGTCTGTGGAGAAGTTAATATGTTTCATTTTCTTCTCTGTTAATGTTTGACTATGCCTTAAGTAATAATTTAATGTAGTTGTTTTTCTTTCAGCTTTTCCCGATTAGGGGTCGCCACAGTGGAACTCCGGTCCACTAATGATTGGCAGTCGATTTTTATGGTGCCAAGGTGTCAGCCCGACGCCCAACCTTCAACGAAGGCACACCCATTCACGCATGTCTTTCGAACGCCACTCGACGGCGGGGAGGACATGCAGACTCCACACAGAAGGTGCTCCAGACGGGAATCGAACGGAGGAACCTCTTACTGTGAGGCGACAATGCTACCGCTGCACACCGCGGGTGACAATTTAATAAAGGTGTTTAAAAAATCCATCATCCAGGCATTCAAATGAGGTGTTTTCAGGTTGGGGTGTTTCAAACAACCCCTGTCTTGTGTAAGCAAATCCAGCCTGTGCAGAAGCCTGTGGTAATTGCTCTTGGCTATTTTCAAAAGAAGGGACAATCACAGTTCTGTAGACTAAAAGGAAGTCACCACCACTATCTTTAGAGGTCTTTTGGAGCCTGGATATCAGTGGATAGGATGGACATGATTTTGAAACATTCATGTCCATGGGGATGAGAAAGTATCTGTCTTTCAGGCCTGTTTGCAAGAAATCCTGGAGCAGAACTATGTTTTGAAAGGAGGAAAATAAATATATTTGAGGTTTTCCTCACAGAAGGATTAATTCCGGGAAGATCCCTGGATTTAGATTCCATTCGTGGGGGGAGTCTGCCCTAGACCTGTTCAGCTTGTGTGCTATAATATTTTGAGTTGACAGAGTGTAAGAAGCTTGAAAAAGTCAAACTGAACTGAATTGCTACCTACAAGTCAATATGAGTAAGATCTGGTACTCCCTCCTATACAACATCACTGTATAGCTGTCTGTAATAGCATGCATGATCGTGGAGCCCTGAGATGATTTAAGACTTTTACAGCATTGGTTGCTACTAACATCTCTTTGATATTTAAGTGCATTTGTCTTTCTTGTTTGTTCCACATACCTTGCACTTTCACTCCTTTCGATACAGTCCCCCAAGGAAGGTCTAAGGCATCTGTTGTGACATACTGAGAAGGAGGAGGAATACAGAAAGGGAGAAAGTACAGTTGGGTACACTGACCATTAAATGTAGATGTTCGAGTGTATTCACTGTTGCAGTCATCACACTTGGGTTATCCTGCCAGCAACAGCAACAGACGCAGAAATACTAAGCCTCTGGTATTCGGCCAACTGAGGGCTACCTAACCCAAGTGTGATGACTGCAACAGTGAAGCATAAAGAACATCTGGTCTGCCACCACAATAAAGCCCTACTTACAGACCCCAGCCCGACTTGAGGTACAACTGAATTTTTCTCATGTGAAGTCTGGCCAAAGGAAGTTCATAGGTTCATAGCACTCAGAATCCTAAGAAATCCCTAACAGATATAAGTCACTAGTTGAAAAAGTTCTGGAATCTTTCTTAGTACAGCTCTACTTTGTCAGAAAAAGAAAAGCCCTTTTTAGCAATGTATCTAGAAAGCATCTCAGAAACACTATTCTGTGAGAAAGAACAAGAGATGATTTTTTTTAAGTTTGCCCAAAACCCCAAAATGAGTTTCTTGACAAATGTCAAAGAATCTTGAAAACTGGAAAAAGAGTCTGCAAATATAAGACAATCATCCAAACAAGAGAGATGTGAATACCTTGAAGTATACAGTAAGAAATTACTGAAGCTACACTGGTAGATGAACCAAAGGGTAAGACAGAGAAAGTAATAATTTAAGCCAGTTAAGAGAAAAATCTTTAAAAAGTTTGAATTTTTTGTAAATTGCTATGTGATAACAAGCATCTATTACGTCTAACACTACCAAGAAACTGAGTGGGGTATGGCTGGTAACAAAGTTTGAAGGGACAGCATTCTTAACTTTGAGACCTTGACATAGTGATTGAAAAAGGAAAGGTCTAGTACCGGCCTCCAAGTATCCTCTTTCTCTGGCACCAGAAAGTCCCTGAAAAAAAAAAGCACTGCCATAATAATCTGAAGGCACTATTTCTGACCCATTAAGATAATATGTGCTCTAAACTGGAGGAAACAGGGAAGTCTGGTTTACAGAATGTGCAGAAGGAATCCTCTGAAAAGGAAGAAGGGACTCCCATTGCCATCTACACCTTTTAAATAATTCTCAGAACCCATCTGTCTGAGATAATTTGATGCCACTTGGAAGATGAAGGCCTAGACTGAGGGACAACTTTAAAGGACTGCCGATGAGTAGGGAAGCTCGAATGGCAAGCAGTCATTCTGACTCTTTTGGATTGTCCTTGTTCAAGGAGGCTCCCCCTTTTTCCTTTCAGCCTCCTTGCCACTGCATTTTACAATTCTGTTTGTTTGAACTCTGTTGCGACTGCTTATTTTGTTTCATGAAAAAGGGTGCTGAATCAGAAATAATATTTTCACGGTGGTGCAGCGGTAGCATTGTCGCCTCACAGCAAGAGATTCTCCAGTTCGATTCTCGGCTGAGCGCCTTCTGTGTGGAGTCTGCATGTCCTTCCCGCGGTCGAATGGCATTCGAAAGACATGCGTGAATGGGCATGCCTTTGTTGAAGGTTGGGCGTTAGGCTGTCACCTTGCCACCATAAAAAAACTACTGCCAATCATTAGCGGACCGGAGTTCCGCTGTGGCGACCCCTAACCGGGAAAAAGCCGAAAGAATAACTGAACTCAGAAAAGGACGGCTGAAAAATTTAGGTAACCCCTTGCATCAATTTCCCTCTTTCATCACATCTTTTAAGGTCTTCAGCAGCAGAAAGGCCAAATTGAACATCTTTGTCAATGGAAAAATATAAAATCTCTGTTTTACTATATTCTAGTAAGTCTTGAGAATGTAACCAAGCAAATCATATCACAAATGAACCAGTAGCAACAGCTCTGGATATGATATTAGCAGAATTGTAAGGGCACTTTGAGAAATGTTTGGGTACTTCTGAAGCAGGCACAATTAAGGAATTCAGTAAAGTGTTAACATCTGAAGATGGATGGTTAACAGTTAACTTTTTCCTGCTCTTAAAATAAGGCAGTAAAAATGCAAGCCTCAGAGTTCACAATTCTGAAAGTTAAAGTAGCTTAAGAATAAACTTTCTTCCCAGATCTATCAAAAACTTTTCCATCCTTGTCAGAGGGAATACATTCACAACTAGATGACTTTCATAATCTGAAATGTAGAAAAATAATGCTTTATATCACCTATCCAGCTTTTTAGGAGCAGCAGGATGACTGTTGGGCATACTATAATTGTTAAGAAAACAGCCTCTAAAGCTGATAAAACAGGACAGCTGCAGGCTGAGGAAAATCCAGCTGCAACAAATCATAGTACTTCTTCTGGGAGATGGGGATTTCATTCTGTTCCCTCTGAAACAAATCTTTCATTTTTGCTATAGTTTGAGGAAAAAAAAATCCTCTGAAGGGAAACCTGAAGAAACATTTTGTTCAGAATCAGAATCTTCAGCCCGAGGAGAATTCATTGAAGAAAAACATTTCCCTCTCAGTCCATGCTCTTCTGACTGAGAATCAGCTTCAGGAGTGTGAATAATTTTTCTTTTTATATTTGCAGTCAGTAAAGGAACAGGATTTAAATCTTTAAGGCAGAAAGTAATCCTTTGACAAAACACAGCAAGTCATCCCTGTCCATAGTAAGACAAACACGTTACATGCTTAACTTTTTGTTTTCTTTTCATAGGACCCCACCCAACCCCCCAGAAAAAGACCAACCAATGGCAGGAACACTGGCGAGTCAGACTATTTAGCCTGGCTAAGCAGTAAGATTTCACCTGCTTCTTCCACAAAGATTGACAAAAGTGGTTCGCACTTGCCCAGTGTACACAACCCAAAAGCACACAGGATGTGCCTAACTCTCCATCCTTAGTGGATTCCTGAACAGCTACTCCAGGGGGACTGAGATAAAGTAATAAGCAGCCTGTGGAACCACGTCTGGCCACAGCAGACTCACCCAGTTGGCTGAGGCAGTAAAGGAGCCAAACTGACACCTGAAGCCTCCCTAGAAAAATTTCTTCTTGCAGATGGGAGAAGAAAGAACTGCTCCATGGCTAACCAAGAAAAGAACATGAAATGTGGGTAGTGAAGCCTGGATACGTTGGGTAAACCTCCTGACAGAAAGCTAAAATCTTTTGGGTAACATTCTCAGTGACATTTCCCAAAACTATATAACATTCTTAGGTTCATAAGTTGGTACTAGGCTATCGGCCCTAGGGCCTACACAAGCCTAGCCATAACAATTCCCTGGCTATTTCTTCCCACACCATTTACTTCCCTGGACCCTTGTCTAGCAGGGCGACTGATATGATCCCCGGGGTGAATTTCCTTTCTCCCATCCAATCATCAAGGTTCCTTTTGAAGAGGGCCAAAGAGGCGCTCTGCTTAATATGTATGGGCAGTCTATTCCAGAGTCTGGGGAGTCTCTGGGTCAGGAACCAATCCCTCCAGCATGTTTTGTTTATTGTGATGACAAGGTTTAGATCCCTGGAGCATGTGGCTCTGAGGGATTGGGATTTCTTTAAGTGTAGCATGTCCAACAGATCTGGGTTTGACATGGCCTTGCATGTTAAGCAGAGATCACCTCGAAGTAGACGATATGCGGCAGAGTACAGCTGGAGTTTTTTAAGGTGGTCAGCATAGGGCATCTGCTTTAGGCCTGTGATTCTTTTAGTGAGGTATTTCTGCGGCCTTTCCAGTTGTTGCAGATGTCTTGAGAGGTACATACCAAATGGGGCATTGTATTCTATAATGGGTCTAATGAGGGATGAGTACAGGGGGACAATAACCTCCTTTTTGTCTGGATGAAAAGCCCTTAGTGATGAGGTGTGCCATATAAAAGGATTTCCTGATTGTGCTAACATTTATTGAATACAGACATATAGAAACATTAGAAGAAAAGTTATTTTACAGTTTTTTCTCACAAGCATTCCCCAAGGTAAAATCCTTGTAAATGACAGGACAGTCCATACAAACAACATTTCCTAGAATAAAATATAAATATTTTAAAAGAAAATAAGTTTTTCTTCAGGAAAAGGATAATGTGGAAGGTTTTTCCCCAGAAGGCTACTTATCTGCCCAGCCTTGAAGGCTCGAACATTGACTGTCAGTTCCTTGAAGCGCACAGAGGGTGCACACTTCAGCTGCAAGAAACCTCTCAAGCTTTAGGCACCTTGACAACTGCATTTGTGTGGCTTTCCTTGTACCCGGCACCCTGGCAACTGCATTTATGTGGCTTTCCTTGAGCCCCATAGTGATTAGGATGCATCCATGGCAGGATATAACCTCATACAGTTTAAGTTACTGCAACAATGATCTAATGTTGAAAACCTTACTTTGTGCTTACTGATGACTGTGCATCTCCTAGCTGAGGCTTGCAGCTTACAAGTTATATTTTTTATTTACTTTTTATACCCTTCTCTATGCAGAATGTACCTGTGTGGTCATTCTTGGTTGTCAAAATATTAGTGTTATCATAATGCAAGTGAGGGAAAGGACTTTTTGTACTACACCTTAGTTTTTCCTCCTTCCTGACCCTAAATTCCACAATTCTGAGATGTACATCTTCTATGCATGTGGGATCTGTGAGGATGAAACTACTTCCACTACTAGCTTGCCTGCAGTACCTCTAGGCTTACATAAGGGATGATTAAAGCAGCAATACTCCACTCCCCCACAGAAAAGGTGAGTTTGCCTTCATTGGGTCACAATTTTTTTTCTCCGTTAAGACATCCTGCACACCTAAACTATTAGTTAACTCAAGGCAGCTGATGATGTTGGCAGCTATCCTACATTCACACCACTGGGGTCAGGGTAGCTTACAGGTGACCAAGATGATTTCGTTACAAAATAAGGAACTGCAAAAACTATTATCAGAGTCACATTAACACCTCTAAAGGGTTAGACACTGAGTACTCTCTAAATTTTAAAGAACTGTCCTACAAAACGTTACACAGTATTATCTTTTTGAAGAGAAATGC
The DNA here is from genome assembly GCF_019279795.1 of Protopterus annectens. Taxonomy (NCBI): domain Eukaryota; kingdom Metazoa; phylum Chordata; order Ceratodontiformes; family Protopteridae; genus Protopterus; species Protopterus annectens. The sequence continues at coordinate 1,137,421,309 of NC_056731.1, forward strand.
TGACTGGTGTGGAGTGCAGGACTTCTGAGCAAGCGGTGCAAATACATAGGTAAAGTACACAGAGGTTTATGCTTTCCTTTTTCCATAGTTCTTATACTTCTCTATAAACTATTCATGAAAAAAAAAAGTTACGTACTCACCACAACGTTCCATCTGTGTTGACCATTTTCATTCTTCCTCAACTGTTGAGTTTGGATCCAGTCCTCAGATCTGAACCAGTAGCTTCTTCCAGCTTGTGGAACACTGAAACTCTTGAGCTCCTCCCATTACCCACAATGCCCTAGTAACCTAACATACCTCAGATCTTGTTTGTTGACCATACACCTGCAAAGTAGTAAGTAATTATGACATAACAGAATCTTAAACTCAAACAAAGGAATGGCAGTTCCTGCAGCATCGTTCAATGTTTTCAAGAGTAAAGCAAGTAGTGGGGGCTGATGGGAGGGAAGTTGAGGAAGAATGAAAATGGGCAACACAAATGTAATGTTATGGGGAGTACATAACTTTTTTATCTGACACTGTGATTTTCATTCGTTCCTCAACTGCTGGGAGAGTCCCCAGCTACTTACCTCCCAGAAGGACTCTAAGAAAGGATATTCCTGCACAGCTGAGCCAAAAGGCAGCTCTTCCCCAGAATCCAGATCCAATTTGTAAAGAGTAATAAAGGTATAAGGGTTAGTCCATAAGGTTACTCTGTAAAGGCTTGCAGCCGAGGCGCTAGGAGAGGAGAGACAACTAAAAGGTTTTTATTAAATTCTTATTTTGGAAAGTAGAGCTGTTTTCACTGGTCTTTTGTGTGGTTTCAGAATAATTTGCTTTTGGATAGTGGTTATTTTATCCATGACCAGTGAAATTCTGTGCTCCTTTCCTCGAATTTTTCGAGAAATTAATATGGATTTCAGCAGTGAAGACATGGAAAGCAATAACAGTGTGTCAAGGACAGAAGGAGGAGAGAGTATTAATTATGGACAAAGAACCAACAATGCAGATACATCCAATGTTGTGATGCCAAGTGCCTTTAAAAGATGGGAGAATTCAAGACAGCGGGTTATCAACAACCCCTTTGCCAAAATAGGTAAAAAGAAAGATCCATTAACTACGCCAGCAGTGCAAGATTTGTGCTCTCAGCTAGAGAGAATTATTTTTAAAGAGACTTCTGTATTTTATAATATTAATAGTCTCCAGAGATATTTGGAGCTAGATATAACACCAAGAGGTTTAAGAGCACTCAAGAATCCATCTTCACCATTTATACCCTCTGAAGAACTGGAGACCCATTTTCAAGAGAGATGGGTAGCTGCAGCTCATCGCTGCAGCATTGAATGGGTAAATATATTGGTGGAGAGAGATAGAGTAAAGAGGGACAAATTACAGAAGGAAACTAAACATCTATGTGAAGAAATTATTAAAATTTCATCTAGCAAAGTGCTTGAGACATTCTTGAATGATACTAATATGAAACTGGAATCCTATGAAAAAGAATTATTGCAGCGGAAGACACACAAGCTGCAAAGGGACATTCGCGATTATGAACAGGAAAGGGCTTTCCTGTTCACCACCAACCAGCACAACAAGAGGCGGAACGTTAGTTTCAAGAGGGATGACATTACTTCCGGGGCACAGGGGAACAAGAGTTTTATGTCGGGGGAAAGTGGAGCATCTTCAGTCGAGGAGGAAGAGGAGTTTCCAGTTCTGCAGTTGGCAGAAGATGAAAGAACCTTTCGGAATACTTTTCGAAACTCCAACAGAACCGACGGTGGCAGTGTCAACCGCAAATGAGGATGGCAGGCATACAACCAGACCAGGGACCCGGGAGATGGACATTATAAAAAGAAAAGTAAATGGACAAATAAATAAGGTACTGTTACCCAATACAAATGAATATGTTATTAACCTGTCAATGTGAATTTAACACAGTGGAAATGAATGTCCTAGAGAAAGGACTGAAATTTATACCCACAGTGTTACCTAGACTCTATGAAGTTAAGGGAGAAATTCTTGAGCTGGTAAGGAAAATGTATTTAAAAGAATATTTCTTTAATCAAAAAAAGGAAGATGATTGTTTAGAAAGTTCAAGTGATTCAGTAACAAGTGAGGACAACTATTTTACATGTGAGTCTGAAACAGAAAGCAATGCTTATACATTGTTTGACCTTAGTAAGATTAAAGCAAATAATACATTTTGCCTAACTAGTAAAAATGCACATATACAACGCTTTAGTAATGCGACACAGTTTTTTGTGGAGAGAGAACTAAAACCTATTATTAAGAAAAATAGGAGTTACAATTTGAATAAGGAAGAATGGTGCAAATTACAGGATATGAGTCGGAACAGAAATATAGTGTTTAAACCATCAGACAAGGGGGGCAAGTTAGTTATATTGAATGCACAGGACTATTATAACATGTGTTTAGAACATTTGAAGAATGAAGGAGTTTATGGTAAAGTGCAGGAAAATATTCTTAAACAGGCACAAGAGGAACTATATAAATTGTTAAGGAAAGGGGAAAGGTTATGCTATTTTACAGCTAGGGACATAAATAATAAACTGTATATAAAAAATAGTACTATAGCAAAATTGTTTGTGTTCCAAAACTGCATAAAAACTTTTTCCATCCCCAGGCCCTATAGTATCAGCAAAGGGTTCTTTTACACATAAGGTGGCTAGTCTTTTGCATGAAATATTAATAGGAGAGGTAACCAAGTTAACATCATATATTAAGGATTCATATGATTTACTGGATAAAATAAAACAGACAGTCTGGACAAAAGATATGTTTTTCATCACAGTGGATGTAGTTAGTCTTTATACCACTATTACCCATGAACTGGGTTTGAGGGCTGTGCAATATTTTTTGAAAGAGTCACCAAGGACTCAGTATATAATGGAGTTATTAAATTTTTGTTTAGTTAACAACATTTTTGAATTTGATGGGACATTATATAAACAAAAATGGGAACTGCAATGGGGCAGCCTTACCCAGCGTATGCCAATTTGTTCATGGGACTGTTTGAGTTGGAACATGTCTACAGAAATAGTTTTTCAGGGTCATGTAATACAATATTTTCGTTTTATCGACGATTTGATTTTTATTTGTAAGGGTGATAGAGAGGAAGCTAAGGTATTTATACAATATTTGAACAATAATGAATACAAAATCAAATTTGATGATATCCAAATGGGAGAAGAAATCAATTATTTGGACATAAATTTGAAGGGGCAAGTAGGCAAAAAAATTCAAGCTAAAATATATAGGAAGTTCGAACAAATGAGTAGGATGGTACATGCTACTAGCTGCCACCCAGAACATACATTGAAATCTATCCCATATGGGGAAATGTTAAGAGTCAAAAAGCTATGTACCAATGTTAGGGAAGCAGAAGTAGAGTGTGACTAGGTTTGCAATAAATTCATGGAGAGAGGTTATGACCCAAATCAAGTGAAACTAAGTTATAATAAAGTATTTGGAAAAAGTAGCAAAAAACAAGATTATGGGAACAAGGATAAAAATAGTCAGCAAGTAGTTACAAATTACAAGGGAGAATGTTCAAAAATGTTTTTTGTCACAAAATATACTATTTTTTCTAAAGTATTTAATGAAATGATAAAAAAATAGTTGGAACAAGACAAGAAGGGAGGTACCTTCTTTGGTGAATGCTGAGCTCACTATTTCTTTCCAGAGAGGGAGAAGTTTGAAAGATTTTTTAGTAAGAGGCAGGTTTGAGAGACCAACACAGAAGCTAGCATGTGCAATAACAAGGAAGGGAACTTTCCCCTGTGGAAAGTGTGCAATATGCCCTTACATAATCAGAGAAGCTGAAGATATTAAGTGGAAAAGTTTTAATACTATAGGAACATTTAACTGCACTAGCAGGGGAATTATATATCTTATAAAATGTTTTTGTGGCAAAGGCTATATTGGGGAGACTAAAAGAAGTCTGCCTGAGAGAATAAAAGAACATGTTAGAGATGTTAAAAACAGGAAGATGAGCAGTCCAGTGGCAGAACATTTTCATTCAGAACATGGGGGTATAACAGACAATATGAAAGTCACAATTCTGGAACAAGTAAACAACAGACATGGAGATGAAAATGTATTGAAAAAGATTTTAAGAAAGGAAGCAATTTTAATAATGAAATATGAAACTTTGCAGCCTTTAGGAATGAATAAAGAGTGCAATTGGCAGAATTTCATGGGTTAATTGTTAGCTTAACAATTAGGAACTGATTTTATTATGTAATGAATTGTTAATTGATATGGCAGCTGTATAAAAGAACTGTGTGAGTGAGCTTCACTTTTTTACTCTGTAAAGGCTTGCAGCCGAGGCGCTAGGAGAGGAGAGACAACTAAAAGGTTTTTATTAAATTCTTATTTTGGAAAGTAGAGCTGTTTTCACTGGTCTTTTGTGTGGTTTCAGAATACCTCAGATCTTGTTTGTTGACCATACACCTGCAAAGTAGTAAGTAATTATGACATAACAGAATCTTAAACTCAAACAAAGGAATGGCAGTTCCTGCAGCATCGTTCAATGTTTTCAAGAGTAAAGCAAGTAGTGGGGGCTGATGGGAGGGAAGTTGAGGAAGAATGAAAATGGACAACACAAATGTAATGTTATGGGGAGTACATAACTTTTTTATCTGACACTGTGATTTTCATTCGTTCCTCAACTGCTGGGAGAGTCCCCAGCTACTTACCTCCCAGAAGGACTCTAAGAAAGGATATTCCTGCACAGCTGAGCCAAAAGGCAGCTCTTCCCCAGAATCCAGATCCAATTTGTAAAGAGTAATAAAGGTATAAGGGTTAGTCCAAGTTGCAGCTGCACTATCATCCAAGGAAGTCCTAGACAAAAAAAACTGATGAAGTTGCCATAGATCTGGTGGAATGGGCTTTTGGTGGTTTTGGTAAAGGCAAACTGACTTTTTCGTATACAAAAGTAATACAACCAGTCAACCTTTTGGCTAAAGTCACTTTACAAACTAGTTTGCCAAACTTTGATTAAAAAAAAAAGCTACAAATAATCGTTCGGATTTCCTCAAATTTTTGTTTCTGTGAAGACAGAAATGTAACTGTCTGTGGATATTCAAAAGGTGTAACATATATTCTCCTTTATTTGAGAAATTTGAAAAGAAGAGTGGAAAGTTGATAACCTGATTAATATTGGATTCTGCCACCACCTTAGATAGACAGGAAGTATTAGTCTGCAAAGATACTCTATTCTTGTGAAAAAACAAATAAGGAGGTGAGATGACACGGCCTGGAATTCCAACACACTTCTGGCAGAATTAATAACAACCAAGAAGATAGCTTTCTACGTCAAACATTTTAGTTCACTCTTAGCTGATGGCTCAAAAGGGGCTTGGGTTAAGGCCTGTAAAACAATATTTAAATGCCAAGGAAGAGCAAGGTCCTTTAATGGAGGTCTAAGCAGATATGTTCCTCTGAGAAAGGCTTTGCAAAGTTTGGAAGATGATAAAGTTGAATTATTTACTCCTATATGATAATTACAAATGGCTGCTAATTGTACTCTTACAGTTCAGGATCTTGTCCCCTCATTGAAAATCGTAGCTAAAAAGTCAAGAACTTAAAAATCAGAGCTGAAAAGGAATCTAAATTCTTTTTATTTGCCCAAAAAAACAAATCTTTTTCATTTACTTTTATAAACTTTTCTAGTAGAAGCTTTGTGGGATGATAAAAGGATGTGGAGGACAGGTGAGGAGAGCTTGACCGTCTAGCAATTAATGGAAATGGAGAAACCATGCTGATAACTTGAGGCCCGAAATATCTGCATCAGTCATGTCAGTTGGGTGAGACAGCAAGTCTGAAGTTGGATCCAGAATCCAAGTCAAAGGGAGGGAAACCAGATCTGATGAGCCAGTAAGGTGCAATGAGGATAACTGTTCTCTTCAATCAAGATGTTTTCAGGAGGAATTTGGGAATGAGGGGGTATTGGGGAGTAAGGATAAAGGAGACCGGAGGGCCAAACATGAAGTGGAGCATCTCTCAGGGACTCGCCCACTGGGGGGATCAGGGCATAATACCTGCTGTACTTGTTGTTGAGGGGAGAAGCAAACAGATCGCGGTATGGCTGGCTCCATTGACAGAAAACCCTATCCGCCACCTTCATGTCGAGACACCACTCTTGAGGCATTAGAACAGACTTGCTTAACTTGAATGCAATTACGCTGGAATTCCCCAGGATACGCATTGCTATCAGAAAGCGACTGGATGAGATTGCCTATTACCATACTCTCATAGCTTCTTGACAAAGAGGGTAAGAGCTAGTTTCCCCTTGTCTGTTGATGTACCAGACTACTGACATATTGCCTGTTTGAAATGCAATAGTCCCAGTTGGGAGAGTGTCTTGGAAGGCCTCCAATGCTGGGAGGAAAGCTCTTATTTCCAGGACACTGATATACATTTTGGCCTCTAAGGGGAACCATGTGCCTTGGACCGTCCTTCCCAAGAACTGCCTCCCCCTACCTGATCTGAGAGATGTCCATGGTCTCTGTGGCCTTGGGTTGAGACAAACAAAGGGACAGCCTTTTTGTATTTGATTGGAATGGACCCACCACAGAAAGTAATTTCTGCACGCTTGTGTTATTTTGACTTGAGTAAATAATGGTTGTTGGAGAAAGGACCACTGAGTTGCAAGTGTCTACTGAAAGATCCTCATATGGTATCCTTGCCAGTGGTACTAGAGTGATTGCTACTGACACAGATCCCAACACTTGGAGGATTAGATGGGCTGAAAGAGAAGAACCTTGAATGATCTTTTTAACCTGGAAATGAATTGTTTAAATCTGGCACAGAAGGAGAAATGCTATTTGTGTGACCATACTGAATAGAGCACCGATAAATTCCAATATCAACTCAGGTTGGTTCAAGTTGAGATTTGTTGTAATTGACAAACATCCCCAGATAAGAGTATAACCGGAGAAAGTATCCCAAGCTTAAATTAGAAAATGCCTGGTCGGAGCAGTTATGGGACAGTCATCCAGATATGGAAACACCCGCAGTCTAAAGTGAGGTGCAACTACTGCCATACACTTGATAAACACCCTGGGGGGCTGTGGTGAAGCCAAAGGCCAGTGCTCTGAATTAGTAATGACTGGTTCTCAGAAGGAAGTGTAGAAATCTCCTGGACCATCTGTTCATTTTTATACGAAAGTATGCATCCTGAAGATCTACAGGATCCATTTGTCCTTGTGCAGGAAATGCAGAATGGACTGAACCGTGACCATCCAGAACTTTGTATGCTGAACTGATCAATTTAGTTTGCTTAAGATGGATCTCCAGTCCTCTATTTTCTTTGTCACTAAAAAGAATCTTGAATAAGTTCTGGACTCTTTCTGGTCTGGAGGCACTTCTTGGATGACTTTTTTCCTAGCAACTTGTATATTTCTAGAGCTGCTGCTTCCCCCGACTGGGTGGAACATCAGAGATTTTGTTTAATACTAGGGGGATATATTGGAAAATGGTATTATGTAAACTCTAGATATTATCCTCCGCACCCATGAATCTTTTGTAATTTTTAGCCATGCTCTCTGGTGCAGTGATAAACTCGACTGCCTCCAGAGATGGACAGTCAGGCATCCTTTCAGGAGAGCTGGTAGGATCTGTCAGAGAAAGTATCCCTAGATCCCTGGTTATGCGGACCACCTCTGCCACGGGGACAGCATCTTTCATTAGAGTTCCCTCCTCTGCCCCTAGGGAAACTGTCTCCACGTGGATCTTGAAAGAGACCCTGGGGCTTTTTAAACCACATTTTCTGTCTGTCTTATTGGTTCCTAGGTCCTTAGAGGGGTCCAAAACATATGCCCACAGCAAAGAGGGTATTTCCTTCCTGCTCACACCTAGAAAGTGTGTCCTTAACTTTGGGGCCAAATAAGGAACTTCCATCAAAAGGATCACTGACGAAGGAAGATTTGAAGGGTCCGCAAAGTCACATAAGGGCATCCAGACATGTCTTATGATGGAAATGCCTGAACCCACCACCCGCGAGGTATCTTCAGCTGCATGGGAGATAAGTCTCATGGACGAGTTTGAAATGGAATGAAGGGTAGCCAACTGCAGAAAAATAGTGCTCTCTACCTTGGAGGATGTGGTCCCAGAGAGGGATTTGGAAAGTTCTTTTATCCAGACCCTCTGAAGTCTAGTAAAATGTGCAAAGTAATTCAGCAACATAACAGTGAAGTTCGCTGAATTATAGACACACTTCTCAAATCTGTTCAGTGCCTTCCACTCCCTGTTAGGTGGTTGGACACAGGAACTTTGTTCCTCTAGTTCCTTCTTAGTGGCAGCTGCTATGATCATGGTATCAAACTGTACTCCCTTACTCCAAAATGTTCTATCCTTAGATGTTGCCAGGATCCTGTTTGGTCTCTTAGGGATAGGCTCAATCATGCCAGGCTCCTTCCACAGCCATCGAGAGACCAAATCAATAAGCTCATTGGCTGGCAGAGTCACTCAGAAGGTAGACATGCCAAAGCTAAAGGCCTCCAGGAACACTGACTCATCTAGTGAAGGGTTATCGGGGGACCAACCACCCCTTTGTTTCAGGAGTTGTAAGATGTCTCCAAATGAGACATCATTGGATGGTGATCTGGGGGACCCTTCCCTTTCTTCAAAGTCAGTGTCCTCTATGACAGATTCTTGCAGAAGGTCTAAGTGCCTCCTTTTACATTTCATCTTCCTAAGGGCTTCTACAGTGGGATGCTCTGGAGAATTGTCAAAAAATATTACTATACTGCTGGGTTATCTGGAGACTGGTTTGGGCTGGCTCTCCCAGTGCAACAGATGACTGAGGCTCTGCACACAGAATCAAATGGAACTGAGTAGTTGGAGCCAAGAAGAAGGAAAAGTCTGAACTCTGGAACAGATAAAACTCTCTCCACCACTCTCCACTACCTCAAAGGCAGAATGCCTTGGAGAAAAGGACACCAATGGATGTGATAAGGCAGCTTACGGGCCGTCAGTTCCCTTCACCCCGAAGGCAAACTACTTGAGGAAGGAGTCGGAGCCAAGTGTCCAGAGCTGAAGCTCTGAGGGGCAAAGACAGCTCTGTTAACCTCAGAGTCTAGTTCAATACCCTAGAGATGGCACTAACACTGTGGCTCTGAGAGTCATCTGGGTCCAAAGAACTCAGTGCCGGAAAACTCAGAGACACCATCAGAGTCAAAGATGCCATCATCTTTAGATCCAAGGCAGATAACTCCACGACTTTCGAATCCAATGGCACTAAAACCAAAGGTTGGATAAGAGCAGGAGCTAATAATGCAGGAGTAGTACTGATAAGAGAGAAAGTACAGTTGTGTACACTTACCATAAATGTAGATGTTCAAGTATATTCACTGTTGCAGTCATTACATTTGGGTAATTTGCTGGCAAGTTGCTCTCAGTCGGCCTGAATTCCAAAGTCTTGGTTCCTGCATTGGTTGCTGTCTCCTCTTCCATGACGTCAGGTCATCAGGGGTATAAAACAGGCAGCTGACGCCATTTTCTTTAGTTTTTCTTGCCCCAGATGTCAGATTTTATTTATTTATTTTATTTTACATTTGTTGACTGGGCTAGTCCAACTGGATATATGTCCATTTTCAGCAGAGGCCTGGGGAGAAAAGCTCCACATGCAAACATTAGTAAGAACAGGTACAAATTAAGCATATATATATATATATATATATATATATATATATATATATATAGTCTATACATCAAAATACATTAGATATTAACTACAAAAACAGAAGATGAGAAATAAAAAGTGTGTTTTGTTAAGAGTTCCTTAAAGCTAAAAGGTTGAGAGTACCGAGATACTCAAGGTAAGCTAGTCAGGGTTGCTACAGGGGCAGAGCCAGTCGGTTTTGAGGTGAGTTTTGAATTGGGATTTAAAGCAGGGAAGACTAGAGATTGCTGTGAGATTGTGAGAAAGATTGTTCCAAGTTTTTCCTACTGTGTTGGAGAACAAGGATTTGCCGGCTGTGTTATTGGGTTTACTAGTGGATATAAGTAGTTTGTCGGAGGAAAGAAGGCTTTTAAGATTGCAGTAAGGAGTGATAAGTGAAGTGAGAATGGGAGTGTTTGTGGGTTTGTAAAGGATTATGTGGGCTAAGGAGAGCTGGTGAAATATAATTAGGTTTTGTAGTTCGAGCCATCGTAGTTGCCTTAAGTTTTGGCAGTGATGTGCTCTAAAAGTAGAGTTAGTGGCAAATCTGGCAATATTGCTGTAGGCAACAGACAATTTGCTGAGGTTAGTTTTGGACACTGAAGTGTAGATAGGGGAGGCATACAGGACGGTGGAAATAAGATGAGACTGAGCAATGGAAGTTCTGGCAAGTGGAGTAAGGAAAGGTTTAAGATGCCCTGCAAATGGGTAGCAAAAATATATATAAACTATATATACATGCAACAATATAAACTTTACCTTCATCTACAAGCAAATACACCACAAAGGCTGTAGAAAAAAGTGAAGGAAAGAAAAACTCCAGAATAAAAGGGGGATGGCGGGCAGGTAACCTGGACTGCAACAGTGAATACACTCGAACATCTACATTTATGGTAAGTGTACACAACTGTACTATGTTCTTCGTGTTTCACTGTTGCAGTCATTACACTTGGGTAGAATCCCAAAGCTATGGATGGGAGGCTGGAGCCAAACTGCATTAGGGACGGCTATAAGGCCCTGCAGAACTGCAGTGGCAAAGCCTGCCCTGGACTTAGAGAAGAGAGGCTAATGATAATCCTTTGTAAAAGTGTGAAGAGAACTCCAAGTAGCAGCTTCTAGAATGTCTTTGTGAAAGGGTTTGTACCCCTCTGAGAAAAGCTGCTGATGTAGCTGCAGCCCTGGTGGAATGAGACCGAATGCCCTTGTGCACTGGTTTACCATGATGTAAGTAGCAGAAACGAATGCAGTGGCTGTCTGCTTTGAAATAGCCTTTCCCTCTGATCCTGCACCAAATGCCACCAGTAGCTGTTCAGTTTTTCTTAGAGCTTTAGTCCTGCTCAAGTAGAATCTTAGTTGTCTGTGTACGTCCAAGGAATGCAGAATTCGCTCCCCCTTGTTCTGTGGATTTGGATAAAAAGTTGGCAGATGAATAGTTTGGTTAAGAGCCACACTGGAAACCACCTTAGGCATAAAGGAAGGATTGGTCCTGAGGGACACCCTGTCTGGGTAAAATATGACAAAAGGCTCCACAGCCATGAGGGCCTGTAGCTCTGAAACCCTTCTTGCTGAAGTAATTGCCAGGAGCAAAGCTGTTTTCCATGATAAGAACTTTAGATTTGCAGCAGCAGCTGGTTCAAATGGAGGCAGGGTGAGCTTTTCCAACACAAAATTGAGGTCCCGTGCAGGAATTGGTGATCTTCTGGGAGGCCTTAAATTTTTGGCCCCTCTAAGATACTGCTTCAGCAAAGGATGAGAAAAGATTGGTGGCTCTGTGTTGTAATGAGCCGAGATGGCAGAGGCATGGATTTTTACTGATTAAAAAGATAGGCCTTTGTCAAGCATCTCAGTCAAGTATTGTAAAGTCTGAGGAATACTTGGCTCTGTGGTATCAGTTCCTTGTGCTTGGTTCCAAGCACAGAATCTCTTACATTTATCAGCATAATATTTTCTAGTGCTAGGCTTTCTGGCTTCCAAAATGACATCCCTCACAGATTTACTGAGAGGTGTTGTATGAATAACTACATGATCAGCCATGCTGCCAGGTTCAGTGTTTGGAGCTGATTGTGCAGGATCTGATTGTTTTGCTGAGACAGTAAGTGAGGTATTTGAGGCAAGTACCAAGCTGGGAATTGAGGCATATTCCTTAGGATTAGATACCAGTGTTGGTGGGGCCAGTCTGGGGCAATTAATATCATCTTTGGTTTTTCTTGTCTGACCTTTAGTAGGACCTTGGGAAGAAGAGGCAGAGGAGGAAAACTGTAAACTGATAGGTTTTTCCAACTGAGGGATAAGGCATCCACGTTAAATGCTTGTCTGTGATAAGTACTTGTGCAGAATTTGTCCAGTTGATAATTCCGAGGAGAGGCACATAAATCTATGTCCGGGCTCCCCCATTTCTTTGTTATCGTGCTGAAGACTTGTGGATCTAGTTTCCACTCGTGAGGGTCCATAAGGTTTCTGCTTAAGTCGTCTGCCAGAGTATTTTGCTTTCCTGGCAGGAATTGAGCTTGAAGATGTACTTGGTAAGTCAAGGCTGTGTCCCACAGTGCCATGGCTAGTCTGCAAAGGGGGTATGAGTGTGTGCCCCCTGCTTGTTTATGTACCACATAACCGTGGTGTTGTCCGTCTTTATCAGTAGTTGTCCTGGATGAAAATAGTCCTTGAAGGCTGTCAGGGCATTTTGAACAGCTAACATCTCTTTTTGGTTGATATGCAGATGCATTTGTTTTGGGGTCCATATGCCCTGAATGCATCTTCCCGCCAGTTGGGCCCCCCATGCATAGTCTGATGCATCTATAGTTAAGGTTTGGCTGGCAGGGGATAGAGTGAAAGCCCGTCTCATGTTTTGGTGGCATGCCTTTGCCCATCAAAGAAACTCCTCTTGTAGGCAGGGAATGAGAGGAATCATTGTTTCCAGACTGTGACAATGTTGACTCCATAAACTTTTTAGGTACCACTGTAGTTTCCTCATATGCAGACTTGCATATGGAATTAGTAGAATGCAGGATGCCATGAACCCCAAAGCCTGCAGAATTTGTTTTGCAGATAACTGGGTTTTTGTTGCCATCTGTTTGAAGTAAATAGTCAGTTGCCTTTGTTTGTCTGGCATGAGGAACGCCATCTGGGTAGTTGTATTCAAGCCTGCACCCAGGAATGTTATCTTTTGAGACGGTACCAGTTGTGATTTCTTTTCGTTTATTGTGTACCCTAGGCATGTTAGAAGCCTTTTCACAAACGCCAGATGGTGAAGAAGAATGTCCTTGTTCTCTGCTTGAATGACACAGTTGTCCAAGTAAGGATAGATTTGTATACTTCTTTGTCTGCAGAATGCAATTACTGGTGCCAGGCACTTTGTAAAGACCCTGGGTGCAGTAGATAAGCCAAAGGGCAGTGCAGAGAATTGGTAATGCATAAAGCCAGCCTTGAAACGGAGGTATCTTCTGCACAATTCCCTTATTGGGATATACAGGTATCCTTCTTTTAAGTCTAATGCACCAGCCAAGCTGCTGCAAAGTTAGCATTTTGAATTTTGGAATGTCCAGGAATGTGTTCAAAATTGATAAATCCAGTACTGGGTGCCAGGCCTTGTCTTCTCGGGGTACCAAGAACAGTCTTGAATAAAACCCTTGTCCTTTTTCCTGTTCTGGCACTGGCTGAATAGCCTCCATGTCCATGAGGGACGTAACTTGTTTCTGTGCCTCTGCCCATTGATTTTTTGGCAGATCTGGCCAAGCGTTTGCAATTGGCAGAGTGTGGAAGTGGAATCTGTATCCCTGGGATACTATGTTTTTAACACCCACTTGTCATGGGTTATTAACTGCCAATTTTGAGCATAAAGTGCTAATTTTCCCCCTAAGGGTGCTGCCAAAAGATAAGTGCTTGGTGGTGGCAGGGGGAAGTCATTCAGACTGTTTACTGTAGGGTCGCATTTTATTTCCTCCAGATTTGGAGGTAGAAGCACCCCATTGCTTTGACCTGTAAGAATCCTGTGACTGGTATCTAGAAACTTTAGTGCATCTGGATTTGCCCCGTGGAGCTCTGTTGGACATAGGAAAGGACCAATTTTTTGTAGGCCAGTGTCTACTGAATCTTGGTGGCTGCACTTGTAAGAAGTCTTTTACAGTTTGCATAGACTTAGCTTTGTCTTCCATTTTCTTTAAAACCTCTTCTGCCTTAATACCAAACAGAGTATCATGCTGTAAAGGTGCATCCAGCAATTTAGCTTTAGCATGACCAGGCAAATTTTGCTCTTTTAGCCAGGCATGCCTCCTAATCACAGATCCAGTAACAGCAGCCCTGCAGGAGGAGGCCTCTAAGGAATCAAAACCACATTGCAAAGTATGCTTTCCAACTTGTTCTGCTGCATGCAATAATTCCTGCAATACTTTATTTTCTGCACATTCAGAAATCAACATCATTTTCTATTTCAGTAATCCCATAACATGCTGTTGATACTTTAGCATATAAAACTGGCAGTTTAAAGCCCTAATTGCCAAGGTTGCAGATGTATAAACCTTCTTTCTGCCTCTATCCAGTGCCCTGGAATCTCTGTCAGAGGGGGTAGGATTTTTTGCTGTTGAGGCCTTAACACCTTTTGGACCCTGTGAAATTGTTTCAGGGTCAACAGCAGGGTTTTTAAATAAAATTTTGTATGAGTCAGGAACCCTGTAATATTTGTCTGGCTTGCTAGGAGCCGGAGGTAAGGAGTCTGGAGTCATGCTTGACTCCGAAAACACATCATCCACAATGTCTAAAACAGGAGGTATGGCTAAAGGCCTATGCTGAGGGAGAAGAAGGAAATCCCTAAGCCTCTTTTTTGATTCTGAGAAATCTTGACTCTCCCAGTGAAAATGCTCCCTCAAAGTATGCAAGTTTTCTCAAAAGGAATAATCTTCAGGAGGAGATGCAGATGGGATAGATTCCTCTGCATCAGAATCCTCATAGGTGGTATAGAAAATTCCTGATCAGAAGAGGAATCAGAAGAAATAGAAACCTGATCTGAAGATTCATAATCGGTGTCTTGCCTAGGCCTCTTATCAGGAGGGGGTTGGGAACCCTGATCAAGGTAATTAGGTCTTCAGCCATTTTGATCATCTGCTTTTTGGGCATAGAGGCCTGTGCATGTGGCTCATGCGTCAGTTATTAGCTTTAGAAGTTGCTTTTGTCTTTGATTTTGAAGCTGGCATCGGTTTTATATAGGCCTGAAGACACCCTCAGAAGCCTGTGCCTGCTCAGCGGCTCCGGACCCATCCGAGGGAGAGACATCCGCGGGTACAATACTTTGAGAATCTCACGGCGTGCCAGACTCCACATGGGTCTCAGTAGAGGCCTGCGACTCAAAAGTAGCGGGTATCAGGGGCTGCGAAAGCGCCTTACCGAGTACCAGCAAACCAGCGACTGGCTTAGGAGAAGCTTCGTCGTCGGTTTTGGACCTCAACGGTCTGTCTCTGTCCTTTTCTTTGCGTTTTTTGTGAACTCCGGTAGTCGGATTGCTGTCCTACGATATTTCAGGGTAGTTAAATCTGTTTCCAAAATATTTTGAAGCAAAGATATACAGACGCTTAATAGTGCTTTGTTTAAATCTAGCATAAATCCGACAGCTAGGCACGTTATGATCAGGGCCTAGGCAAGGAATACAGTATAAATGGAAATCCTTATGAGGTATTTACTTCCCACAAGTAATGCAATTAATAACTTTTACTGACATCGGTATGGAGCAAGGAAAAGTTTCCACAACGGGGTACTTAGCTTTAGTGAAGACTTCAGTTCTGAAACTCGAATTCGAAAATTTCATGAGTCGGCCAACCGGCACTTGCAAACTGCTTCTGCTTCAGGCACCGCAAAGCAAGAAAGACTAAAGAAAATGGCGTTGGCTGCCTGTTTTATACCCATGACGACCTGACGTTATGGAAGAGGAGACAGCAACCGACGCAGGACCCAAGACGTTGGAATTCAGACCGATTGAGGGCAACCTGCCAGCAGATTACCTAAATGTAATGACTGCAACAGTGAAACATTTGTATCTGTGTCCTGAGGAACTTCTTCATCATTCTCTCCACATCAGCTTTTGTAAGGCTGTTGGAAAATCGAATGGATGAGGCCATGGATGAAGGTCTTGAATGGTGTCGAGGTGATCAGATCCAACAATATCTAAGTTGAATGGATCCATGGAGATTTATCTGCTCTAGGTTTCAGATCTGAAGATGTTGGGTCTGACTTTTTGGCATGCTTAAGAGGAAGATCTGATGATGGAGCTGAAACAGTACAAGTTCTCATCTCTGGAGATCTTTTATGAGATTATCATGGTATGAGAATCTCCTTTTTGTGTCTACTCTTTTGCGGGTTTGAGCCCCAGAGGCTGTAGAAGCAGATTTAGAGGGCAACAAGCCCCTAAGAATTAACTTATTCTTTGTATGGATTAAGGCACTGGTATTAAACACCTTACAGATATCACAGTCGGAGTAGAGATGAGTAGGCTCTAAACAATATACGCCCTTTGAATGTGCATCTGACTTAGGAAATTTATGCCGCACAATTTTTTAAAACCTGAAGGTTTATCAGACATAATTAGGAGACAACAGTAGAGTAAGTTAGAAAAAAACATTTTTTTTTAGATACATACAAATAGGAAAGAAAAAATTACCAGTGATGATAAGTAAAAAGAGAGTACTAAACAGAGCGTTTCCTTGGCCCTCTTCAAACGAAACCTTGATGATTGGATGGGAGATAGGAAATTCACCCCGGCGATCATGTCAGTCACCCTGCTAGACAGGGGTCCAGGGAAGTAAAAATTGTGGGAAGAAATATCCAGGGAATTGTTATGGCTAGGCTTGTATAGGCCCTAGGGCCGATAGCCTAGTACCAACCTATGAACCTATAAAGCACTGCAAGGGAATACCAACGGTGGTATTACGGAATACTCTTAAGAGTAATCTGAAAAAGGGTAGAAAGGAATTAAAAAGTAACTTCCTAAGAGTTTTAAAGGGAGGAAATAGCAAAATATATATGGATAAATATAATTATATAAACAGAAAGTTAACTCATGAAAAAATGAAGTTATGTACTTACCATAACGTTCCATCTGAGTAGCTGTACTTCATTTTTCTTCAACCTGTGGGTCTGCGGACCTGAAACGGATCCGACACAGCCGTGTCACTAACATTTGATCGGAGCTCCAAGCTCCTCCCCTTATCCATAATGCCCCCTGTCTCCTTCCTCCGTTCAGATCGAGTTTGCTGCTCAGCAAAACGTAAGCCCGACCCAACAAGACCTTACCACAACTGGTACACCAAATTTCCTTATCAAAGCATAACAAGGGACGCCTCTGAAGTGTTCATCTCCCATATACAAGGCCAGGACAATAGCAACAAGGTCGGGGGAAGGAGGGTGGGATGGTTGAAGACAAATGAAGTACAACTACTTAGATGGAACATTATGGTGAGTACATAACTTCTTTATCTGAAATAGTTGACTTCATTTGGTCTTCAACCTTTGCGACAGAGTCCCCAGCTACTAACACCTGGGTGGCCCTCATGGAAGGATATTTCAGAGCACCATGGAGCCAAAGGACTCCCTGCTCCTGGATACAATGTCTAATTTATAATGTGAGATGAAGGTATGAGATGAGGACCACGTAGCTGCAGCACAAATATCATCCAGCGACACTCTGGACCAAAAAGCTGCTGAAGTGGCCATAGACCTGGTAGAATGTTCTTTAACCTGACCCAGAGGGGAAATTCCTTTGTCAGAATATGCACGAATAATACACTGGGATATCCAACGAGCAATATTCACTTTAGAAATTGGCTTCCCTAAGAAGGGCCTTGAATAAGAGACAAACTGATCAGATTTACGAAAGGATTTCGTCCTAAGTAAAATCTCAATTGTCTATGTACATCCAACAAATGTAATTTGTATTTACCCCATGTTCTGGAAATTAGGAAAAATGGCAGGAAGATTAATGGTTTGATTAATGTTAGCTTCTGATGCCACTTTGGGGAGAAAGGAAGGGTTAGTGCACAGGGAAACCCTGTCCTTGTGAAAAATCATGTAAGGAACTTTGATGGATAATGCTTGAAGTTCTGACACCCTCCTAGCAGATGTAATCACTACCAAAAAAGCAGTCTTCCAAGACAGATACTGCAAATCTACTGAAGCTGTGGGCTCAAAGGGAGGGGAGACTAGAGCCTAAAGAACAAAGGTGAGGTCCCATGGAGGCATAGGATCCTTCACCGAAGGTCTTAAAGGAAAGGTGCCTTTAAGGAAGGTCTTGCAAAGTCTAGAAGAGGCTAAGGAGACATGTTCTCTCCCACATAAAAATTAGAAATGGCAGTCAGCTGTACTTTAATAGTAGAGGAATTAGCACCTTGTTGAAAGATTCCCACCAAAAAATCTAATACTGCTGAGACAGGAGCCATAAAAGGATCCAGGTCTCACTGAAAGGCCCATAAGGAGAAATGTTTCCACTTGCTAAAATATATTTTCCTGGTGGAAGATTTCTAAGCCACCACCAAAATGATCTTAACCGGAGAGGATAAACCGGGAGTCCTAATAATCAATGAAACTGGAGAAGCCAAGCAGTGAGTTTCAGACTGTCCAGGTCTGGGTATGGAATCCCCGAGGGATCTGAAATGAGATCCGGAACAGGATCCAAGGTCCATGGTCCATTTGCGTGTAACCTCCTCAGTGGGACTCTCTGCAGGGAACTCACAAATCACCTGTTGTTCCCATGTGGGGGTTTCCTGAGCAAATCCTGCACAGGCTGTCCCTGAGATGGCAGGAAGGTCGGGGTCATATCCAAAACAGAGGGAGTTGGGGCGGAGTCCGAAGACGAGATGGTCAGGGGCCTCAACGAGCTCGAAAGAGAACCCTCTCCACCACATCAAATCCCGAAGGGGAGTAGACATCCTAAGAGACTACCAGTGGAGCCATTCCCCTTGGATCTGATGGGGGAGTCGGAGCTGAGATGCCAAGGGGGAGACTGCACTCCAACAAACTCGGAGGCGACAGAACCCCCTCGGACCTGATGCCGAGGCTACAGCTCCAAAAGTTCGGATCCCACCCAGTCGGATCAGACACACTCAAGACAGTGGCTGGTGTCAAGGTACAAGGTACCACTGGCACCGACCCCCCGACCCCGAGTCTTCTGATCCAAAGACTCTGAAACTGAAGGTCAGATCGAAGAAGAAGATATAGGGGTGAAAACGGTCTGCGAGCTCCCCACTAAGGAGGGAGAGGAGGCCAGCAAGACTCCCATCTGGATTTGGGTGTGGATGAACTTCTGCATCATCCTGTCCATCTCTGCTTCGCTCAAACTACGGGTCGATTGGGAGGAAGCCACCGACACCAGCTGGGAGAGCCGATGAGGGGACATCCTTGGAGGAGACAGTGATGCCTCTGGCTCTGGGGAAAACCTGGGAGAGTGGAGCCAGGAAGTGCTGGGCCTGGTGGGGGTTTACACTTGGCTGGAAGCCCCACCGGAGCCGAACGGTCCAGAGACCGTTTGCGTGGCTTCTCCTTTCTTTGATGCCTGCCTCCTTCCCCTGACTTCATGGCAGGAGGCTGAATCCCAGAGGTCTGGGAAGGAGAAGGGGTGGGAGTGGCGGAAGAAGAGACCAAAGCCGGGGTTGCAGGTACAGCCGTCCCCGATGAGGGAAGCAAGCCTTTTAACACAAGCTTAGCCCTCCTGTCCTTAAGGGCCTGCGGGTGAAGCCCGCACAAATAGATCAGAAGGTAAGAAAATGGGCCGCGCCCAAGTAAACTACACACAGTGTGTGGCTGTCAGCTGGAGAGAGCTTATGGCCACACTCTGTGCACTTCCGAAACACAGGTTTAGGAGCATCAGCCATCCTAATGGCTGAAAGAAATTTACAGACACACAAACCACTCACACAAGAAAAGGGAGTGGGAAGATCTAAGGGAACTACAACAACTACAATATAAACGTTTTTTTTTTTTTTTTTTTTTTTTTTACAACCAAGTCAACGCGGGTAGGAGAGGTGTGGGAAAAGAGAAAACAAAAAAAGAACACTTAAACCTGAAAAAGTTAGAATTACTCACCTAGAAAACGCCCAGAGCTATAGACCACAATGTTTAGCTGAATAGTGGCAAACGAGATCTGAAGGGAGGAAGGGGATGGGGCATTATGGGTAAGGGGAGGAGCTTGGAGCTCAGATGCTAGTAATGTGGCCGTGTCAGATCCGATTCAGATCCGTAGACCCACAGGTTGAAGACCAAATGAAGTCAACTACTTCAGATACACTATTAAAGCTGACTCAAGACTTTTCAGCGACCATGTCTGAATACTACGGTGGCAAACGAGATCTGAGGTATGTTAGGTGACTAGAGTATTGTGGGTAAATAGAAGAGCTCAAGAGTTTTAGTGTTCCATGAGCTGGAAAAAGCAGCTGTCAGATCCGAACCCAACAGTTGAGGAATGAATAAAAATGATAATGTCAATCAGTTAAATATATACAGAAAAAGTACAGTTTTGTACCTACCATAAATGTAGATGTTCGAGGATCCACATTGCTGCAGTCCTAACTATTGGGTAGTCCGCTGTCCAGTCGGCCCGAATACCAAAGTATATGGCTGACGTCGGTCAGGGCGCATTAGACTGACGTCAGTACGTCAGGGTACTAATGCGCATGACCGACGCCATATCCTCAGTCTTTTCTTGCCCCAGATGTCAGAAGACCCTGAAAAGATAAGGCCAAAAACCAAAAACTCCCAACATATCTGCACCAAAAAATATATACAAAATATACAAAATTAGCAGAATATAACCTCACCTACACAACCACCCCTAAACACAGAGGGGAAGGAGGGAGGGTAAATTGGACTGCAGCAATGTGGATCCTCGAACATCTACATTTATGGTAGGTACAAAACTGTACTATGTTCTTCATTCCACATTGCTGCAGTCCTAACTATTGGGTAGAATCCCAAAGCAGAGGTAAGGGAGGCTGGCAAATCATAAAGAAGCAGGAACTGACAACATGCCTTGCAAAATAGCTGTGGCAAAACCAGCCCTAGACTTAGAGTAGAGAGGAAGGTGATAATGTTTAGAGAAAGTATGCACTGAACTCCAAGTAGCTGCCTCCAAAATATCCTTAGTTGCCACCCCCCTCAGAAATGCTGTTGAAGTGGCAGTAGCCCTAGTGGAATGAGGCCTAATCCCAGCTGGAATCTCCTTGCCATGATGGGAATAACAAAATGTAATGCAACACCCAATCCATCTAGAAATAGTTTGTTTTGACACAGGCTTGCCCTGAGAACTCAAAGCAAAAGAAACAAACAACTGCTGAGACTGCCTAAAATCCTTAGTCCTGCTCAAATAATAACGCAATTGCCTGTGTACATCTAAAGTGTGCAAAATCTTTTCCCCTTTATTTTGGGGATCTGCATAAAAAGTAGGCAAATGAATAGTTTGGTTTAAAGCCACACTAGAAACCACCTTAGGCATAAAGGAAGGATTAGTGCGTAAAGATACTCTATCCTTATGAAAAATCAAAAAGGCTCCACTGCCATAAGGGCCTGCAACTCGAAACCCTTCTTGCAGAAGTAATGGCCAACAAAAAGCAGTCTTCCATGACAAGTATTTCAATTCAGTAGTAGCATGAGGCTCAAAAGGTTGTAGAGTAAGTTTCTCCAACACAAAATTGAGATCCCAAGCAGGAGTAGGAGCTCTCGTGGGGGTCTTATATTCTTTGCCCTCTAAGAAATTGCTTGAACAAAGGATGCGAAAACAGCGGTGGGTCACAATCATAGTGAGCTGAAATTGCTGCAGCATGAATCTTAATGGAAGAGAAAGACAAACCTTTGTCCAATAACTCAGTAAGATATTGAAGAGCCACACTCAAATTTGGCTCAGAAATCTCCAAATTGTTTGCTGCACTCCAAAATAAAAATCTCTTCCATTTTTCTGCGTACACTTTCCTTGTACTAGGTCTCCTGGCTTCCATAATCACATTTAAAACTTGTTGAGGAAGTTGAGACCTGCTGTCTTTCAAAACAGAATATGCCAGGCTGTTAGATGAAGAGAGTGAAGCTTGACATTGAGCAGGTGACCTTCTCTCTGAGACAACAGGTGTGGAATCAAGGGTAAAGGCCATGGAAGCTTCTTTACCAGACTCCTCAGTAATGGGTACCAGTGCTGCCGAGGCCAATCTGGAGCTATTAAAATCATCCTTGGCTTGTCTTGTCTGACCTTTAGAAGCACCTTTGGAAGAAGAGGCAGAGGTGGAAACGCATACACATGAAGATTTTTCCAACTGAAAGAAAGAGCATCCACTTTCCAAGCTGTGTGATGAAACCTCTTTGTGCAAAACTTTGGCAGCTGGTGGTTTAGTGGAGAAGCGAACAGATCTATGTCTGGAGTTCCCAGGACACTGTCAACTTTTGAAATACATGAAGATCCAGTTTCCACTCGTGGGGATCCATGATTTGTCTGCTTAACACATCTGCTAAGGAGTTCTGTGCTCCCGGCAGAAACCTTGCCTGAAGAGTTGTTGCAAGCTGAGCGCAGTCTCCCATAAAATCATTGCTTGCCTGCACAATGGGTAAGAATGTGTTCCCCCTTGTTTGTTGATGTACCACATGACAGTTGTGTTGTCTGTTAGAATCAACACCTGCCCTGGAAGAAGTAACTCCTTGAAAGCCATTAATGCAAACTGGACTGCTAACATCTCCTTCATGTTGATATGTAGATGCTGTAGTCTGGCAGGCCACTTGTCTTGTATCCACTTTCCCTTTAGATGAGCTCCCCAAGCAATGTCTGAGGCATCTGTCGTTAGAATCTGACTCGCCTCTGGCCGGGTCACAGAGAGTCCCTTGTTTAGGTGACATTCCTGAGCCCACCACCAAAATTCCTTTTGAATGCAAGGTATTATTTGAATGACAGTGTCCAAATCCTGGCAGTGCTGTGTCCATACATTTTTGAGATACCATTGTAGCTTCCTCATATGCAGTTTGGCATTGGGAAGCACCAGAATACAAGATGCCATGAACCCTAAGGCTTGAAGGACTGTCCTTGCAGTCAGCCCAGACTGAAGAGATAGTTGATGGAAGTAACTGGAAAGATTCTTTTGTTTGTCCGGGGTTAAAAAGGCCATCTGGGCTGCTGTATTCAGTCTCACACCCAGAAAGCACATGTCTTGAGAGGGTACTAGACTGGACTTTATTTCGTTCACAGAATACCCTAGGCATCTTAGCACTGCTATGACATATTCCAAATGCTGTAGAAGGTCTTCCTTTTCTTGAGCCAGAATCAGGCAATCGTCCAAGTAAGGATAGATTTGAATTCCTTTTAGCCTGAAGTAAGCTATCACTGGAGCCAGAACCTTTGTGAATACTCTGGGCAGTAGATAAGCCAAAGGGCAATGCAGAGAACTGATAATGAGAATTTCCAGCTCGAAACGCAGATACTTTCTGCAACTTAGTCTTATAGGCACATGAAAGTAAGCTTCCTTGAGATCTAAAGTTACCATCCAGTGATCTTTGCCCAGCAGAGGTAAAAGCTGTTGTAACGTCAACATTTTGAACTTGGGAATGTCCAGATAAGTGTTGAGGATAGATAAATCCAAAATTGGTCTCCACGTGTTCCCCTTCTTCGGTACTAGGAACAGGCGAGAATAAAATCCTAGGCCCCTTTCTGGCACAGGAACCGGCTGAATGGCCCCTATTTGGAGTAACAGAGAAATTTGCTTGTGAGCCTCTTGTCTTTGTAGAGGAGGAATGTTTGGCATGCCTTTGAAAGGAGGCAAGGTATGGAAATAAAACCTGTAACCGTGGTGAATGATATCCAGAACCCATCTGTCTTGGGTAATTAAATTCCAATTTTCTTTGAAAAGAGACAGCCTTCCTCCCAACGGTGCTGCCAGGCGAGAATGAACTGGCAGCTGAAAAGGCAGGTCATTGGGTCTGCTTACGAAAGGACTGACCCCTGCCCTCACCAGAAGTCTGAGCAGGGGAACTCCCTGTCCTAGGCCTAAAAGAACCCTGAGCTCTGCCCCTACCACGTCTAGACCTACCCCTAGACTGGGAATCATAAGCAGGATAAGTCCAGCCCTTAGCAGGCCAATTTCTACTAAACTTCGGAGGCTGCACCTGCAAAAAATCTTTAACAGTTTGCATAGACTTAGCCTTGTCCTCCATTTTCTTCAAAACTGCTTCTACAGGCGAACCAAACAACACATCAGACTGCAAAGGAGCATCCAAAATCCGTGTCTTAACATGCTCAGCTAAATTCTGATCTCTCAACCAGGCGTGCCTACGAAGAACAGAACCAGTGGCAGCCACCCTGGAGGAGGCCTGCACAGCATCAAAACCACATTGCAAGGAATGTTTACCCACCTGTTCAGACACATGAACTAAATCCTGCAACTCTTTACACGCAATACCTTCCGCCAGAGCATCCACCTTAGATTTCAACTGTGAAAGAAGATAATTCTGATATTTTAACATGTGAAACTGACAATTCAACGCCCTCATGGCTAAAGTGGAAGAAGTATACACTTTCTTTCCCCATCTATCCAAAGCCCTTGCCTCTTTATCAGGAGGGACAGGATTTTTAACAACTGAGGCCTTCACACCTTTAGGCCCCTGAGAGACAGTTTTCGGGTCTGCCCTAGGACTCTTAAAAAGATACTTATGAGCTTCAGGCACCCTATAATACCTATCCGGTTTAACTGGGGCAGGAGGCAAAGAATCAGGATTCAGTGAAGCCTCTGCAAAAACATCTTCCACCACATTCAAAACAGGAGGTATAGCTAAAGGCCTATGCTGGGGTAAAAACAAGAATTCCCTAAGCCTTTTCCTTGAATCAGAGAAATCTTGACCTTCCCATTTAAAATGCTCCCTCATGGAATGCAGAGTCTCTGAAAATGAAAAATCCGCAGGAGGAGAAGCTGAAGGAGTAGAATCATCCACATCAGAATCAGAATACGGAGGGTACTCCTGCAAGTCTTCAGCCGAAGACTCAGAAGCCTCGAGCATTGCTCAAAACTCTCAAACTCAGGTTCCACCCTAGGCCTCTTATCAGGAGGGGCATAGAACCCTTATCATAGTAATCAAATCCTCTGCCATTTTAAGCATATGTTTCTTAGGCAAAGACCCAGAAGCACTAGGAGAAACCCCCACTGAAGCAAAACTTGGCCTGCCCTCAAAGAAGCCTTGGAAGCAGAAGGGAGGCTCTAACCACCTTAGGAAGAGAGGGAAGAACAGCCACCTGAGAAGCCCCTCAGCCTGGCCTACTTCCTGAGAGGATACATCCTGTAACAGTAAAGTCTCTCCCTGAGACTCCAAAGAAACACCTGGCAAAACCTCCGGCTCCACTGAGTTCTAAAGAACCGACGCCTGGGACTGTCGGTTCTTCCACTCTAGGCTTTGCTGTTTTGTCCTTGCGTTTTTAGCGAAGCCGGCCGGAGCATCCGGCGGCATTTTATAATTACAACGCTTCCCAAACACTAACATGGCACAGTCTAACCTTCTCTTAATAGTGCGTTTGTTAAATCTAGCACAAGAGCGCATCCAACAACGCCGTGCTCAGGCCCTAAACAAGGTATAAACAAAGTATGGTAATCCCTATGAGGTATCTGTTTCCCACAAGAAATACAGTTATTCACTTTTTCTGACATCCGGTTAAATACTGAGGCAAGAAAAAGACAAAATATTCCCCAACGGGGTACTTAGCCAACTTTGATTCGGTCTGAAACTCTGGCTTCAGAAACTTTCAGAACGCCAACCTGCACTCGCAAAATTGCTTCTGCATCGGACCATGCGGCAAAAAAGACTGAGGATATGACGTCGGTCATGCGCATTAGTACCCTGACGTACTGACGTCAGTCTAATGCGCCCTGACCGACGTCAGCCATATACTTTGGTATTCGGGCCGACTGGACAGCGGACTACCCAATAGTTAGGACTGCAGCAATGTGGAATGAAGAACATCTATGTTGTCATGGTTAGCCACACCAGACACAAAAGACAGAATGTCATTGGCACGAGAGATGAAAAACCAGGAACAACTGACAATAGGTACCAACTGAGAAAAAGAAGAAACCATACTAAACATACTGAAAAATATTAAGATAGAACCAAACACCCTAATACTGGGTGATTTTAACTACCCTGCCATTAACTGGGAAAACTACTCATGTCCCAACACCTTTGCGCAACGGTTCTTGGAATTCATAAATTCTAATGCCCTGGATCAACTAATCCATAGTCCCACCAGGGGCTCCAATATCCTAGACCTGGTCATTACCAACATGGGAAATCAATGCCCCATACCTATGGTCACCCCCTCGTTAGTGAGGTCTGACCATAAGCTAATCACCCTTAACATCCACATCCCACCCCCACCCCCCAGTAAAGAAACCACCATAAAAAACTTCTCCAAAGCCAACTTCATGCTACTCAAGTCAGAAGTGACAAACTTCATAACACCCTTGCAGACGGGAACTGAAAGTTCAACTGCTGAATCTTACACTAAGGCACTGTACGAGCACATCCACTCATGCATGAATCGTGCCATCCCAAATAGAACCAAAATGCTCTCATCCAAAAAAAGGAAGCCAATCTGGTGGTCCCCTGCCGTAAACAAACTTTACAACAAAAGGAAGAAACTTTTGCAGAAAAGAGGAAAATCCCAGGATGCAAAAAACTCCCTTACTGGCCTCAGTAAGAAACTGAGATGCCTCATAAAATCCTCCAAAGCTAGTTACGAAAATAAAATTGCCAAAGATTCCAAAGACAACCACAAAGCATTCTATAACTATGTCAAGAATCTAAATGGCAATGCTCAGATCTGCGCTGAGCTAAAACAGAATGGCATTAAATATACTGATCCAAAGGATACTGCCAATATCCTGGCAGATCGATTCAGTGCCAACTTCACCCCCCTCACCCCCTAAATGGCCCATCTCAATACCGGAAGATTGCCAAATTCCAGTAATAACGGCCACACAGGTACAAAACGCACTCTCTAAAGCCAAGAATACAGCATCCATGGGACCAGATGACATCCCGGGCTGTGTACTACATGAACTACAATAAGAACTGACACCTCACCTAAGTGTCATGTTTAATCATAGCCTCACCTCAGGTTTCGTGCCCACTGAGTGGCGCAGAGCTACAGTTATCCCAATCCACAAGGGGGGATCCACCTTGGATCCCGGAAACTACCGTCCCATCAGTCTGACAAGCCTTATCTGCAAGGCCATGGAGCGTATTATCATGGAACTTATAAACAAAGACATTGGCAACCTTCAAACACTGGACCCCACCCAGTTTGGGTTTGTGAAGGGCCGATCTTGTCTCCTGAACCTGATTGACTTCTTTGAATCAGTCTCCAGAGCCATGGACAAGGGTAAGGTGGTCCACACAGCCTATCTAGACCTTGCCAAGGCCTTTGACACCATCCCCCACTCTGGAATCATAGATAAACTTACTAAGTTGGGCATTAATCCCTATGTCACCCAATGGGTTGCTAAATGGCTTACTGATACAACCCACACTGTAAAAGTAGCCGACTCCAAATCCAGCTCCAGACAAGTGACAAGTGGAGTACCTCAGGGTTCAGTCCTGGGGCCGCTCTTGTTTGGCATCTACTTCTCTGAAGTACAGGTCAACACTAAGGGACTCTGGCTAACAAAGTTTGCAGATGACTGCAAACTGGGAGCCATTATTGAATCCCCAAATGATGTGGATACTCTACAAAGGGGCTTACAGAAACAGATGCTTGGTGCCAGAGCCATGGGCTCAAGCTCAATGCCAAGAAATGTACTGTTATCCCTTTTGGGAAAAAAAACATGTATCCATGAATTACCATATAGGTGGCAGTACACTAAACACAGAAAGTGTGATAAGAGACTTAGGGACACAGGTGGACAGTGGTCTCACCTTCGATAACCACATCGCCACAACAATCAGGAAATCCTTCTATGTGGCACACCTCATCACGAAGGGCTTTTCATCCAGGAAAAAGGAGGTCATTGTCCCACTGTACTCATCCCTCATTAGACCCATTATAGAATACAACGCCCCATTTGGTATGTACCTCTCAAGACATCTGCAACAACTGGAAAGGCCTCAGAAATACCTCACTAAAAGAATCACAGGCCTAAAGCAGATGCCCTATGCTGACCGCCTTAAAAACTCCAGCTATACTCTGTCGCATATCGTCTACTCAGAGGCGATCTCTGCTTAACATACAAGGCCATGTCAAACCCAGAGCTGTTGGACATGCTACACTTAAAGAAATCCCAATCCCTCAGAGCTACACGCTCCAGGGATCTAAACCTTGTCATCACAATAAACAAAACATGCTGGAGGGATAGGTTCCTGACCCAGAGACTCCCCAGACTCTGGAATAGATTGCCCATACATGTCAAGCAGAGTGCCTCTTTGGACCTCTTCAAGAGGAACCTTGACGATTGGATGGGAGAAAGGAAATTCACCCCAGGGATCACGTCA
Source organism: Protopterus annectens (assembly GCF_019279795.1). Classification (NCBI taxonomy): domain Eukaryota; kingdom Metazoa; phylum Chordata; order Ceratodontiformes; family Protopteridae; genus Protopterus; species Protopterus annectens. The sequence goes on from NC_056731.1 coordinate 1,137,449,447, forward strand.
GTCGCCCTGCTAGACAGGGGTCCAGGAAAGTAAATAATGTGGGAAGAAATAGCCAGGGAATTGTTATGGCTAGGCTTGTATAGGCCCTAGGGCTGATAGCCTAGTACCAACCTATGAACCACACAGCTGAAAATACGGAACACACTGTTTACTGCAAAACACTGTAAAACATCAAAGTTAGCGCTTTTGTAAGGTACACAGGCCAAACTTCATCAGTCATCAGACATGAGAGATGAAAAGAAGAGGAAGGTGACAGATATTCATATAGCTCATAAGACTGTGGACACTAAGTAAATGGCTAAAATATAAATGGCTAAAATATAAAGCTAATACTCAGAAACAACAAGTTCAGTAGATACCATACTTGGATGTTCATACTCCTGGAGAAGAAAATGCAGAGACAAGACAGCTTTTGATATAAGGAAATTAATACATCTCAAAGAGATCATTCTTTACCGGCATAATTTAACCAAGCCAGTAAAACAGGATGTTACTACATAAAGCATAAGCATATAATAGCACATATACAAGAAATACAGTTAACACTATTAGGTATTGCATGTCACATGATCTTACTTAGAAGTATTTGGCAGTCTCAATAAAAACCTCAAAAAGGCTGTTAAAGGATCCAAGCTATATAATTTGTGATCGTCATGATGAACATTACATATGTTATTTAGTAGCACAATTGAAAACATTTTCTGTACTTTTTGCAGTTCAAAAAGTCATTCATTTTTTTTAAATCAAAGTCGGCATTTTATTTTTCACTTGCTTGACTCATAAGAAGCCATCAGAGTTGTTTGCTCCTTCATGGAAAAATGGTCTACCAGCAACCACCAGGAATTATCTTGATGAATGAAAATTAAACAGAAAAATTGAAGCCACAGATCCAGAAATTCAATGTATTCCTCAGAATGAGTGGAATAGCCAAAGTGCATGCCAAGTCCGTGAACGACATAGGGGAAGAAATCCTCAAGGCACTTAATATTTTCAGATTTCAAGAAAAGAAAAAGATAACAGAGCGGCAATAGACAGAAATTCATAAATTACTGCAAGCCCAGGAAAAAATCAGCTATTCACTCATCATTTAACAAGACATTATGGTTGTGCTGAAGAGCAAAGCCAAAGACTGTGAATTTCGTGAAATTCATGATCTACTGATGACAGTCAGAATAGCTAAGAAATTATCAGAAATATGTATGCTTTTAAAAACAATAGATATAACAAACTGTTGATGTGAGCTAAACAAATTAAATTACAAGTACACAGTTAAAAGAATTAAGAGAGAAAATTGAAACATGCAGTCCAAATGTGAGTCACATAATAAAATTAGAAATAAATCATAAAGTTAAAATGGGAGAAAAAGAGCCATAATGTATACCGGAAATATGGCACAATTGAAATTCAAGGTTCAAATACTAGATATGGTTACAGGAATGAGGAGAAGCAGTATACAGTACATAATTAGATAATAAAAGATGTACAAAGAATCATTTTACAAAGTTGTGCAAAATCAAAATAAGACCCAGTGTCATAATATTAATGTCTTTACCACCCCATGCACAAGGTTTCATCTTGACATCTAGTCAGTGTCTGTATGGAGTTTACATGTTCTCCCTCTGTCTCAGTGGGGTTATTTCCACCTTCCAAAGACATACAGAGTGTTTCCACCTCAAACTCACCTATGAACGGAGTTGTGAGCAGCAGCACCTATTTGGTGAATAGTTGTACAGACCAATCACTTTGGACATCAATTGTGGTGAGCTGTAACCTCTCAATAGAAGAACATGGATAACAGACTGCGTGCTGTGTCAGGGCTAGTCACTCGAGAGTGTAAAAACATTGTCCCTAGGTGATTTGGTTGTTTTGATTAATATTGCCAAAAAATTGGACATGTGGGTTGAGGACCTGGCCTATTGCAACCTACTCCAGGGACCAATGTTAACAGTTGGGGGGTAAATCTATGTGCCCCTATTGGCCAAGCCCAGCAGCCCTGAGTCAATAAACTACTGTTCTACCAATGCCCAGTTGCTAAGCTTGTATTACCTGCGATAGCTCAGCTGACCAAAAATTGGATGTAAACCTAATCAACTTGCCAAACATAAACTAAGGATTGATACACTCAGTACATATTTACTGACAAGATAGAGCTTGAAGGTGAAAGACATAATGGTAAGGAGGAGACTGGATATCCTCTGTACATAGTACACAAGATTGGTGGGCAGTGTAGTAAAGCCACTTGGCTTGAGAGCAGAGTAGAAATTATGTGTTTGTGGTGGTAAAGAAGAGGCTTCAAAAGACAGTGAGGGATGTCATCAGAACTAGTGATATACTCATGGCAATCAGACTCCAGTGTAAGGATAAGGTACTAGTCATACTCTCAGCCTATGCCTCACAGCTGGGTTGTGGCAACAATGAAGAGAGAACATTCATGCAACCATTGCAGGATGGATCTACTAAATAAAGCAAGACAAAAGGAGTTGGAGGTGATAATGGGAGATCTGATTGCACATACCAGGACAAACAGAACAGGATATGAGGACTGCCTGAGCCAGCATGGGTATGGCAAGAGGAATAAAAAGGGGATACTATTCTAGACTTCTGTGGCTTGATGATTCAGCAAAACACACAGTTACAAGGTCACATACAAAAGTGGCCAACATGCAACTCAGACTTCTTCCAAGTAAGGGCACTGGAGTAGACTCCATGACTGCAAAGTCATCCCCAGTGTGACAGTTAGCCCACAGCATAAACCATTGGTTGGCACAATCAACTGCAAACAGTGGCCAGAGAAGGCTCTAAGGTAAGCAGAAACTAGGCTAAAGACCTGGAAGTTGACTGTATAAAAATGAATTACACAGGGCTCTAGCACCTCAGGAAGAAGAGAAAACGTGTAGCTGAAGAAGAATGTCAGTGCTCAAACAACACATGTGATGACTATAGAACAGATATGTGTCAGAGCCAGGTAAGGAAATAAGGTAAATAGGGAACACTAGAGGTAGAATGCGGAAGTCCAACAAGTCATCAAAAGAAAGAAAGAGTGCAGCAAAAAGTGAGAGAGAGAAAAAAATGTACTTGGTTGGTTAACAAAGAGGCAAAGACAGCAGCTGAAACAGAGAAGGGTAAGGTATCACAGGTTCATAGGACAATACTAGGCTTACTGCCCTTGTGGGCCATTTTAAGCCAAGCCTTTTATCCCTTTTGGGAATGAAACCCTGCACACCTTAACAATTAGGCCAACCATCAACCCTCAGAGGTAATATATCAGCTTCTGGAAAGTGATTCAGTACATGACACAAATAAACTCCATCAGGTTGCAAGGCAAAGACAGAAAGATAAAGACAGTTATCAGACACCCTTTATAAGGATGCCAGCAACAACCTGCTCACCGGTACTCCTTCCATCTGCCTTTGATGTTCTGCAGACTGGTCAGCAGGTTGTTGCGGACATCCCTTAAGAAGGGTGTCTAATGACCATCTTCTTTTTCAAACATCCTTTGTAAGGGATACCAGCAACAACCTGCTGTCCAGCCCAAAGAAGATCAAAGGCAAATGGGAAGGAGTACTTCCAGCAGCTTCTGGATGAAGAAAACCTCACAGAAGCTGCACTGTCCCAGACATGGCCTATGATGAAAGAAGAGGAGCCTACCTTAGAAGTAGTAAGAACAGCACTATGGAAAATAAAGTCAGAAAAAGCAGCAGGCTCAGATGAGGTCATGGCAGGTATGATTAAGATGTTGGGTGAGTTAGGGGAGAAATGACTCCTGGGGGTACTCGTAGCAGTATAGAGAGACAGAGGCGTATCCCACATGACTGTAGAATAAGCATATTAGTGCCAGTGAAAAAGAATAAAGAGAACATTCACAACTATGGACAGTATAGAGGTATCAGACTCCTGTCACACTGCATGAAATTTCTGGGGAGTGCAAGTGATAAACAAATACACAGAGTAGTAGGAAGTAAACTGGGAGCTGAGCATTTCGGATTCAGATCAGGATGTAACACAACCAAAAAACCAAAGAAACTGTGTTGGGTAAAACCTTGGTGCAGAAATAAATCCAAATGAAAGGTAAAAAGTAAAAAATAAAGGTAAAAAGTAAAAAGTAAAAAATAAAAAGTAAAAAAAAACTTTAAGTTCTTTGTTCTACAACATATTCATAGAAACCCCAGAGGTGTTGACATTGAGAATATCACAGAGGGACATGAACAGAAGTGGATTTTGAAACTTAATGCTGAAAAGTATCCTGGTTTGAATGCTACTACTTCCTTGGTCCCTTTTTTAAAGGCTAGACATCTCAAGCATTAAGATTAGCTAAGTTCTTTCAAAATTAGTCTAATGTATTTAACTATTAGTTTCCAAGTATTCTATTTAATTTTTTCCTGCCTAGTATTTTCCCATGTTTTATAATGATTTTATAAGTTTTTAAGTGCTTTCTCATGTATAGTATTTGATTCCTTCTTGTACAATGTTTTTAAGCAATGTTTTTAAGCAATGCTTTTTTTAGTTTGAGCATGAGGCTTAATTGTTTTTCACTGCTACTTAATCATTGTGTGATTTTTATTGATTAATTGGCATTTTAGAATCTCTATTTAAACCTGTGCATTTTTTACTGTGGTGTCTGATGAAGCAACTTTGGTTGTGAAAGCGCTTACCACTTTTTACTTTGCTGTGATTAAACGTTTGCTGTGTGTTATCTTGGTGCATTTTTTACTTTTTACCTTTCATGTAACACAACCAACCTGATGTCTGCAGTGAGAAAGACAGTTGAAAAGAAGCTAGAGATGAGAAAAGAGTCCAACTGGGCATTTCTAGACCAAGAGAAAGCATACAACAATGTCCCAAGAAAGCCGATTTGGGCAGTCTTGCGATGATTCAAAGTCCCAGAAACATCAGGAAAATTAGTGCAGAATATGTAAAAGGACCCGCTGACACACATATAAACAGTGTTCAGACTCACAGAGGGGTTTCAAGTGGAGGGGGTGGGCATCAGGGTTCAGCTCTGAATCCAGTGCTATTTATGCTGGTGATGGGACTACATTAACAAACAGGTAGGAGGGGACAGATCAACAAAGTTGTTGTATGCAGACAATGTGGCATTACAGGCAGACTCTGAACAAGAACTTCAGTCAAGGTTAGGAGAATGGAATGAAAACAGCAGGCACACAGAATGAAAGTTGAGTACAGATCTGAGCTGTAATGTTAGCAAGTGAGAAAAATCAGAAGTGGAAAATTGAGAAAGAAGAGAAAAAGCAGAACAGGCTACGTTTCAAGTACCTGGGAGAGGTGCTTGAGGAGAAGGAAGTCTAACTGAGAAGGTCAATCCTAGAATCAGTGGGCTGCAGCCATCTGGCACAGATGTCAGAGGTAGTGTATGATGGAAGAATTCTAGAGAAGCTGAAAAGTAATGTGTACAAAATAGTGGTGCAACCACTACTCCTGTAAGGTACAGAAACTTGGGCAGAGAAGGCACAGCAATTGAAGCTAGACATGATAGAGATGAAATGTCTTGAGACAGACGGTAGGATGCCTACTGTGAGACAAATGAAGAAACAAGGACATCAGAGCAGAAGTTCAAGTAGTTTCACTTGCAGAGAAGGTCAATCAGAACAGATTACAGTGGTTAAGGTACATGTACAAAAAAGCAGAATACAATCTGGAGAAGAAGATTTGAGACAGACAGGAAGAAGACATGAGTAAACAAGGATGTCCTGCAAAGAGATGGATGAATTGTGCAAGAGAAGACCTGCAACAGTCAGGCATGGCTACCAAAGAAGGTACGAGAGTGACGTCCCAACAATGATGACAGTTGGCATGTAGAAAATGGGGGAAAAAGGATAATGATTTGCAAAAGCAAAATAAGACTGTGCCAGCTGAAAGTGCATGGTGCAGGGACTGGCATGAAGGTCTCTTGTACGATCCTAGGATGGTGGCTGATCACTATGAGAAGGAAAAGGATATTGATGGTAGATCATCCATTAGCATTAACAACATCCCCAAAACTGTTTCACCAGCCATCTGTGTCGCCATCTTCCCTTTGATTAACAAGGGATTAAGTTCATGCTCATCTTTCCCTGTGGTAGATGAAGAGGATCTTGTGAGAGGTATACCAAAGCAGCCATATTTGGAGGTGAATCCTAGGACGTAAGCACCGCCCATTATCCATCTCCAAGATGTGAAGTAGTCCTGGAGTTTGTGTACACAAATAATGCTAATAGGGTGAGCATTATAGGGAACAATGGATCACTCGGGGGTGTTGAGAGGCCTAACGCAACAGGGGGATGGTATCCACATCCCTAAAAGATCTGTTATTACTCTAGAATACCGGTTACTGCACTAAGCAAATGACCTCTGTTCTTGTTTTTCTGTTGAGCTTTTTCTGTATGGTTTTGTTTAAAGAACATTTGTTTGCATTTTGGTATTTTGTTTAAAAAATGCAGTTACTTTTCTTGAACAGTCCTTTATTTATTGTGGAGTACTTAAATTTTATCCTTTTAGAAATGACTAGAAATAAATCAATAAACATGCGTATCTATCTGCAAATCTGCATGTGTGAATATATGAGCACATGCATTTCAGTGTGTGTGCGTCTATGTGTCTGAAACTGTAAATCTGTGTGTGTCTATGAGTCTTTCAGTGTGTATATGTGTATTTAACATAATTCAAGGCAGCGGTATTTGACATTGTAGCATTTATATGACTGGAGTTGCAAAATTTTGCTTTGTGTTTTATCAGATGGGACACAATTTAGCAACAAAGGTCTATTCTTAAGCACTACTATGAAATATTCTACTGGAAGTTCTTTATAGGTTCATAGGTATGTACTAGGCTAATGGCCCTGGAGCCTTTACAACCTACCTCATAGGATTACCCTGGCATTGTGCCACCCAACCTTAGTTCCCAGTGCCTCTGTCGAGTAGGGCCACTGGAGTGATTCTCCGGGGTGAATTTTATATTTCCCATCCACTCATCAAGATTTCTTTTGAAGAGGGCCAGTGATGTGCGCTCTGCTTGACATGTATAGCAATGATGGTCTCTGAAAGAATTTATGACATTTTGTATTGCACTTTACAGCAACAGATAAGTAACATTTTCACATGCAAAAATTGCTTTTATTTATGCTTTGCTTGGCAAAACAGAAACTGCTGGAGAATTGCTTCCAGTTTTACACTTTGAACTGCTGCAGTTTAACAGCTGTCAAAATGCTTGTGAAACCATGGCATTTGACAACTTTTCTGACTGCTATCGGAACAGATGAAAAAAAAAAGTCAGATAAGAAGCCTTAGAACAGCAGGTTTCTACCTTGCAAGGAGGTTTGTGGTGTTTGTTAGTGCTTCTTACTGGGCATTATGCAAATTTAACATGCTTCCTTTAATATACTTTGGCTAACTGTGCATAAACATTTTTGAAGGAAGTTTTCCAATTTATGTTATTTTACTTAATTAACTGGTTAGTTGGATTGGTGCAAGGACCCTATTCAGTCATGTACCAAGTCACCTGGCAATTACTTTACATAGTGCTTGGCATTTTGCTTTTAGGTTTTTTTTTTTTCCTGCCTTTCTTTGGTCTCTCCTGATCATCAGCAGTCAACTAACCCAGTCACCCGACTGGCCTATTCTTTTCTTTTCAGCTGCTAGTTGCTAAAGTCAGTTTGTCCAGGGACAGAGCATCGTACTGTGGGCAAATGGACTTTTAAGCCTTACATCCCCTCCCTAGCTGATCCATGTTAGTTATGGGAAGTTGGTCATGTGAGACAAACATCACCATCTCCCTGGTGATGTGCCTATTTTTGTGGGTTCCTATCACATTGTCGATAACTGACAATGTCGAACAGCTAAAAATATCGAAAGTGCCGTTCATCGAAACTGTTCTTGTGAGATTGCGGTACAGTGAGGATCAGTAAATTTGTCCTTTCTTTACTGTAGTGTGATCTCGGAGTTGGTATATATAATTAGCGGGGGGTGTGGGGGGCACAGCTCCCCACAAGAACAGTTCTTGAACGGCACTTTTGATATTTTAGCCGTTCGACATTGTCAGTTTTCGACAATGTGATATAGACCCTATTTCTGTGGCCCTACACTCAAGGTATACACAACGGAGCACTACGCGGTCACACCCCGTCTACATACCTCCTCTGCAAACTGTCCATTTGACATGACATGCACTCTGCTGCATTTTCCAGTAATACAATATGCACAGTGGCTATACTTTTTCTTATCCCTCACTCCAGAGTGATGCAAGCAGGTGCAGCCACCTTCATTCCACTCTCTCCAGTGTTGGGACAGCTAAAAAAAAAAATTCCAGTATTCCTGGTCATAGGCAGAACTCCATCCCTCCACATCACAGTGCTGTCTGCATTTAGTTCAATTCAGAGTTTGACACACTTAAGGTTCTGAGACACTTCCTCTTGCATCTTCAGGAGGCTGTGTTTAAATGATGTTGTTTATGGTAACACTTCACACTGTGATCTTCTCCAGCCACTAAAGACAATGCTAAAATAGTTCCTGGCATGTGACATGGCAGCCACTTGAATATTTTAAAGGTTTATATTTTCTGTGCATGGCAAGAATGAATTTGCTCATACTGAATGTCAAAACTAAGATCCAGATGTTAAGGAAGCATAAAATAAAAAGTGGGGCTGTAGCTAGACATTCTGTCTTAGTCCAATATGTCAAAATATGTAAGCACTTATGGCTCTGGATGTGGAAGATGAACAGAAAAAGAATGCAGAGCTGAAGACAAAAGTATGGAATAACACAACTGTGCACCATTAAGGAGGGTGTCTGATTTTAGATCAGATCAGTAAATCCCACAGCACACCACAATTTTTGACAGGATAAAAAACATCTGTTGCTCTCATTACTTTGCACAGATAGTAACAAAAGCAAAATAAAGGGTGGGGTTGGAATAATGGTTAAGGCCTTTACCTCACAGACCCAAGGTTTAATTCTGACCTCTGGTTATTGGCCAAGTTTGCAGATGGAGAGCCTAGTATTTATCTCAGCCCCAAAGTCACCTTTAAGGTATTGGAATCTTTTTCTAGATGCCACTAATATACTATCTGAGACTATGGCATTAATTACATTTTAGAACTCTTGTACAGCATTAGCTGCTATCCTGTATCTACAACATTGCTATTGTTTATTAACACAATAAATCTCAAGTTTTTACTGTAAAAGTGGTGTCTTTGGTATGCTCACTACTATTATCAGCAGGTGGACAAACAAACTATATATGAAAAAACATATGATTTTAGCTTTGTTCCATCAATCAAAACAAATTAAACATACAATACTCCATTTCTGGTGATAGGATATTGCACAAGAGACTTCTAATGGTTAGTAATACTCATTTGCAGAACTCAGGGTCAGACTTTTAGCTGTTTTCCATTTAGTGCATCCCCTGGCCAAAACACAACCCACCAACCAGCAACTGGGACCATATAATGCTGGACTTTTCTCTCTCTTGCTCTTCTAAAATAGCTTAGACATAATGTGGACACTTGCAATAAAGTTGAGAATGAAATATAGTGGACAAGCCTATCTGTCTATAACTCAATCACAGTACCAGCTGCAAGTTATAATACACTGCATGTGGAAAAAAAGTACTATACAACGACCCCCCATTAATATTCAAAAACATGCACGCTGATTGGTTAGCGTGCACGTTGTAAAATCAGAGTTATAGTAACTGAAAAAGGTCCGGTCACCTGGACTTTTTCTATTACTATAACTCTTTTTTTACAGCAATGGAGAACGCAAGATCTCTGTTGCTTCACACTGTCTCGCTATGTTATTCTCTGTTGCTTTTTTTAAAGCTGTCTCGCTATGTTAAACTCCTTTAACATAGCAAGACAGTTTGTAAAAAGCAACGGAGATCTTGCTTTCTCCGTTGCTTTTTTCAAAACTGTCTCGCAATGTTAAATGGGTTTAACATAGCGAGACAGCTTTAAAAAAGCAATGGAGATTCTCCGTTGCTTTTTTTTTAAAGCTGTCTCGCTATGTTAAACCCATTTAACATAGCAAAACAGTTTGTAAAAAGCAACGGAGATCTTGCTTTCTCCGTTGCTTTTGCCCACAGCTCTGATGTACTGCGTAGGTATACGCATGTGCAGTACATCAGAACTGCCGCAGAATACCAGACAGCTGCAGAAGGGCAGCAAGGAGGCATTATACAATGATATTATTTAAGAAAAGTAATTATTTTTTTTCTTAAATAATGTCATTGTATAATAGCAATAGCCCACTTCTGGGTGTGGGTAATGCTGGATTTACCCATGGTTGGCTTTGTTTGGCCACTCGGGCTTCGCCCTCGTGACCAAACCACACCAACCGTGGGTAAATCCAGCATTACCCACACCCAGGCGTGGGTTATTGCTATATTGTACAACGACCCCCCCATTAACATTCAAAAATGTGCACGCTGATTGGTCAGCGTGCACGTTGTAAATCAGAGTTATAGTAATGGAAAAAGGTCCGGTCGCCCTATACTATAACTCTTTTTTTACAGCAACGGAGAACGCAAAATCTTCGTTGCTTTGCACTGTCTCGCTATGTTAAACCCAGACGTGGGTTATTGCTATATTAGACCCAGACGTGGGTTATTGCTATATTAGTCTCCCTAGAGCAGGATGGAGGGGGAGATACCAAACTAGCAAAAGAATAAGTAGCTACAGCCTGAATTGATGCTGAGCTATGAATATATCCAAGACAAAAAGACATTTCAGAATACCACATAAAATTAAGAAATTGATACTAAAAGCTATTCAGCATGAATAATTTAAAATTCTAAAAGGAACAGTCATAGGCTACTATGAATCTTCAGAGTTCTTGGATCTTAAATATGATCTGGCATATTTTGCTAGCTAAATAAATTCTGATTAAGTGGTGGGCTGTACTGGCCTACACAAGCTGACACTACAGATCAGTCTGCAGAGTGGTCCTGTTCAAGGACCTAGTGAGACAGGCATTCGAGATCCTCTACTCACACTATGCTGATGAGCTCAAATAAGAATGAAATACGTTTAGGGGTCGGTCTTGTCAATTTGAGATTATGATTAGAGACTGCATTCCACAGTGCATTTTAAAGATAGTGCTGTGAGCCCTGTTATTTTTTGTCAGTTACCGTCTTGTTCCAGTCAGACACACCACTGTGTACAAGCTCTGGAAAGTGTACTTCGTAAAGCAATTACACTTCTGCCTAAACATGAAAAGTCGGACTTGCCTTCTTTTGTAATAAAACATTGCCAGTACTTTCACTTGTCTGTTGCATAATCTTAAAAGACAGCTTACAGTAATCTGGAGAGACTGAATCTTGTGATGGTATTTGTGAAAATAAGACACCAGAAAATGTTATCAAGGTGCCTTTATTATTAAATGACAGTGATTCAGGTACAGGCTTGCTCTTGCTGAACGGATAAACAAGTAAAAAAAACATATATCTAGATATCTTTAGCACTATACATAACAGTTTTAATGCATCCACATGCAGCTGCCTTCATCAAAATATTGGTTGGTTACCACAGTTGCAATGAATCATTCCTGTGAAGAGGGGCAATATTTTTGTTAGTAAAAAGTGTGTTTTAATTATTGTTGGCTTACAAGGCAAGATATAATGGGTATGTATCCATTTTCTGAAATGCCCAAACATGGACAACCTAACAAAACCACTAAGAGTAAGACAATGTATTGATTTTAAAGTCACTGCCTTACTTTCAGTGGTTGCATGAGCTTGTCCATGTTTGAAGCACCACTTTTACAGTAAAAATCTGAGGTTATGGAGGCCAGTACAGTCCACCCCTTTATCAGGACAACACCAGAAAACAAAACTGATTAGCATCAACTGATTTTTTTTTTACACAGATTTTTACTCTGATGAGTTCTCAATGCTAATGAGTCTTAGGTTGTTAACGGCACAGGTGGAACCCATCTCTGTCTCAGGGGGCTGTCATTATTAAGAATTACATTACAATCGGTGGATTCCCAGTCTCTGTAGTTGTAGAACAGCAGCAGCACATAAATAAATGGCAAAATGCAAAACAGAGACTTTGAATGCATGGTGACAATATAGAAATTGTTTGAAACTATGACTAGAAACTGCTGAATCAAGATGCAAGACTGTCACACTGCAAAGCACCAATAAACAGCAGATGCTGCTTAAACACACAGATAGCGGGGTACTGCTAGCAATTAAAACATTATAGAGTTGTGGGGAAATAACAGTAAAGAATTTTTCTTTGAACATTTGTTTTCTCTCTCGTGTTAATAAGAACACTATTTATGGCTATCTGTCTGCCTGCCTATCAGGCAAGTGCTACAACAATACAAAGTAACAGATGGGAGACATGAGGATGCCTTTTGTATCTCACAGTAAATATCACCCAACCCAATTATAAACCCTGCTGAGCTGAAAAAGAAAAGACATACTGTTCAGCACGTGGATGCAGTACAGACAGTTTTGCTGCACCTTAGCAAAACTTGTCTAGTCAAGTAAATATGTTCCCTGACAAGGCTGCCAATTTTGAATGGTGAACACAAAATTATATGCCATATGGACAAAGTACAATGGTAGGAGCTCTAAGACAGACAGGCAGCTCTCAGTCTGTCAATCAAAAATAAAGTACAGTGTGTGATGTTTACCTACTCATCATAACTTTTGCAAGCTGTTAATCTGATAGGTCTCTGTTTACCTGAGCAATGAGCTTACAACACACATATGTATTCATGAATGCATGAATGTCACAGATTTTGCACATATCATCATAGCTCTCAACTTCTATGCTCAAGAATTCTGGACAAAGCTAGAAATAATGGAAGGACAAAGGTCCAAAATCAAGGATGATTTTGAAATACAACTCTAATCCACTTTACAAAGGTTAACAGAACAACAGGTTTTGCACTGACACACATTTTCTGAACAATAACGATGAAGGTCTAATGTCTGGCATTATGGACTGACTGTTATCTTCAGTGATTTACCAGAAAATAAAAAAAAATACAAGGGGCAGGACAAAAATAAGAGGTAAAATCAAGGACATTCTGCAAAAGTTTGGACAGTTGAGAGGAATGCAGACCATCCATCTACACTCAAGAGTCTCCAAACGTGGTTAATTGCTAGTACTCTGCGCATAATCACATTTTTACCATCTGATAAATCCATAGTTGAACTTCCTACTAAACTTAACTTTCTTTAATCTATACAGGTAATTTCCTGCCTGAATTAAGAATAGTCTTCGATGACAAGTTAATTTCAAAATGGGCATTCTTAAGGGCAGTATTATGCACTACTACATCCATAATGAGATTAGCAAATCAGGAAATGGTTAATGTCTAGGACTGTAGTTTTAAATTTCAAGTGCCCACCTGGTAACCTTTCGAGACAATGGATAAGGTATATCTGACAGTTCCCTCTAGAAACACAGCATATAAGACACAAAGTTTGTGGTCCCCTCAGGGGAAAATGTAGAAGGCTTCTAAAGCTGCTTTCCAAGAAATGTCTATTACATGATTCTTGATTTGCTGGGCAGACAGCTAGGCACAAAGGGTCTGTGCCCAGGAAGTAATGCCCTTGGAAGGATGAATGGTGTCATCTAATCTACTCAGGAAAGGTATCGACATCTACATTTTCACATGATATTTTATCCATCAGTTCTTTCTTGGGGATGCCCAAAAAACTCTCCCACGCAGCCTTACATGACCATGTAAAGAGTCCAACAATCCTAAGTGATAGCTCCCCAAGCTGGGCTGAGTTCAGTAAATGCCCCCCCCCACACACACAAAAAAATGGAGACAGTGCTTAACAGCAGACAGGAATATGATTGCTGGCCCAGCAGCCATGACAGCAAGGGCAGAAGGACTACCCAACACTTTGCAGCCTTCCTCACTCTACAAGGGCTGTCTGCTTCCTAGAGGGATAACTTGATATTCAAAAGGCAGAAAGGACTGGAGAAAGTATCATAAGGCCACCTTCCTCTACAGCACTCCTTAACCAGCTCCTTAGAGAAGTCTGCCCAAAAAAATGGCATCTGCTCAGAAGGAGACATACTGAATAACGTGCTTTATCACACCCTATAAGAGGAGAGCCTTAGCCATACTATCCTTCACAGGCAAATACCAGTGCAGGCTGTCCTTTCCATACCATCAATAAAATCAAATTTATAGTAAACCACACAAAACCCACTGTAGAAGGTAAGAAAGCACTTCCTCACAAAATCTAGAAGGGCTTCCAGCTTCACAACAGCCTGGTTGTTATGGCAATGAGAAAACTGGAATAATGACACAGGTATCTGAGGGATCTGAGCACCAATATGGCAGAGGACAGTGCTCTCTTGCTCACTCTGTCCAAAGGCTTATATCAGGTGATAATGCTGTTGGCACTAGGACCTTTGCTGAAATTAAAAGATCACAGAGGAGTCTACCCAAGGATTTCTTGTCAAAATCTCATTACACTATGAAAGGACTTTGTAGATGCCATCCTACTTCTTAATGAAGAATCTGGATGTTTCAAGGCAAACATATCCTGTAGGAAAGGCTCCATGGGTTGGATGACCCAATGTCCCTCCTCTTTCTTGCCAGAGTACCTGTTAAAACATTTCTCTGGAAAGCAAGGAGGCCACCGATGACTCGGTGGAGGGTTTCATCAGCCTGACAGATTCTCTGAAGGAGGGGCCACTGATAGAGTATTAGGGAAGGAAAGATTTGTTATCCTTATCCATCTCCAAAAGACATATGGGTTCTTGGAGTCTACTTCCCGGTCAAACAAGAAAGGAACAGTGTCACCAACATTAGCTCTGGGATGGATGAATCCATGCTCAACAAGAGGTGTGGGGTAAAGCATGTGAAGGGTAATTACTTAAATGAAAGGATTTCTGACCCCAGGGAATAGCTTGCTGATGACGCCGCTTTGGCTGGAGAGGGCCTGGCACTGGTAGCAGGCCATGTTTTCCAAGGTTGTGCTCTTGTACTGCCAAGAACAGGACTCAACAGATGAACTAACAAAAGACCAATGTTTGGGCCTGGCCACAGGTCATGCTGATACAAGACGGTCAGTAGGTCCTACCTTAGCAGGGACTATAAGAAAGAGAGGGAGGCATGGGAAGAAAAGTCTTTGATCCTGAGTGTGGCTAAAAAAGTCCGTGCTTGAGGACTTCAAGGATCACTCTAAGGAACTAGTAGCATGCCAGGATTGCAAGGAATACCACTTTTATGGCAGTATATGGCATCAGCCCCTCACTTGGAAAACAGAGAACTGTGTTGGTTCTGGATCCTGATTCTTGATCTGGTGACCACAGGAACACTTGAAGGTTTTAGCTTTTGATGCATAAAACATTAGAATTTGTCCTTGTAGAAAGTGGCAAAGGGTCTAATCATGCTGTCCTAAACTATAGTGTGATATCATTGCTTGAGAAGCTTGTATCCATCCCCACACCAAGCAAAAAAAGAAAAATACTGCATAAGTGAGGAAAGCAGAATGGGAAACTCAAAACACTTAATGACCTCAGATGGCCTTTGAAGCCACAGAGTTGCATACTTCTTAAGATGCACTACAATAAGAATGAATACAGATGTTTTTGCCTTTGTAAAAACCCTCTGGCCTGAATTATTTATGTGGTGGTGCTGTGGTAGCATTGTTGCCTCACAGTAAGACGCTGTCCGGTTTGATTCTTAGCTAGAGCGTCTTCTGCGTGGAGACATGCGTGAATGGGCATACCTTCGATGAAGGTTGTGCATCAGGGTTGGTAACTCGGCACGTAAATATCAACTACCAATCATTAGCGGACCGGAGTTCCGCTGTGGCGACCCCTAACCGGGAAAAGCCAAAAGACGCAACAACGACAAGCAACCTGTCCTTAAAGCAGATGCTCTGGAATGTTTGCTCTTTTTGTTTCTTAATTCCCCACTATGTTTATATTGACATATAAAATGCAGTATCCATTTTGGAACTTGGGTATGCAGTATCTACACATAATGGCAAGATGTGCTAAAGCTAAATTTCTGTCTGTGTTTGGTAATATTTTAAATTTAGGTTCATAGTTTAGTACTAAGCTAACTGCCCTTGCAAGCCATTATCCCTTGTGAGGCTCAAACCCTGCACCTTGTGTTTGTACGGCAAACACCTTAACTATTAAGCCACTCTCCCAACCCCTTTTTGGCATGACAGTTGTGTGACAAACAATATGCAGCACTCTACACCGTCTTACCTGTTGCACTCACAAATGGTTGTCACCTTTTAAAAGAAAGTTACAGTTTCCATGATGCCTTGAAGAAGATGAATACAGATGTTCTTCTTTCCACAAACATACTGGTTAATGGGAACAAAGCTGTCTTAATAAAGCTAGTGAAACTCCTCCTACACACAAATTACAGCTGGCTCTGCAATAGAGTAGAACATGCAACAATGACAGTTTCTGTGCTCATTGTAATTTACCTTGCCTACGTCTGGCAAGAATGACCCTCTTAAGTTACATAGCCAGTATTCAACTGGCTTCCACTCAGTAAGTACATATAAAGTACAGATTTTCTTTACACCCCAAATGTGAGCTCATTCACAATCAGTTTCACAATAGACAAAGTTAAGTGATGTCAGCCCTTATCAGGTCAGTATTTAAACACCTGATCTTTCTAAAAAGAAAAGAAAAAGAAATTCCCTCAATTCAACTCAACTGCAGAAGGCGGGTCCATTATGGTTTTTCTAAAGACACAGTAGATGTAGACTTTGTCAGCAATAAAAAAAATGCCTCACACTGATAGACCACCACAGAAGCTGGCTCCATTTTCTTGATAGTACAACCTTGGTGTTCACAGTTTTAAAGAAGGGACTACAGGACAAGCAAGAAACCTTTCCCCTTATAAAAATGTACGCTCTTGTCATGCTGGTGACTGCCAAAATCGATGTCTGCCAGTTCATATACCACTACTTAAATGAAGCAGTTGCTTCACAAATGGCTTTTTAACTTCCAGTGGAGAAATAATTACTGCTTCAAATACTTGGAGGACAAAAATTCACAGCACATGCTTCCATTAATGGAAATCTAGGCTTCTGTGGGCACAGACAGCATATTATTCTAGTACATGACATAAAATACAAAAATGTAGATCACCGCATGCAAGTACAATGAAACAAAAATGGCAGAAATGAGTCGGGCAAATGTACAGTGCATACTCAAATTCACTCTTCCTGCATTACCATTTTGCAGTCAGAGAACAACAGTATGTATACAACATTACTGTGGCTCAAACAAAAACACAGACTAAACCTCCGCCTCCAAATTAACTACTCTCTTTCAAGACAAATGTAAAGCTTGGAGTAAAGATTATATTAATTGACATTAATTTTAAAAAAAGCTTCTCACTAGTTACTAAACCAACCATTCTACATCAGTTAGGTATTTTTCATTTGGTCAGTCTACATGTTGAGAATCCATGTCAATACTTTATTATAATTCCCAGGGATCACAAGTCTGCATTTGTGATAAATCTAAAAAAATATTTCTATTTTTAGAGCATGGGGCATTTAGTGGAGGACTAGACCAGATAGAATCTGTTGACTACTTCTACAGAATCTATACGTTTTTGTTTATCAGAGTAGGAGACTGATCCACAGGGAACTTTTTTCAGACTTGGTCTAGAAGCAGTGCAGTTAAGAGTCACACAGTAGGTAAATGGAGGCAGTTAAGAGTCACACAGTAGGTAAAGACTACATAAACCATTCATTAATAACTCTTAACCCTCTGCTCAGATTACCAGCTGCCAATATGCTCAATTAAGAAATACTAACCAGCAATTTTTATTGTGCTAGCAAAAACAAACAGATGAAAGCAATGAGCAGATAACACAGAACCATTTTTTTTAATTCCTTTATGTCTGTGGTAAGTATTGCTAGGCTAAGTATGCTTATGTCAAGAATAAATTCAACAGAATGCACAAGCAGTACTGAACAGCTACAACGGTGGTCTTTCTCTCTTGTATAAAACCATTGCTGGACTAATCCATGGCATTAACTTTCTACATTCTTTAGAAAAAGAAATACTTGCTTTGAAAAGTAAGATCTGAAAAGTAATACAGCATTTTAAATGATTTATTTGTGTTGCATTGAATATTAACTGGAATGGAAGTTTTGACTGTTTTTTTCAGTTAGTTCCCCATCCACCCTCCCTGGTTTTGTTTTGGTGTTAATCTTGGTGGCTTTGAAACTGCCTGCCCCTCTTGTAAATTTGTGTTTGGATACTCCTTCTGGGCCCATCTCATTTGCTCACTCAGCTGAGTGCAGTGAGATCATATTCTGATTTCAGGCACTCCTACTGTGTACAAAGAGAGCATCTGGGAAAGAAAAGAAAAAAATGTTTTAAGCTTGTTTCCTGCCTTTCCTGTAAGTTGTCTAGACTGTTTGTAGGCTTCTGAGCCCCCAAGCCTTTCTGTGTTGGAGGGAAGCCTTCTAGCTTAGTTTTGTTTCTTAGAACTAGCCAGTTTTCTAGTTTCAGCACTCAAACCTGTTTCTTTGAACTCAGCACTTTTTCAGAACTCATAAGCACTAAATAAGCTGCAAAATACTACAGCACTCAACTTTCCTCACTTGTCTAGAGGAAGGCAGTTTTTAGTACTTAATAAATAAGCACCTATCCAGGCATGTCTAAGGGTCAGCTTCCGGTGATTTATCCTGTCTACCTGACGAATCTGGGCATCTTGGGGCAATGCAGCAATTGCCTCATGTACACAGACAACCCTCTCCTCCTACCACCCAACACTACAATCTGTGAGAGATGCACTTATATAGCCAAATTGGAAGCAAAGCTCTCTTTACCCAAGAATGGACTACACAGTCAAGAGGAGAAGGTAAACACTTGCACCACACCACACTCATCACATAGTCCCTCAAAACCTACACCACCAAAACACATACATAGAAACACAAAACACACACCTACATTCGCGGAGGCTCTAAATAAAAACCTACCCAAGCATCAGGGACCTCCAAAGCAGAAACGCAAGCAAACTCCACCCCCCAACACAACCCAAATGACACATAGCCTACAAGCTCAGTGTGCCACTCAACCACAGCCCATAAGGCATAACGTACCCAACACTCTAGTCATAGGTGACTCTATAGTCAGGCACACTGATGTTCCACTCACCAGGCTAAACAAGCAGAAAGTTTCTGTCAGCTGCCTGTCAGGTGCCAGGATCCGCCACATAACACACGTACTCAGGTCACTCAACAACAAGTACAAATATGACACTGTTATTGTCCATGTTGGTGTGAATGATCTGAGACATACCTCCCTGGACTACATGAAAAGAGACATGGAGGAGCTCTCTGATCTTGTAGCCCAGGCAGGTATGACTCTACCCTGAGTAGCATCCTGCCATCACCCAGAATGATACCACAGTACAAGGATAAAATGATGGACTTCAACAACTGGCTAAGCTTCTGGTGTCATTCTAAGGGGATCCAGTATTTGTCTGCCTGGGATGACATGATCGACAGACCACAATGATTTGCCAGAGATGGCCTGCACCTGTCACCCTTGGGATTCCGGATACTGGCTAAGGCTCTTGCCACCCCTATAGTGCCTTTTTTAGGCAAGGTTCAAATGACAAATTCACCACCGTAACAGGTACAAGCAAGCAAAATCTGAGGGTAATGCTACTCAATGCTATAAGTCTAAACTTCAAAATGCACTCACTCGAGGCACTCCTTAAAATGGAGAACATCGACATCTGTGCAGTGACAGAGACCTGGTTCAAAGCTCCAGAGAGCACCCCTGCGTTACCAGCCTATAATTCATACCACACCTTTCGGCCACCTAACCCGGAACAAAGCACTAAAGGTGGAGGCATGTCCATATTCATTAAGGATATCCACACCTCCAGGCTAGTTGCACAGCATAATGCATCCGAGATTATCCAAGTGCAGCTAACTCTGGGCAAGACCGCAATCCAAATTGTAGCTTGCTACAGACCCCCCACCATGCCCCAGGATTCCCACTCCTCATTTCTTGCTACACTGGAAAGTATTATGGTACAATCCAACACCCTAATAATGGGCGATTTCAACTACCCCACCATTAACTGGGAAAACTACTCATGTACAAACTCTTTTGCTCAACGTTTTCTGGAATTCATAAATTCCAATGCCTTGGATCAACTTATTCACACCCCCACCAGGGGCAGCAATATCCTAGACCTGGTCATTACCAACATGGGCAACCAGTGTTCCACACCAGAGGTCAATTCCTCGTTGGTCAGATCCGACCACAAGCTAATCACCCTAGACATCCACATTCCACTCCCACCCCCAATTAGGGAAACCACCATAAAAAACTTCTCCAAAGACAACTTCACACTTCTTAAGACAGAAGTGGCAAACTTCATGACACCCATGCAGACGGATAATAGAGGTACGACTGCTAAATCCTACACAAATGCACTTTATAAGCACTTACACGAGTGCCTGGATCATGCTATCCCTAATAGAACCAAGATGCTATCCTCCAAAAAAAGGAAGCCAATCTGGTGGTCCTCTACCATAAACAAACTACAACAGAAGAAACAAACTGTTGCAAAAAAGAGTAAAATCCCATGACTGGAGGAACTCCCTGGTCAACACCAGTAAGAAGCTGAGATCCCTCATAAAATCCTCCAAAGCTACTTACGAAAACAAAATTGCTACGGACTCTAAAGACAACCACAAAGCATTCTATAGCTAAATCAAGAATCTCAATGGCAACACTCAGATCTGCTCTGAGTTACAGCACAATGGCACTAAATATACAGAACCAACTAATATTGCCAACATCCTGGCAGATAGGTTCAGTGCTAACTTTAACCCCCCCCCCCCCCCCACTAAAGAGCCCATCTCTATACCGGAAGAATGCAAAGTTCCTGTAATCACGGCTGCACAGGTAAAAAACACACTCTCCAAAGCAAAGAACACACATCCTCCATGGGACCTGACAATATCCCAGGCTGCGTTCTACACGAACTACAGAATGAACTGGCACCCTACCTAAGTACCATGTTCAATCATAGCCTCACCTCAGGCTTTGTGTCCACTGAATGGCTCACCGCGACGGTTATCCCACTCCGCAAAGGGGGAGCCACAACGGACCTCGGGAACTACCGCCCCATTAGCCTGATGAGCCTCATCTGCAAGGCCATGGAACGTATCAACATGGAACTCATAAACAAAGACATTGGTAATCTCCAAACTCTGGACCCTACCCAGTTCGGGTTTGTAAAAGACAGATCATGTCTCCTAAACCTGATTGACTTCTTTGAAGCAGTCACCAAAGCCACAGATGAGGGTAAGGTAGTTCACACAGCTCATCTAGATCTCGCCAAAGCTTTTGACACCATCCCCCACTATGGAATTATAGATAAGCTCACTAAACTACGTAAAAATCCCTATGTCACGAAATGGGTTGCCAACTGGCTCATGGACAGAACCCACACTGTGAAAGTAGCAGACTCCAAATCCGACTTCAGACCAGTGACAAGTGGAGTATCACAGGGTTCAGTCCTGGGTCCTCTCCTGTTTGGTATCTACTTCTCTGAAGTATAGGCCAACACAGAAGGTCTTTGGCTAACAAGGTTTGCAGATGACTGCAAACTAGGAGCCATAATCTAAACTACTAATGATGCGGACATACTACAAAAGGGACTCACTGAGACAGATGCCTGGTGTCAAACCCATGGCCTGAAGCTCAGTGCCAAAAAGTGTACTGTCATCCCCTTTGGTAAATACTCTGTACCCATGAACTACCACATAAGTGGTAGTCTGCTTAACGCCGAAAGTGTGAGAAGAGATCTTGAGACACTGGTGGACAGTAGTCTCTCCTTTGATAATCACATTGCCACAGTGGTCAGGAAATCCTTCTACGTAGCTCACATCATCACAAAAGGTTTCTCATCCAGAAAAAAAGAGGTCAGTATTCCCCTCTACTCATCACTCATTAGACCCACTATAGAGTACAACGCCCCTTTTGGTATGTACCTCACAAGACATCTACAACAGCTGGAAAGGCCACAGAAATACCTCACAAAGAGAATTACTGGCCTCAAACAGATGCCCTACGCAGACCGTCTCAAAAAACTCCAGCTTTACTCCGTCGCATATCGCCTACTCAGAGGTGATCTCTGCCTAACATACAAAGCCATGTCAAACCCAGAGCTGTTGGACATGCTCCACTTAAAGAAATCCCAATCCCTCCGAGCTACACGCTCTAGTGACCTAAACCTTGTCACCACAACAAACAGAACATGCTGGAGGGATAGATTCCTGTCCCAGAGACTTCCCATACTCTGGAACAGACTACCTATATATGTCAAACAGAGCTCCTCATTAGCACTCTTCAAGAAAAATCTTGATGACTGGATGGAAAATAGGAAATTCACCCAGGGATCACTTCTGTGGCTCTGCTCGACAGGGGCACAGGAAAATAATTTTCTTGGGTAGCGAAAGCTAGAGTACCTTTTTGGCTAGGCTTATAGAGGCCTTAGGGCTAATAACCTAGTACCTACCTATGAACAAAAATGGTCACAAATCTACAACATCAGCAAACTCAAATAAGGAGACGACATCAAGAGTGTGAAGGTGACTTTCTTAGCATTCATGTCTTGAACACACTGTAACACAGTTGCGATGAAAGACCCAATCATAATCTTCCATACTGTTTGGTAAATGATAATCCTTTCAAAGTGATCAATACTTTTTGTTCCTCTTGACTGCAAACAAGTTATTTTCATATCCATTGAACAGAGCTGTACCTAGAACTTCTGCTACCGAAGCAAATGTAAAATTCCTATACAGATGCATTTAATTTTACTCAACTGTCATACAGTGTTTTAATACATCCTTTGTAAAATTATCTGTGGTTTACAAACTTTATAGCCTACATAATTTATAACTTGTTTGAAACGCTACAAAATGAAATAAATCCACATGAATTTAACCATACTTCAGTTATTCCCCAGACTCACATTCTTCTCAGAAGACACTGCTACAAAGTTATAACTTTCCCCCTAGAATTATATGCTTCTATTATAACCAACTTAAATATGGTAGGACACACTATTTCCAGATAATTGCCCATTTAAGATAACTGCCAAACCCACAAGTAATTGCAGCTGTTTCAATAACATTTACAACTTCAAATAAAACATCAATCATGTAGAGGCCTGTGTTAACTGGTGCTTAGTTTGGCAGCTTTGCATATCACACATTTTGGACAAACTCATCACCTGCTGTACATCATGTACTGATACTAGCCACTACAAAAGAAAATATGTTTTCTTTTTTAATCAGCTACATCTGGTATTTTCTTAACAAAGTTTTAGCATCTAGATAAAAATGGAATTACATATAAATTAAACAAAAGATTAAAGAACTAATAGTTTAAACAAATGCAATTATACCTCTTTAGAGAATGCAGGAAAAGACAAGACCTAATGAATACTAAAATATTAGTCAGGCTTCTCAAAAATGGATGAGTCAGTATTTTAGGGCAAAGACTCTATCCTTCCACCCCAGGCAAACAGCAGACAGACTTACAAGCAGTAGCTGAAGACTGCGCAGTGAAAGATCGAGTGCTGTAAGGGAAGTCAACACAACATCTATCTATATATAAATGTATATATATATATATATATATATATATATATATATATATATATATATACACACACACACACACACACACACACACACACACACACACACACACAATTACTATCAAAACTTGGAAACTGCATCGGTAGGCCAGCATGTGGTCGACTTGCAGTCTCCAAGTCATCAGAATCTCGACCCAAAATCAATCGACTACACTACAGTGAACAGGTAGTGTAGGTTTGGGTTCGACATTGTGCAGGGAGGTTACGGTTCAGTGAGGAACAGGGAATTAGCTCATTTCCTCTCTGTAGTGTGATCTCAGAGTTGGTATATGCAATGTGCAGGGTGTGTGTACGTTGGGGGGCAGCCCCGAAAATAAGGGTGCAGTAGAACAAAATAGTAGAATTAATATATCATTGACTGTAGAGTTCAACAGTATATTAATGGGCATAGCAGGAGGTGAGTGACATCCCCTCCTGCTGTGCAGAATACATCAAAACCACATTGGTCAATGTACTCATTTTTGCTTTTGTTTACTTTTCAGAATTTCGAATTCAGCATTTCGGGTCGACATTTTAAATATTCGACTGACACTGACTGAAATTCCAATAGTAAATCATATATATATATATATATATATATATAGATAGATAGATATATACACATATATATATAGGTGTACTTCAGAAGAACAATG